>NW_018408820.1:411482-632622 GCF_002113885.1 Mizuhopecten yessoensis | reverse complement strand
ATATCCTATAGTTGTAGCCCCAGTGTACAGACAGTAGTATATCCTGTCCCCCTAACAGGTGTCCTCCTTGGCTATTAGTTTAGGTATGTATCCCTGATAGGAACTGTCATAGTAACAACACCTGGCAACAAGACAGCTTGATTTCCCCCCCTACCTACAGGGGCTTGTTACCCTGACCTAATTCTAGGACAAACAAACAACTTTATACATTGAAATGTGTACACTATCAACTGCTAAATACACCTGTCCTTTCTACCTAAACATGATATTTTTGTTTACAATAAAATATGTTTCTTGAAAGAATCTCGATCCAACCGTCAGAAACTGTAACTACCGTGTGCAAAGAAATAGGGTTTTTTCCCAGCATGACTATTTAGCTTCGATAAATCATTTCTGAATAGAAAACAATACACAAAACGCACCTTACAAGACTTTCATTTGAAATAATAAAGATGAATTGAGTTTTTAACATAATCAAATCAACATGTACAACAGTGATCTGAGTTTAATAAACTCTGGACCTCCATTTTGTGTACTGTTGTACTAAACAATTGTGCTACCTAGTCGATAAAAGCGTTCTTGCCCGATTTGTGTTACAGTATTATATCCGAAATGAAAGTCAGGTAGGTCACTGTACATGTATAGGTGAAAATCACAGTAGAATCTCTAGTGTTTTACC
This sequence comes from Mizuhopecten yessoensis, assembly GCF_002113885.1. NCBI lineage: Eukaryota > Metazoa > Mollusca > Bivalvia > Pectinida > Pectinidae > Mizuhopecten > Mizuhopecten yessoensis. The sequence continues at coordinate 631,943 of NW_018408820.1, read as the reverse complement.
TGCAGTGGAACAGGGATCCTTAACATTTTTCCATCCTTCATCAGTGTTGGTATGTTCGGATTATGTTTTACTAACGGTAGCCTCGCATAATTATCATCCAATTCAAATATAAAAACTTTCGTAACCGCTCCAGTCTGTGCTGTTCAATGATCACTTTGTTGGTCACAATTGTCTTACGAAAAACTCCACAATGCCATAATTTTTAACTGAAACACGACTACCAGTAGTTGGCATCCAATTTGAACAGGAAGTTCTGCTGCAGTAAGATCTCGTAAAATCCCATAGATACATGACTTGCTTCCAAAGCAACAACGTAGCAACAGAAAACAAGTCTGGGTGGGCAGTTTTGGCTGGTTTGAACACACATGGACACAGTTTGGAGCACAAAAGGGTTATTAAGCTTAAGTTCACTTCTAAGCACACAGTGCACCTATTAGGTCGAATCTGGTAATACTGTAGCTACAGAGAATTCATCAGGACATATACATCCAACAACAAAAAACATAAACACTGCAGATCATGATAATATGTGTGGTCTAATGCCAAAATGACATACTTGAGAACCTTCAGAGGCATTGTTATAATCAAAAGTATGAAAATGTAACAGGAAGGAACTACTTTAATTGTACTGTACTACTCCATAAGGTTGATAAAAGAATGGACTGGACCAGCATATCCCCTCCGAAAAATATGTCACATGCAGGATTTTTGTTTGATCTATCATAGATCTGTGTTTAAGAAAAACAGGAAACTTGTGCACATACTTGTACAATCTGTACAATCTCTTTGTGGACGTGCTACCCATTCTCTGTGCATAAAATGCCTATTTTGAACTTTTATTTTGAGCATTTAAGTTTTGAAGTTTGACAACATCTGCATTAGCAAAATGATCTCTTACCAATGGTGACCTTGACCTGTGGTGCACTGTGGAAAACTTTATCAGACTTAATTCACTTTGCATAATAATTAGTTTTCAAGTTACCATTCAGAAAAACAGTACTATACTTTGAGCAACAGTGACCTTGACCTCTTGTGGTCCATGCCCAATATCAACAGAGTTCTACACATCCTCTTGGGCAACTCACATGTATACACCAAGTTTTAACTTTTCGTGGTCAATTGTTCTAAAGTTATCATCCCAGCAATCACAACCATGAAAGCAAAATTATATTTTCAGCCACAGTGACCTTGACATCCGGCAGACGATTAAAAATCAAAAGGCTTATTTGCAATTACTAGGGCAACCAACACACCAAGATTTAACGCTGTGTTACATTCAGGCAAGTGCAAAAATGCAAAATTCTATTCTTATCAACTGTGACCTTGACCTCTGGCAGACGATGCTTAAAATCAAAAGGCTTATTTGCAATTACTAAGGCAACCCACACACAAAGTTTTAACGCTGTGTCTCATTCGGGCAAGTGCAAAATAGGAAAATTCTAATTTTAGCAACTGTGACCTTGACCTCTGGCAGACAATGCTTAATATCAAAATGCTTATTTGCAATCACTAGGGCAACCCACACACCAAAATTTAACACTATGTATAATTCTGAAAAGTGCGAAAAAGCAATATTCTATTTTTTAGCAAATGTGACCTTGACCTCTGCTAGACCATACCCAAATCGAAAGGGCAATTTGCAACAAAAAGGGCAACATACACACACCAAGTTTCAGCTTTTTATGGTCAATCGTTCTTATCATCCAGGTAACTACAACCAAGGAAAATTCTATTTTTAGCAACAGCGACCTTGACCTTGAGGCTAGAACGCTGAAATTCAAACACAAAATGAGCTATCCTGGTACTGAACCCTTGTATGTAGTTTCACTGGAAACAGATTGAAAATGAAGTTGGCTGAACAATGACAAGAAAATGTTAAATACATCTTTAGTGAGCAAGAAATCCGAAATTAAAATTCTTGTTACAGATCTCCTTTGAGAAGTTTCATCGGAGTTAGATTGAAAATGAAGGTGGTGAAGTGATAAAAAGGAAAATTTAATAGACAGACTCCTGGATACTTGAGGGTATACACTAAGCACACTGTTTCCCATCATTAGACTGGTATATTTAAAAGACTATGATATTGTGTTTGACAGTGAACTTAGGATGAAGTATGAGTATACATGAGTACTGTATGATATTTACAAGTAGTACACTTACATGTAGTATCAACCAATGGAAACAAAGCTGTCTGGTTATCCCGCGATTATGACGAATACACAGACTTACAAAAGGGAGACAGGAAGTTAGCAATTAGAATGATGGTCGATTACAACTCTGAAAAACTCTCAAGTTCATTTTTAAGTATATTATATCCAGTCTGTCTTAACATTTTTGTATATCATAAACATGTATATAAACACTTTATATTGAGTCTCATATGGCAATATGAAACTGGAGAAAGTACATTACGAACAATCTGTTGTCCCTCCTCACCATAAACTACAGTGTCAATTATATCAAAGTAAGCAAGGGTCCACTTAGATATATCCCCCAGCCCCCATACGACACATTTCTTCTTCCTGTTCAATGTGTTAAACTAAATCTGTTCAAGAGGTTCATGAAATATCTTGTGAACAACCTTTTTACTATGATTTACTTACGGATGCAGTCATGGACACTTAAAAGAACACAATAACGATATACAATAAATATCTCTATATACAATCCATGTTCCCCCTCCTTGGGACAAACTTTGAAAATATAGGAAAGTGGATACAGTGGTATCTGCCCCTAGCTGCTGGGGCCATGTTGATATTTCGATTTGTGTCCAAATCAAACTTTAGTGGGCAACTAAAACTTTATATTCATAGGCACGAGTTGAAATTTCATAAAAAAATCAAAGCATTGCACACAGAAACTATGTGACTTTTAACAAAATTCAAGATGGCCGTTGGTGGCCATGTTGATTTAATACTTGATTCAAAACCGAACTTAAGCATTTAATTGAAACTTTTTTGAAGGTATTTGCAGAAAATTTCATAAAAATTAAAGCATTCTTTCAACAGAAAACAAATGGAAACCACCTCAAGAGCTGAAATCCAAGATGGCCACTGGGGTTGTATTGAGTTTAAGATCTGACTCAACATAACTTGATTGTGTATCAATACCAACGTTTTTTTGTGGCAAACTTCAGGAAAATTGAAAAGTTCTTTCAATAGCAAGTACAAGGAAACCACCCCAGGTGAGGAAATCCAAACTGGCCACTGGTCAAGCCATACTGAGTTTTTCAGATCTGGGTCAATTGATACTATAAGTATTTGTAGAAAGTTGGTTTAAAATAAAAACATTAAAAGCATACATTAGTTTAAGAGTTATTGCATGCATAGAAACCTTTATATGCACTGAAACTGTAGCGGGCGAAACAAAAAAACAGACAGTGAGATTGGATTATCCCTCAGGAAGTACAAGTGGAAGAACAATTAAGTGCAAAATTCAATTGCTTGTCGTTATTTATTTTTTCATTATTAAGTTTTAGTGAAGGATCCATAATGACAATGTTTAGGAAATGATAACTTACATCATCAAAATAATTACTTTTGTTCAAATTATCATCTTCTGATACTATTACCAAAACCATTGCAAGCATTTCAACAAGTTTCGCTGCCTTGTACACGAAACATTTTCTCTATCAGACAGATAAACTGATCAGATTTGGTATCATACAAGTAAAGCACTATTAAGTCTAAATGACTTCCCTGTATAAGTTCAGTCTTAACCCAAGCCACAAAGATAAACAACTGTAGTATCTCTCTCTATACCTCCTTCAGTGGGACTGAGGTACAAACAGTGTTTACGTAACACTAGCTGTATCAGGGCTAATGGCAGGTAAAGTTGTAGCCTGTTTCACTCCATTAAATTTCATCCAGTTTTTCCTGGAGCGAAACTGTGTCGTGTCGGTACATATATGGAGGGATTTTCTTCAGGCCAAATGAAAATAAATGTCTGTTTTTAGATCGAGGCACCTGGATGTTCCTCCTTAATATATTTTAGAAGACATTCGGTGCCCATGCATTGTTAGACAATTATTCCAAGCGTTTGTGAATTCAGAATTCTTTTTCCATTGTGAAAATGTAAACCTCTTTTAAAAGAAAAAGAAAAACCTACTTGCAATTTTTTACTGGATCTGCCATAAGATGAATACTTTTGTTCAGTCTAACAGTTAAAATAAACTATCTATAAATATGTGAATAAATAATTCTACACGATTCCAACAATGTATCAAATCTCACCTCACTAAATAAATATAACACTGTACAAAGCTATCACATCTGCACTTATCTGACTGATATACATACAACAAGGAGTAATTTGCCTACCATCCTGAGCCCCTCTTTGGGACTTCGTTTTCCAGGGGGATCTCCAAACTTCCATTGCGATATAACGTTTTGAGACCCTGACTCTCCCATCTGCCCCCTAGCCAAGTGGGGTGGATTTTTCTGCACGTGAGGGGGTTGAATATCCATGAACACTAAACTGAATGATGACATATGAAGAATAAGTTACACATCCCTAGTAGTCAAGTACTGGGATCAGATACACCAATCGGCCAGTTATCTATTAACTCCTAGATGCCTTGTTAGCTTGATGTAAAGAAACAGCATATAGACAAACACAATCAGACATGTCCTGATTAGCTTGATGTAATACTAACTCTATATAGACACACACCATACATGTCCTGGTTAGCTTGATGTAATACTAACTCTATATAGACACACACCAGACATGTCCTGGTTAGCTTGATGTAATACTAACTCTATATAGTAAACACACAATCATACATGTCCTAGTTAGCTTGATGTAATACTTACTCTATAGACACAAACTATCGTACATGTCCTGGCTAGCTCAAAAGATATCATACATGTCCTGGTTAGCTTGATGTAATACTAAATCTATATAGAAAACCCACATTCAGACATGTCCTGGTTAGCTTGATTTAATACTTACTCTATACAGACATACACCATCATATATGCCCTGGTTAACTTGATGTAATACTAAATCTACAAAGAAAACATACATTCAGATATGTCCTGGGTAGCTTGATGTAATACTAACTCTATATAGTAAACACACAATCATACATGTCTTAGTTAGCTTGATGTAATACTTACTCTATACAGACATACACCATCATATATGTCCTGGTTAACTTGATGTAATACTAAATCTACATAGAAAACATACATTCAGATATGTCCTGGTTAGCTTGATGTAATACTTACTCTATACAGACATACACGATCATACATGTCCTGGTTAACTTGATGTTATACTTACTCTATATAGACACACACCATCATGCATGTCCTGGTTAGCTTGATGTAATACTAAATATATACAGAAAAAACACAATCAGACATGTCCTTGTTAGCCTGATGTAGTACTTACACTATGGACACAAACTATCATACATGTCCTGGTTAGCTTGATGTCATACTAAATCTATACAGAAAAAACACAATCAGACATGTCCTGGTTAGCCTGATGTAGTACTTGCACTATAGACACAAACTATCATACATGTCCTGGTTAGCTTGATGTAATACTAAATCTATACAGAAAAAACACAATCAGACATGTCCTTGTTAGCCTGATGTAGTACTTACACTATAGACACAAACTATCATACATGTCCTTGTTAGCCTGATGTAGTACTTACACTATAGACACAAACCATCATACATGTCCTGGTTAACTTGATGTAACCCTAATTCTATATAGACACACACAATCATACATGTCCTGGTTAGCTTACATGTCTTGGTTAGCTTGATGTAATACTAAATCTACATAGAAAACATACATTCAGATATGTCCTGGTTAGCTTGATGTAATACTTACTCTATAGAAACAAACTATCATACATGTCCTGATTAGCTTGATGTAATACTTACTCTATACAGACATACACCATCATACAGGTCCTGGTTAACTTGATGTAATACTAATTCTATATAGACACACACAATCATACATGTCCTGGCTAGCTTGATGCAATACTTACTTTATAGACACAAACTATCGTACATGTCCTGGCTAGCTCAAAAGATATCATACATGTCCTGGTTAGCTTGATGTAATACTAAATCTATACAGAAAATACACAATCAGACATGTCCTGGTTAGCCTGATGTAGTACTTACACTATAGACACAAACTATCATACATGTCCTGGTTAGCTTGATGTAATACAAAATCTATATAGAAAACACACAGTCAGACATGTCTTGGTTAGCTTGATGTAATACTTACTCTATAGACACAAACTATCATACATGTCCTGGTTAGCTTGATGTAATACTAAATCTATATAGAAAACACACATTCAGACATGTCCTGGTTAGCTTGATGTAATACTAAATCTATACAGAAAACACACATTCAGACATGTCCTGGTTAGCTTGATGTAATACTTACTCTATACAGACATACACCATCATACATGTCCTGGTTAACTTGATGTAATACTAAATCTACATAGAAAACACACATTCAGATATGTCCTGGTTAGCTTGATGTAATACTTACTCTATACAGACATACACCATCATACATGTCCTGGTTAACTTGATGTAATACTAAATCTACATAGAAAACACACATTCAGATATGTCCTGGTTAGCTTGATGTAATACTTACTCTATACAGACATACACCATCATACATGTCCTGGTTAACTTGATGTAATACTAAATCTACATAGAAAACACACATTCAGATATGTCCTGGTTAGCTTGATGTAATACTTACTCTATACAGACATACACCATCATACATGTCCTGGTTAACTTGATGTTATACTTACTCTATACAGACATACACCATCATGCATGTCCTGGTTAGCTTGATGTTATACTTACTCTATACAGACACACATCATACATGTCATGGTTAGCTTGATGTAATACTAACACTATATAGACACAAACTATCATACATGTCCTGGTTAGCTTGATGTAATACTAACTCTATATAGACACATATCATACATGTCCTGGTTAGCTTGATGTTATACTTACTCTATAGACACAAACTATCATACATGTCGATCCTGGTTAGCTTGATATGGACACACAAGATCCTGAGATTTCTATGCCAAGAGAACATTTAATCCTCTTAAAAATAGTTAATAAAGGATTTACTGAAGCTCGATATTGATCTGGAGCAAATACAACACAAAACAGATTTTGTCATTATTTGAACAAATTTTCACTGGAAAACAGTCATTTAACACCTACTTTTATTGAAGCAACAGGAATCTATCTTTAAGATTTATTGAAATGAACCAACCAAGCCACCATGTTGTATCGGATTGTTTTACAACATTGTTACTTATTATTGCAGGAAATGACACTCAGTAAGCAATATACAAAGGGGAAGAACTCCTCCGTGACTCCCAGCCTACAGTTAATATATCACCACCATACATATTTGTGTGCTTAGGGATGAATTAAGGTCCTATAGCCACAGCCATATCTAGTACTGATGAATGAAGGTCCTAATAGCCACAGCCATATCTAGTACTGATTAATGAAGGTCCTATAACCACAGCCATATCTAGTACTGATGAATGAAGGTCCCATAGCCACAGCCATATCTAGTACTGATGAATGAAGGTCCCATAGCCACAGCCATATCTAGTACTGATGAATGAAGGTCCTATAACCACAGACATATCTAGTACTGTTGAATGAAGGTCCCATAGCCACAGCCATATCTAGTACTGATGAATGAAGGTCCCATAGCCACAGCCATATCTAGTACTGATGAATGAAGGTCCCATAGCCACAGACATATCTAGTACTGATGAATGAAGGTCCTATAGCCACAGCCATATCTAGTACTGTTGAATGAAGGTCCTCTAGCCATAGCCATATCTAGTACTGTTGAATGAAGTTCCTATAGCCACAGCCATATCTAGTACTGTTGAATGAAGGTCCTATAGCCACAGAAATAACTATATGTTAAAATAAATTGCTTTAAAATGTAGAACTCATGATAATGTTTTTTTGTTTTTTTATTTGAACCCACCATCTCTGGCCCGGCCCCTGTGGATCATATCAAAAATATTAAATTGTTGTGCTCTCATCCATACATATATCTACCATGTGGGGTAAATATCTGTCTGGTGTAGTATTTATATGTCTGGTGTGGAATATTTATATTTCTGGTTTGGGATTTATATTTCTGGTGTGGGATATTTATATGACTGGTGGGGGATATTCATGTCTGGTGTGGGATTTATATGTCTGGTGTGGGATATTTATATATCTGGTGTGGGATTTATATTTCTGGTGTGGGATATTTATATTTCTGGTGTGGGATATTTATATTTCTGGTATGGGATATTTATATTTCTGGTGTGAGATTTATATTTCTGGTGTGGGATTTATATGTCTGGTGTGGGATTTATATGTCTGGTGTGGGATTTATATTTCTGGTGTGGGATTCATATGTCTGGTGTGGGATTTATGTTTCTGGTATCACCGTGTGGGATATTTATATGTCTGGTGTGGGATTTATATGTCTGGTGTGGGATATTTATATGTCTGGTGCGGGATTTATAAGCTTAGTGTGAGATATTTATATGTCTGGTGTGGGATTTATATTTCTGGTGTGGGATTCATATGTCTAGTGTGGGATTTATGTTTCTGGTGTCACCGTGCGGGATATTTATATGTCTGGTGTGGGATATTTGTATGTCTGGTGTGGGATTTATAAGCTTAGTGTGGGATATTTATATGTCTGGTGTGGGATTTATATTTCTGGTGTGGGATTCATATGTCTAGTGTGGGATTTATGTTTCTGGTGTCACCCTGTGGGATATTTATATGTCTGGTGTGGGATTTATATGTCTGGTGTGGGATTTATATGTCTTGTGTGGGATTTATAAGCTTGGTGTGGGATTTATGTCTGTTGTGGGATTTATGTCTGTTGTGGGATTTATATGTCTGGTTTGTGATTTATATATCTGTTGTGGGATTTATAAGCTTGGTGTGGGATTTATATGTCTTGTGTGGGATTTATAAGCTTGGTGTGGGATTTATATGTCTGGTGTGGGATTTATGTCTGTTGCGGGATTTATATGTCTGGGTGGGATTTATATGTCTGGTGTGGGATTTATATGTCTGGTGTGGGATTTATATGTCTGTTGCGGGATATAATTTTGTTTCTTCCATGGTAGTTATCTCTATTACATAGCAGATATTTCTGAATAATATGGAAAACAATTTTTGTCTGGTATTGAAAAAAAACAATAACGAACATAAATCCTAACATGAAGTCACAGTTCTTGAACTATATTCCTAACACCCACACGAACACTTCTTACTCAGATCAAAGTTAATAGAAACACCTCCTGTAGTGTACCTATTTTAAATATAATGTTGCAGGTGCTTTGCATGATGGATTGACAGCTAACGTACCAGACATGTGTGTTAGCCAAAGATTACACTGAACATCTTGTACATATCTCAATTTATATAAAGAACAGTTTTATAAATAGACAGAGCTTCTCCTGATACAGTATCATGTGTCTATATTAAGGTGAAGGGTACCACTGCACCAGATATAATCGTGAAGAAGAGTTCCACTTGTTGAGTTTTTTTCATTGAAGTATTCTCCCTTCTATATAAAGGGTGAAGCAACCGAAAGGAGTTTACCTACCTCAGAGTTACTTCCCCTGACAATTTTTTTGTGTGCTTTATGGGCCCATGAATTTGACATTCATTTCAAAGCTGAGGTTGTATAATTCCTGTATAACAACATTGGTAAAGTTGCAATGTAAACGTCACAAGTTCGGCCCCTACAGATTTTTGGGGTTTGTTTTATCATTATTTCTATTGTGGTAGGACGAGGAACAGTGATAAAGGTAGTGCCGTCACAGGGCCTTTAACCCTTTCACCACTGTAGACCATAATGGACTCATCCAGATCATTGCATGGTAGAGTCTACTTATGTTACATAAGGGTGAAAGGGTAAACCCCCAACCCTTGGCTCTCCAGCCTGATGCTCTTGCTACCGCTGAGCTAAAGGGAAACTCCCTACAGCTGACTCATGTATTTAGGCAACCTAATCAATGTGCATCTTTTACACTATTGACAATTCAACAAGCAACTGCAACTCTGTAAAATGTAAGGCAGCATGTGGTTTTATGGAATGTTTGTTTTGAAAAGACTTGGATAGTAGGTAGTGACATTTGTAATGATATAGTCTAATTAATTTGGTGGTACTCTTATAGTACTTAACACATGTACAGGTGTCGACATCCATACATGTATTACACATGCATACACATTACAGTATACACAAGCATCAAGGTGATTTGATCTTTGACCTTCTGTGTGACCTTGACCTGTGAAGTAAGGATCAACCTATATACTTATCAATCAAATTTCATCAAGTAATTAATGTTCAGTGGCTCAAAATTTGTGTCTTGATCAGTGTCAAGAAAATTTGATTTCTGGCTCCGTGTTGTGACCTCTACCTTTGATAATTAGCATGGAAACTGTGTGCAATACTTTCTGTTTGTTTGGGTTTTAAATCCTATTGCTAGCTATGGTTATTTAAGGAAATGCCAGGTTTTGGTGGTGGAGGAAAGCTGGCATACCCGGAGGAAAACCAACGGACCTGCAGCCAGTACCCGAGGACTGTCCCATATAGGCCTCGAACCCGCGACCCAGTGGCGGAGGGCTATAGTGATAGCAGAATGTCAGAGGCCTTTTAAACCACTTGGCCACAGCAGCCCGCTAGTGCAACACATCCTTATGTCATAATACACATTTCTTTTGATAAAGGAACAATACAAAAGTTATTATGTTACCATTTATGCTTTGTGAGAGAGTATTAACCAGAAAATGTACTGATAACAAAATGTCTTCTGTGTATAATCGTTAATTTAGTTATAAAGAAAAGACTTTTCAAATGATAAAGCTTAGAAATGTATTTCTGTACAACTGACAAAATTGCCACTATGTACGAATGTACTAGAAATGATTTTACAGGCATGCCTTATAATATGTACAGCTTTACGAATTATTTCTGAATCTAATACTTTTATGAGAAAAAAATAAAGATGAAATTTGAAAAAGTTGTCAACAGCAGTGTTAATTGTGATAGTAAAAATGAAAGAAGGCAAGACAAGGACTCTATCCCTGGAATCTGTTTTACTAGCAGTGGGACAGGGATCCTTAAGTACAGTATAACCTGTCTAAACTGGCCCCTGTCTAATCTGGATCCCTGTCTAAACCAGCTGTGATGTGTGGTCCCGGCATATTCCCTCCCTATATATAATCATAGTAAAATGTAGTTAAAACCTGTATAAACCGGACCCTGTCCATTCCAACAACCGGCATTGTTTAACAAAAGTTGGCATAGTAATCCATTTAAAAACAACCTGTTCATTCTGGTACTGAAATTTCTCTCGGCCGGCTACAATCTAAAGCAAACACATTCTAAACAAATCAGTGCTATCCAATGTCGGGTCGCCCTTCATTTGTATTATATATCGTATATTTTGTAAAAATTATTAAACCATGTTGACACACTTGTATACAGATCATACGCAAAACACTACATTTTTGTATGTTCAAAAAATGACATGCCGACCCTGCATAAACCGGACACCTCTGTAAACCAGCCAAATAGTTTGGTCCCGGTGACATCCGGTTTAGACAGGTTATATACTGTGTAAGATAATTTCAATCTGACTGACTTTGTACTGAAGAAGTTTGATCATTATTAAAACACACACAGTGTGCCAAGGGACATTTGACACACTGTGTACTCACTAAGTTATTTCAGGTTGAAAAACGGGAATAACAACATCTCTGTGGTATTGCTCACTGAGTCCGCCTCTTAGGTTTCCTGTTTTGAATTTATCTGACCTAGACCTTGAAATCCCTCATGGCATGGTACCAACTCTATCACATAGAAGATGAGTGAGTGTTCAACCCCCAGAACAGCTACGGTAAGTGTCTGACATTTTCACTGTCTGAAATATCTTTGTTGCTGAAGTTGCTTTTTTATTTGCTGAAAGTTTTTAAGACGTTCGTCATTTTATATAAATAAAAAATATTCCTACTAAACCCTGCATATACACTTGATGTGTCAAGTACACTTTTCATACTTTGTTGAGTAACACACGAGGCCCAAGGGCCTGAATATATACTTCCTCTGTTATGTTTATTTCTGGTGCAATAGGAGAAAGAGAAATTCATCGACAGACCAGGAATCCAACCTGAGGGATGGATGATCTACAAATTGAGCTTCCTGGTCACATAAAACCCAGTAAAAATCCACTACATTCATCCCTCCTTATTCAAAGTCCTGACACCGAAGACAACACTATCTATAACCTTATAGGGTTGGGTATCTCCTTGCCATGTACATGTATATTCACCCCAGTACTTGAATCAAGGGTTTGTTCACAGGCACTGCTGTTACAGGAGAAGAGAAATACTTGGCCCGACCGGAACTTAATCTCAGGACCCTCAGAACTCTAGACAGATGCCCTTACAATTGATTTACATGTCGCCGGCGAACGGTCCAGTCCAGCTCGACTACACTTATATATTTTATGGAGAAGACACATGAACGTAAATGGTAAACTTGTGTGAGTGTTCAGCAAAGTTTTGCATGAATATATGCTTATCAACAATTACGATAGATTTAACTTGTACACATATATGAATAGAAAGTACATTAACGTATATTTTTCCCTTGGGCCTTTGCCCTAGGTTGCCTCAAAGGGAGGATGGGGATATAGTACACCCCCTGTTTATACAATATTGAGTCTCGTAATCGGCCCAAAGATGCTCCAGGCCAATTTAAGTTGAAATATCTTTTCTCCTACTCATGGAGTATTGATTTCAAAGATTTATCTATTTTTCCTTTCCTCTATTGGGTTATTACAATGATGCGTCCCCTTGGCCCAAGGAGGGAAGAGACACATTTAGGTTAACTCATTCACCCTTGAAATTTCATAATGAACTATTCCAACCTTTGAATTGGATGAGTTCAAATGTGTCTTCAGGGGTGCATGAGTTAAAGTCCTCTTTATCCAATAACAAGGAGCAGGATTGCATAGATTTATCTACAGTGTATATATTACTTCCCTTATTTTCAGAAAATATAAAAAAAAAAACATTTTTAACAAATTCAAACCCTGTATCTTGAAAGTTGGTCAAGGTCATTAATTTGAGCAACTTTGATAGCCTTTTATCCCAGCATGCTTAAGGCCAAAATATTGACACTATAAGCATCTGGGTTATTATAAAGAAATAACAGAAATGTTTTCACACATTTGAACCTTGTGACCTTAAAATATGGGTAAAGATAATTCATTTGAAACAAAGTGAGTTCTTTTTCCCCAGCTTGCCACTGGCAAAACATATCATTCGGAAGAATGTTTTGAGCAAAATAGACTTTGGGTAGGCAGATAGCACATCATCACATAATTATATATAATCTTACAGGCATTTAGTACCAGGTGAGCTAAAAACACGAGGCTTATGTTGATGACTCATTATTGCTTTAAAAAGGGTTAAATATTAATCCTCATGAAAATAAACTTGTATCATTTTGCATCTGTTTTGAGAAAACTGCAACCTCGAAAAAATTGTCTGCATGACATAAATCCAATTAAAAAGACAGCAGAAGTGAAATGATGATTAGCAGTTGAAGATTACATTTTGTCTTATATTTGTTGTTGTTAAATTTTAAGAGGAATTTCTATTTGAAAAACATTAATTTGATTTCACTTCCAGACACCTTTTCTGTCTTGAAAAACAAATAACAAGCATCATTACATTCTTACAGATGCTGAAAATAGCTTCCTTTGCCTGCAATTAGCTATAAATAGACCATCAGTCCCACCAACACTGACCTATCCTATGAGGATGAAAGATTTCATTCCTTTTAAAATGGCTATAAGCGTGGGCACCAAATTATAAAAACTTACAGCTATAGCATAGCAGATAATTAAACAGTGTTTTCTTTTCATGATTGATAACTCCTGAACATTTAATCTTCATAAGTTGTAGAATAATGCACTTACTAATAACTCATTTGCCCCTACAATTTTAAAGTTGACTTGAGTCCAGTTTTTGATTTGGTAAGGTTCAAATGTGACTTAAGAGGTGAATGGGTGAAGGACTTCTGATGAGGTGTATATGAAAATGTATGAACCTTTCATACATTTGTATATGTATGAACCTTTCATACATTTGTATATGTATGAACCTTTCATACATTTGTATGTTACATAGACCACAACATGAAGGTTCATTTTGTTGTTAAATAAAAACAAATTGTTTCAGTGCAAATTATATTAATCAACCAATCAACCCTACTTCAATTCAACAGAAAAACCAAAGAGAGCTTAACTCATTCACCCCTGAAGATACATTTGAACTCTTCTAATTCAAAGGTTGGTATAGTTCATTATGAAATTTCAGGGGTGAATGAATTAATAGGCAGGTATGTGGCCTTCATATACAGGTTACTAAAATTGACCACTTCCTAAAAATACAGCGCAAGAAAAATCCTACATTCAATTTTACTTTACAGCCACGACCAGTAAATTTGATGTGCAGGTATACGTACGTGTTAATTTGTATGTACTTGTAAGACAAATCAGTACAAAAGGAACTGGCCACTCACCTTTTACTAAGACAGCCGTGGTTTAACTCCCAAATTTGGGGGGAAAATGGTACTGGGTCACCTACCTGACCTCCAAAAAATATGGTTTCCTCCAACATAAGACCTTCTGCATGCTTTCATTCGGCCAAGCAATAGTGATTAAAACTTGTTTCATAATTGTTATAAAATAAATAAAAGTTTATGTATATCTACAGGGAAAATCCTGGAATTTGAGAGCAGTGGTCCATTTTCAGCATTTTTTGGTCAATGTCTCGAAATTAAGAGGGGCCATCCTATGTAAAATTAAAAGAAATTGGAACATGGAGGGGGGCAATTTCAGTTTTGAGGGGTCAATGGCCCCGTGGCCCCCTCCAGGATTATCCATATATAGTTATATTAGATTTCATGAAAGGGCTGGAACTAAAGTAAAATCACTACGTTTCTTACCCACAGGATATCCTGTACGTCATCGGTACACAGTTGATAGGACATGGCCGACTCCTGGGGTAAGTTATAAGGTCCAAAACTCATCTCAAAACAGTTCTCCATACAATGCCACCAGAATACCAACACGCAAGAACCACCACTTGGCAAGGAAAATCCGAATCCAAATTAATAATTCATCTGTGACGTTTACACTCAATATTATAATACAAAGTAATATCCTGTTCAACTAATGAATTTTACTTCAGTTAGGATTTCTTACACTAAATTGTACTTTGTTTCAGTAACTTTTATTTTGTTTCAGTAAATTTTATATTTTACACTTAGTTTTTAAATTTGTTATACCCAGATGTACTTAAATGCACTAAACCATATTTTGTTAAACACAGTTTTTACTTTAGTTGTACTTTTGTTACACTTAATTGAACTCTGGATATGTTATACTGAATTCTTTAGTGACATAAAGTTGACTTTGAAACCATAAATTAAACTTAACTACACTATGTTTCATTTTGTGATTCTTACTTGTACTTTGCTACTCAAAAGTTACTTTTTTACACTTAGTTTAAATCTATTACACTAAATTGTACTTTTTTGCACTAAATCATGCATTGTTACATTAAGTTAAAATTAGTTACTTTATGTAGTACTTCATGACTTATAATTGTACACTATTTTACTAAATTGATTATTTTTATATAGAATTGTTTTTTGTTACCTTAAATTGTAACTTGCTACACAAAATGGTACTAAAGTTAAACTTAGTTCCTTTTAGTTGTACTTCATAACAAATATTTGTACTCTAATAATATACTCAATCAAATTCTGTTACACTAAGTCTTACTTTGTTACACTGAGGTTATTATTTATTACACCAAGTTTTCTACTGTTCCATTACAATGTACCATTATAAATATGACTGGCTGTTGTTGGTTGTCTCAAACGTTAGCCTTGGTTGAGCTATATCATGCTGTACACAATGAAATGTCGTATTTTGTCACCATGTTATACCCCGTGTTAAACAATTCTATCACATCACAAACAGCTGATTTGATGCCATACACTAACAATTTAAGTTTTTAGCCATTCTTTCTTATTTAAAACATATAAAATAAAGATGAAGTTTAAGCCAATCTTTCTTACTTAAAACATATAAAATCAAGATTTAAGTTTTTTAGCTGTTCTTTCTTACTTAGAATTAACATACACAATAAAGATTTAACTTTTTAGCTGTTCTTTCTTACTTAGAATTAACATACACAATAAAGATTTAACTTTTTAGCTGTTCTTTCTTACTTAGAATTAACATACACAATAAAGATTTAACTTTTTAGCTGTTCTTTCTTACTTAGAATTAACATACACAATAAAGATTTAACTTTTTAGCTGTTCTTTCTCACTTAAAATTAACATACACAATAAAGATTTAACTTTTTAGCTGTTCTTTCTTACTTAGAACAAATACAATAAAGATTTAAGTTTCTAGCCGTTCTTTCTTACTTAGAACATATACAATAAAGATTTAAGTTTCTAGCCGTTCTGTCTTACTTAGAACATATACAATAAAGATTTAAGTTTCTAGTCTTTCTGTCTTACTTAGAACATACACAATAAAGATTTGACTTTTTAGTCGTTCTTTCTTACTTAAAACATATAAAATCAAGATTTAAAATTTTTGGCGTTCTTTCTTACTTAGAACATACACAATAAAGATTTGACTTTTTAGCCGTTCTTTCTTACTTAGAACATACACAACAAAGAATGAAGTTTTAGCCGTTCTTTCTTACTTAGAACATATACACTAAAGATTGAAGTTTTAGCCGTTTTTTCTTACTTAGAACATATATAATAAAGATTTGACTTTTTAGTCGTCTTTTCTTACTTAGAACATATATAATAAAGAATAAAGATTTTACTTTTCAGCCGTTCTTTCTTACTTAGAACATATACAATAAAGATTGAAGTTTTAGCCGTTCTTTCTTACTTGGAACATATACGATAAAGATTTAACTGCTTAACTCTTCTTTCTTACTTAACACATGACTAGGTGGCTGGTAAATCAGTGATATTCCCTATATTGAAAGACTGCTGTCATGGTTACAATTCCTCACTGTTGAAACGAAATAGGTCTGTAGATCTTCAGACTTCCACCACAACTACCTGTACAGCTGAACAGGTCTACAACAAGCTTCAAACCACTATCCTCACCACATGGTGTTACTGAAAGTGCCCCGGCGTTATCAAAAAATGGAGATGAATTAAAAATACCATAGTACTAAGAAATCCCAAAACACCAACTCCATCAGATTGTATCCGAGTAAAGCACATACATGCACACGCACACACATTTAATCTACAACTTACTGGTAATGCAAGGCTCCACGACCAGGGGTATTTATATCTCTTTATGCCTCAAGGATGGGGTCTTTACTTTCTAACTCAACAAAATGAAAAGAAAATCACGGCGATGTGTTTAATTTTTCCATTTTCAACGGAAATTGATTTTTTTTTATACCAGTAATCATTTTAAAGTGACTTATGTTTAATGATAAGATACCAAGAGATAAAAGTTATATTTGAACTTTCAAACCATCCTTACTTATGACATAAAAACTATAATTATACGAGCACCACATGCTTGTGTATATAGCTGTCTGGGACTGGTAACTTGGCAGTGAGGAACATGAAACACACCACCCCCTCTCACATGCTATATCTGATAGCCGAACTATTTATTGCATCTACATTTAGCACTCCGATGGTAACGATGGTAAAGTTGGCTTGACCCTGACCTTGAAATTAATGTACAACCTTGACCCTCATAGATCTTGAGAAAAAAAGATGCATTATAAATTTCAGGATCCCTACATATATACCCGCACGCCCGCCCGACTGCCAAACAACGTACATGTTACCATGAATTGGAAACTTAATTACCTGCACGACAAATCATTTTGGTACAAGAAAGAAAAAATATGTACTTTGGCCATACAGGATTCAAACCCTGAACCTCCGATGACACTAACCCACTGAGTTACTTGATCAGCCTTAGTTCATTGGCCCAGCCAGCCCGCAGCCCTGCGACAGGTTTTTAGGCAGCTATCATTTTTGGGAAGGACCCCTGAGCAGGAATTGGTAAAATATCATTGGGAAATTGTCATAACTTTGGAAAAAATAAAACCTGCAATGTGAATAGCAAAAACTTTTTTACTAGAATTTTCTTACAGAAAATGTATAGCAATAAATAAACACATCAGTGTTTCAGTGTTTATGTTTCTTCAATTTCAAATTCGTTATTTATGTGTTTTGAATGCTCCATCATGAACAGTAATAATTGCAACGTTGTATAAACATGCTTTTAATCCAACCGGACAATAAAGGCTGCAATTGGGAAAATGCAGGGTCCTTTTTCAGTTGGGAATGGGTCCCTGTACTGAACTTTATAAACAACTGGGAAAAATCCTGTGTGATATCCAAAACACTCACATTAAGGGGAGGTAACTGTATCAATGAAAAACTACAGCGGATTTCTCTAGTGTTTTTCTTGCAGTGGGATATATAGGAATCCATACAAAGATGAACTTTTACATCTATTTGTCTATGTTGATCCATCTATAGCTACTTTTACACAAAACATTTGATATATATGTTATATTTGAGAAACTCCTTTTTTTAATTTCCTTCCTCCCCAAATTCAAGAATCATGCACTCATTCCTGGAAATTTCATTTTACACATATACCACCACTCTCGCGGATACCCCATTCCTCAAAACCCTTCAATCAAAATACTTCAAGACTGTCCCAATTTATAACCCTATAACAAAAAATAACTTTCATGTTATTTGTAGAAGTGCGTAACAGATAATGAGCTGGAAGGAGGAGGCCATACATTTTGTACATACCTTACAGCAAAAACAGTCACACTAAAACATGTTTCCCAGAGTCAGCAGCATCGACCTAGTGCGAGATAAAC
This sequence comes from Mizuhopecten yessoensis, assembly GCF_002113885.1. Lineage (NCBI taxonomy): Eukaryota > Metazoa > Mollusca > Bivalvia > Pectinida > Pectinidae > Mizuhopecten > Mizuhopecten yessoensis. The sequence goes on along the minus strand of NW_018408820.1, from coordinate 612,876 downwards.
AGGCAAAAATGTACAGGTGCAGAAAACAAGATTAAAATATTCTATATAAGTGTGTTACTGCATAAATGAGCGAGAAATCGGTTACAATGTGCTATAAATCTATCTTGAAGACCCTTAGCTATGAACTGTAGGTATTGTTGTACCTCTATCAGATTACGTTAGAGCAATCACCTGTACGCTATCACAGGTGAGTACAGGTATGTAATATCAGCAGGACGTAATTTTGGTGTTTGTCTCCGTGAATAATGAATACTTTGGGAATGCTACCTACATTATGCAGATAATCTTGCATTTAACCCAACAACAAACGGTAACCTAGATTCAATGAATATAAAATTTATATTTTTCAAAAAAAATCTATTTAAATTTTGGAATTAAAGAGAAAATTACATTTATCAATTGTAGACTTTTGTCGAAGTGTATGTGTGGTAATATGAACCTAAGAAAGAGATATTAACCACTAACCAGTGCAAAATTGAGGTTCATATCACTTCATTATGTTGGCATTCAATCCCACCTAGGATTTAAATTTGGGAAAAAGTATTTTAGCTAAAAAATGTCACTTTTTTATACTTGTATATTACCCTTGTGGTATGAAAACACTGTGCGGTAGTGAACTAGCCTTTTAAATTCTTTACTGAGTAATCCCAGGCCAGGACATACAAAAGTCCTTAGAAATGGTAGTTAACCCTTTCACCACTGTAGACCATAATGGACCCCTCCATATCAATGCATGGTAGAGTCTACTAAAGTTACATAGGGGTGAAAGGGTTAATTGTTATTCCCTGCTTAACGTTCAGCATTTGGGGGAATGGCAACAACTGGTTCACCCGTTGTCAGTATAATGTGACCAGGCGGAATAATGTGCTTGGTGCCTTCAGCACGGTATTTCAGTGAGATGGCACTATGAAATCGGCATCAGATCCGCGCTATCACAAGGAGGCAAATACACCAAGATACCCTGTCTCCAGCACACACACACACACCAGCACGAATACACAACATACTTGTAGGCACCTTCTTAAATGACCTTAGCTGTCGATAGGATGTTTGAAAATATCAAATAAAACCAAACCATCCATACAGATCAAAATGATTTTATATTGAGCGACAGTCTGACTTAAAGAGCCGATTAATCTGCAAAACACAAGCCAAAATAGCTGACTATGTACTTCCTGTTTGCAAGTGCTTTCTGAACAGTTATATAGGACTAGTATTCTATGGTACTTGAAATGCTATCCCTAAATTCACCCCAAAATTTGGATAAACTCTGAACATTTCTATGTGCTTATATATATATATATAATCACCTGATGCAAATGATTCAAAATCCCTGATATTTTCCAAACAAGAAAAGAAAACATTTTTGATTGCTTTTTTAGTGACAACTTCTTGAAAGTATCTCTTCAACTGCTATTTATCTTTTTGCACATGCAGATGTAAAAAACAGAAAAAATGTCTCAGCCAATTGCAGACACAGTGCTTCAACTGGATTTTGTATCAACTCATTATGTACATATGTAATACAGTGTACTTTTTGCCTGACAAAATTGGCAAAGTATATATCTTGTACAAGTCACCAAATACCAAATACGTAAACATTTCACTGGTTGTGATGTATGAACAAGTATGAACAATAATGATAATAATTTGAGGTTCTTATATACCGCTTTATCACAACCTAGTTCGTAGGTCGTCTCAAAGCGGTTCACAAATTATTATCCGTGGTTATAGGGCCTTTGCAACCAGTCAATATCTTTCTACTCGGAGTCTTAGTGTGAGTAATAATTTTTCCTTTTTGAGCCTTGGTCGTAGAAAGAACTAGAGTATTGTCCTTGAATTGTCAAGGTTTGGGTGACATCAATAAGCGTAAGGACGTATTTTCATACCTGAGAACAAAAAAATATAATATCTACTGTATTCAAGATACACATTTCACAGAAAAAACAGAAAAATTGATTAGGGCAGAATGGGGATTTCACTGTTATTTTAATTCTTACAAGTCTAATTCTAGAGGGGTAGCCATATTACTTAATAATAACTTTGATGTGAAAGTAACAAGAGAGAAAAAGGATTTTTCAGGAAATTTTCTTGCATTAGATTTAGAGGTAGAAGGCAAAAAGATACCACTGATTACATTATATGGTCCAAATATTGATACCCCAGTTTTTTATGATAAAATAGCAGAAACAATAAATGAATTTAATAATGAGTGTTTTCTCATATGTGGAGATTTTAATTTAGTACTTAATCCAAGAAAAGACTATGATGAAAATTACAGACAAATAAATAATCCTAAATCTAGAGATAAACTTCAGGAACTTATTGAGGAATTTAACATGGTAGATATCTATAGGGAACAACACCCAGAAATTAGAAGATATACTTGGAGAAAAAGCAACCCTCGTAAACAAGCACGTCTAGATTTTTTCCTTATATCAGAAAATTTATTATCCAGTTTATATGAATCCACTATTGAGCCAGGATATAGATCAGATCATTCGATACCAACTATTTCTCTAAAATTTAATGATTTCAAAAAAGGAAAGGGCCTTTGGAAGTTCAATAACTCTTTACTACAGGAATTTGAATACTTAGATCTTGTCAAAAAGTCTATAGAGGAAATTAAAGTGCAATATGCTATTCCAGTGTACCAAATTGATAGCATTAATCTCATTCCTGATACAGATATCCAATTTATCATTAATGAACAGCTGTTTTTAGAGACACTTTTGATGGATATAAGGGGCAAAACAATATCATACTCTTCATACAGGAAAAAACAACAAAACATTCGAGAAAATAATCTTAAAGATGAGATAAAGAATATTGAAGATTCAGAAAGAATAGATTGGGAAATGTTAGAAAGGAAGAAAAGAGAACTAGAAAGTATTCGACTCCATAAACTAAAAGGAAGCATAATCAGGTCTAAAGCAAAATGGATAGAAGAAGGAGAAAAACCAACTAATTATTTTTTTAATTTAGAAAACAGAAATTTTACATCCAAAATTATACCAAGAATAGTAAAAGAAAATGGCACTTTAATTTCTGATCAAGTAGACATTCTGAACGAAATTATTTTTTTTTATAAAAAATTGTATAATAATGATGATACTATAGAGGATGTTAACTTAGACAATCTATTTGAAAATATTGATATTCCAAAGTTAAATGTTACAGAATCTGAAAACTTAGAAGGTCCTATCTCTATAACTGAGGCATCAAAAACTCTTTATAAGATGAAAAATAATAAAAGTCCTGGCTCAGATGGATTCACAGTCGAATTTTTTAAGTGCTTTTGGAAACAGTTAGGTATTTTTGTAGTAAGATCTATTAACAATAGTTATGAAAATGGTGAACTATCTGTAACTCAAAAACAGGGCATAATTACTTGTTTACCAAAGGGAGATAAGCCACGTCAATTCCTAAAAAACTGGAGACCAATTTCTCTTTTAAATATAGTATATAAAATAGCTTCTGGAACAATAGCAGGTAGAATAAAAACAGTCTTAGATAAACTTATTAATACTGATCAAACAGGTTTTATTTCTGGGCGTTACATTGGGGAAAACACCAGGTTAATCTATGATATAATGCAATTTACAGAGGAAAATAATATACCGGGGATGTTACTCATGATAGATTTTGAAAAAGCTTTTGATTCCGTATCCTGGAAATTTATTGATGAAGTATTGGATTTCTTTAATTTTGGACATAGTATCAAAAAATGGGTAAAAACTTTTCAGAAAAACTCTAATTCGGCAATTAATCAGGGGGGGAATCTGTCAAAATTCTTTGATATAAAAAGGGGTTGCCGACAAGGTGATCCGATATCACCTTATATTTTTATCCTCTGTTCGGAAATTTTGGCAATCAAATTAAGAAATAACAAGAATATCAAAGGCTTAAAAGTACTCGAAGCTGAACAACCTATTTTACTTTCACAATATGCAGACGACACATCTTTAATTCTGGACGGATCAGAAATATCACTTAGAGAATCTATAAAAGAATTAAAATACTTTGAAAAAATATCCGGATTAAAAATGAATTTGGGAAAAACCGAAGTAGTTTGGATAGGGAGTAAAAAATATAGTGATGAGGTTATGGCTAATGAATGGAATTTACAGTGGGGACATACAAGGTTTACACTTCTGGGTATTGATTTTCATGTTGATCTACATCGTATTCCAAAAATAAATTTTGATAAAAAACTAGTAAAACTTAAAGCTTTGATGAAGACTTGGAGTAGGAGAATACTTACACCAATAGGGAGAATAAATATAATAAAGTCTATCCTAATTTCTCAATTTAATCACTTATTTATCGCTTTACCAAATCCTGATAATACATTTGTCAAAAAGATAAATACAGAAATATATAATTTCCTCTGGAATAGTAAGATTGATAAAATTAAAAGAGATGTAATTATTAAAAACTTTTCTGATGGTGGTCTCAAAATGATTCATATTAAATCATTTATAGACTCATTAAAACTAACTTGGATTAGAAGATTACTCTCAACAACAGGAACATGGCAAATTATTTTTAATTCAAATATTGATAAAAACCTTCTTGTAAACTGTGGACCAGACTATATTTCCTTTTGTCATAATAACTGTAAAAATCTTTTCTGGAAAGATGTCTTTCTTGCATGGAAAAATCTTACTATTCTTGAGGAAAAATATACAGATTCAAAACAGATCTCCGACATGCCTATATGGTTAAACGAAAAAATCAAAATAGATAATAATAGTGTTTTTTATAAGGATTGGTATAGGAAGGGAGTTGTAGTAGTTAATGACTTAAAAAAGGATAACAACAACTTCTTCAGTTTTTTTGAATTAAGAGAAAAATATGGTGTTAGAGCAAATTTCTTACAATATCACGGAATTGTTACAGCTATAAGGGAGCTTTGCAGTCGGTGTAACTTGACCCATCCAAAAATAGACTATCCTTTTATTCCAAGAAAATTACAAATATTTGCTAAAAAACAGAAAGGTACAAAAGATTTTTATAATGTGCTTAGTAAAAATGATATAATTGCAAGTGGAACAAAAAAATGGAATGAACAATTTGAATTTGATGAAGGTGATTGGAAAATGATTTTTAAACTCCCTTTTTCTGTAACAAAAAATACAAAATTGCAATGGTTTCAATTTAGGGTTAATCACCATATTCTAACAACAAATTCGTATTTATTTAAAGTTGGGTTAGTAGACAGCCCTTATTGTAACATTTGTAAAACAGAAATTGAAACGATAGAGCATACGCTATGGAACTGTGAAAAAGTTCAAATTTTACTTGTTAACTTAGAAAATTTGTTGAATTCACTGTTCATTCCATTTGAATTTAATAAGAAATCTTTTCTTTTTGGTACATATCGTCAGAATGGAATAAACAGAAAAGTGGATAATATGATCATCTTTACAATAAAACAATATATCTACAAAGCAAGGTGCCTCAGGAACGAACTCTGCATTATTGCCCTGAAAAATACACTAAAAGATACATATACAACTCAAAAATACATTGCTAGAAGTAAGGGAGAAAGCTACTTAGACCAGTTTCAAAGAGAATGGGCCAAATGGCAAAACTTTTTTTGAAACACCCAAACTTGAAATTACGACTGATTTACCATAAGTAACTTATCAATTTATAAATATATTTGTTGTATTGAGTAAATGTAAATATTGATTACGCTCACACTGACAGCTAGCTTAGAAATTCAAAATGTAATACAAATTTTCAACAATCCTACCTTTCCTTTTTGATAATTGTATGGATGTTTGTATGATAATGAATGAGTGTGTGTATGTCTTTATATATGTTTGTGTTATGTCATGTTATGTATATATATTGTAACTGTATTGTATACTAATGTAAAAATTGGAGGGAACTCCCTGGGGAACATACAGCCAGAGCTGCCATTTCGGTGCTAACAGCTAGCATTCAACAATTCTAGCGCTATACTCAACCACATACTCATTTACAGCTGAGTAGACTGGAACAAGCGGAGTAAAGTATCTTGCTCAAAGACACAACACAGTGCCGTGACTCGAACACGCAACCCTTAATTCAGTCACGAGTCCGGCGTCCTACTACTAGACTATTGTGCCTCCAAAACCATACCATATACTTATCAATAACAGCACTTTAGAACCAGGAGAAATAAATTCATTACTTATCTCGATTATTGGCGGGCAGGTAAAAGCTGAGAAGAAATTGGGAATGTCTCAACCAATAAATGAACAGGTATAGCTATCTTTGATTGTTAATGGTTCAAAATAGAGCAAAACTAGTGTAGGTCAAGGTAACTCAAATTGACAAAGTTAACATGATGACAATTGAAAACTGAAAATATTTTAACCAACTAGAGACCAAGAAAGACATCATGAAATGTTTTTGTCCCTTATACCCTCAACATCTCTTCTCCCAATTGGATCCACACCGTCAATTATACAACGTTCATTTCCCTCTGCCCAGGGGTACTCCAGCCAAGTAAGCTTAAGGTTGATTTTGAAAAAGTAGTCTTATTAAAATTACCTTGACCTTTATCAACCTGCCCCTCTGTCCCCCAGAAAGTCACACCACACATTTATGCTATGATGATCATATGTCCCCTAATGGCCCAAGAAATGTCTTGTTAATTAGTTCAAAATCACTTAAACCCTAATTAAGTCAGCCACATTCAGAAACACGTCATGCGTTGATTGGCTGGTTATTTTAGGGAAAAAATGGCTGCGCTTCCAGCCAATCACACCAGGTTTCGGCACATGGCCGACATAAACGTCATGAATATGCAAAAAGTTGCTTTATGACTATATGAAAAACTTGGAAACTTGGAAATGGTTGTGCTTATGGAGGAAACAGATCTAGAGATCATGTCTGCAGAACAAAAAATATGTTACACGTGAATAAAGGATGTTTTTAAAACAAAAAAATATTCATCTTTGCAACCGTACTAAGCATATTTTTGTACATCAGTTAGAAATGTTGTTTATGATGCAAGAAATTTAGGTGGGGTCGATCTATCAACATCAAGACCTTTCCTCCCTTCTCGTATTGTATCATCATTGGGGGAGGTAATTTTTACCGAAAATTAATCTAAACCCTTAAACGTGTATAATTACTCTAAAACACCTAAATAGCTTATATCAGGTCCAAATTTAAATATAGCTGTAACAAACTCTCAGGTCCCTGTGTTAGTGGTGGGTCGCGGTCAATGTCAAACACAGAAACACTCGTAAGACAAAAGAAAAACCAGTTCTGAAGTAAAAAAAAAATCCCAGTTAATAACTGAAAGAGTAGCGCTTTTAACTTGAGCATTGAAAACGGTGAAAGGAGTTCGCCACCATACTGTATCCTGGGGTTACCGGTTTCCGCGCACTTAAGAAGCATCCGCGATTTCGTACTCATATTGGCAGACAACTGTTGAAATTTGAAATTACGGAAGACTGTCATAAACACGTATACAATCTACTAAAGGAAACAAAAAACTAGCAACATAAAACTGTATTTTAAAAAATCAGAACAAACAATTTTTAGCAAATTTCTCCCGTCGGAAGTAGCTGTCATATGTTTCCAGGTGTCTACTTTGATTTAGTGTTCAAAGAAAGATAACTTGAATACACTAAAATGAAATTCTCTACAGTGACCTGCAAGAAGAAAAGCTTTGTTTTGAATAAAACAAAAAAATCTTTGATTGTCAAATTAATTATCAAAACAACTTTTGATAAATTTCACATTTTTAATGGATTTTTCAAGATGTCAAATTGAACGAATTCATGTAATTTTATAAATTTATTTATTATATTTATTTAGTTATAATATAGAATCTGTTATTATTTTTTTTAGCAGTCTTATATCGGTTTTGGTTGATGGTATAAGTTATTTCTCAAATTGTTCTGTTTAAAATTGGTGAAAATTGGAAGCACTGTTCATCGATATAAGAATGTCTCCTTGGCTCTTCGGAAGTGGAAAAAATCGGCGAGGAGATGTGGCCTCATTTGCATACGACATTTTCGTACGTTTATCAGACTACAAAAAAGACTGGTTCATGAATGAAATATATCACCTTTTCTTCAGGTATGGTTTCATTTTGAGCAAGATAAAAAGTGCATTAAGCAAAACTGCATATATATGCGTGTTTTTTAATCAGTGATTAATTCTTATGTTTTCCGGACGAACTTCCGGTAAATTTTTTGTCAGTTTACAGACGATGGCCAAACGTCTAAAATATCCTTGTGTTGTGTCCAGCAGGTCACGTATACGTAGTTACGAGAAATAGCTTGATAAAATGGCTGCGCGGAAATACATAACGCGCGGAAACTGGTGACTAGACGATACATGATACTGTAGTCTTACCTTGATCACCGTCACAATTTCCAGTATTCTGTTTGATTAAAGTGATTATGGATTGCGCCGTGCCAGGGTCATGCGTTGAGACCTTGATTTTATGGACAGTGACTCATATCTGGCAGCTCCTCCAGGCATCCGCAAAGAACCGCCGAAACACATCACGCCTCACGGCCTCTCGCGTGCGCCGCCCGTCATTTTTCTGGCTGCAGTGTAGAGACTAACGGGGCTGGTCCACTGCAATAGCCTCGCCTGTTACTGGTATACGAAGTTATATAGTGTCTGTGTTTGGTCTTCAAGAGCTGCAAATTGAGGCTAAAGTTTCGAAAAAAACATCAACATTTTGAGCTCGTTCATGCATGTGTGCTTAACTACTTCCCGAAATCGCGCGCACCTTTACTCACTATGGTAACCGTTGTCAAGGAAAAGGTTATTTTTTCACTTAATGGAGAACCTTTTTTCTTTACTTTTTTAAATTTCTTTAAATAGTCAGTCAGTCAATATGGACTATTCCACCGGATAAGACAGAATGTAAGAAATTAAAAATAAACATGTTCTTCTACAAACGTCTAATCGATGGAGATGTCCTGATTTTTTTTCTCAGCTGGGAGGTCAGAGACGTATATATTGTTTTTCAATCTTCTTAGCCCAAACCTTTAAAATTGTGCCACATGATGCTGTAGTAATCTATTGTCTCTGGTTAGATATTTTTTTGCCGTACATTTGTTTATTGGCGTATGATCATGATCACCCAGACACGATTTCACACCCGCGAAAATTGCTGCGTTCAAAACACGATTAAACCTTATTTTATAACAAAGAAATACATTTTTGTCAACTTACATTAACAGACAACAACAATTACTCATATTCCAATTAGTTGCTCTATAAGGGTACATAGGCTTTGGGTTATGTCCCCTGGCCGAGACATACCAGAGTCTGTAGGTCAGAGTGAGGCGACTGGTTCGCCCGTTGTCAGTATAATGTGACCGGGTGGGGTATCCTGCTGGGTGTCTTTCTTCGGCATTATGTTTCAGTGATCATGAGGTAGTACTATATAGTCGGCATAAGTTCCGCGCTATCGCAAGAAGACAAACACGAACATATCGCAGCCTCCCAAAACACACACGCATACACTACACACATGCATCTTGCACACAGGGGAGGCCGTCCTTAAATTACCATAGCTGCTGATGGGATGTTAAACAATACTAAACTAAACTAAACCAAACCAAACCAAACCGTCCACCTAGGTGGTATGGTGTCGTTCGCGACTTTGTTATATTCAAGGTGTCACACAAACATTTGATTACAGCTCCTTCAATGTTTGGTCCTTGATTGAATGTAGTCGACGAGGAATTCCACAATGTTCCATAAACTCGAGTAGCGCTTCAGCTGTCGCCTTGGCCGACTGACAAGAAGAAGTCGATGTACTTAATCATGAATTAGTGAAGACACCGCGTTGGAATTGCCTAAGCAAACTGAGTAAAGTGTTGGGTTATGATGAGAACGTCTTGGTATCCTCCCTTCGATAGGCCTACATTCAATTTCAAGAAATCCATACACATCAATTCCATTGGTCCTATAGATGGTGACTAGGCTGACCATATGTACAAACTTGGTCAAACCTGATAAAAAAAACTATCTCTAAGTATAAAGATAATGTCCGATCCATCCCTGGATGTCCACCACCATTGCGCAATGATGTCAAAATCTTGTCGCGCATGCTGTACTGTACTCTAAATGTTATGTGTCAAAGGTCAACCCATGGCCATGTTCGAATTGAGTTAGTTCGCCCGAAGTTCCGTCAAGTTTAGATAAATGAAATAAACAACTCAACAAAAGATATACAGTACAGGAAAGACACTTTTATATACGACATGATTCCAACACTAAATAACATAAAACATAGGCCCTACCGCTGGTTGAGTTACTGTATCCTAACCCTACAAAATTCTGAAGTATCCGTACTTTGCCAAAGACATAGCCCCTAACCCGACAGCCAGGGAAGATAAAGAGAGTAGAGAGAGGAGTGCGCCTACCAGCAGGTCAGTGCTATCATAGACTGCCGAAACATCGATTGATTGATTGAGTGATCGATAGGTTTTACGTCCGCTTCACTACCGAGTAGTACGGTTATCCAGCAGACGAAGAAAAGGCGGGAAAATGAGTAGAAGGGATAAAGTATGAAGTGAAGGGATAGAAGAGGGAGACAGAGGAGAGAAGTAGCCGTCTGTCCTATATGTATTTACTGTAGAAGTTTAATTATTGTAAGACGGCTCCTAGGCCTAATATTGATGTTGCCTTATCCTAACACTAGTCGTATACCAGCACATAATCTGGACCGGAAGTGAGGTAGAAAGCCGCCAACATTAACACCAGCCCTAACTTTTCTAAAAATTTGGCTTGTATATATAATTTTGAAATCCTTCTAAATGTCTTATTAAAGAGATCCTAGTTCTAACGACCGAAAATTTGGAATAAAGCTTACACTATCCTATGTGTCGGCGTTTACGTGCCTACTCCCTTTCGAAAAACTCAGAGGGATCTTTTTCGTGCGAGATTGGACAGTTCTCACACGGGCCACAATTTATAGTCCCATCCGACGGACTGTTGCCGAAATATCTTAAATCCCCGACTTTTATACCCAAAATTACAATAGAACTCTAACAGCCAATCCAAAACCGTGTAACGTCACGACGGAAGTAAATATACTAAACGAAAGGATGTTACTCAAATCAGATACCCGTATGACAGTCTCAATCAGCGGTACCAACAATGCCCGGCACAAGGTAAACACATGACATTACGTAAAAAATATCATTATCAACAAATATATACAACTGTTTTACAAATGTTCAACAACTTTCACTCGCATATACACACGACCGGCCATTCATTCGTACACGACACACACTCCTTTCACACTATTCCCCCCTTTGAAAAAGAGACAAATGTCACCACTGTAATATTTGTCTGTCAGGACAATGATAAATCCATCAACTGGATAACAAGTGTAAAAAAAAAACCTACAAAATATAATATCAAAAATGCACTTTTAAATACAAACATACAAAGAACAAATAAAATCCATGTATCAATAACAATTAAACAGTCATTACATATTCACGACACAGAGCACTTGCAATACGAACACACATGTACATATATACATGTACATATTGAATAAACTTGGAAACGTCTATTCCTTTAGATTATGGTACAAGGCATGTTGTTCCACCGTGGAAGCAAGAAAACGGTGGTTGCAACCCACTCGACGCCTCCTAACTGTCCCCACAGCGTGACCGTCCCTGTCCTGCCCAATATGGACTACCTCGTCCCTAGACTGGGTTACCACATGGGCAGTCAGGGAACGTCCTTCTTGATTCGCCCGAATGGCGGCTCGCTGGGCTGCTCGCACTCGCTGGGCTGCTCGCACTCGCTCCCGGTATCGCCGGGCACCCTCAGACGGAGCGGACCCTGGCATTAAGACACTGCCTGGGGATACAAATAAGGAGTTTGCCCTTGTCACTTCCCCTATTGTTAACATTTGCTCTGCGATCTGGGGTGGAGTTAGACGATGTATCGTGGCCAAGTGTCTCCTTAATTGGTTTCTTTGGCGGTTCCAAAAGACACTCCGCCCACCACCATCATCGTGTCTTGATGCACCCTCCTCCAGTGCCGGGCAAGGGTCACGGCACCAATTTGTAATAGGACGAAGAACAGTGATAAAGATAGTGCCGTCGCTGGGGCTCGAACCCGCGACCCTTGGCTCTCCAGCCCGATGCACTACCGCTGAGCTATAGGGAAATTCCCTACAGCTGACGCTTGTAAGGCATCCTAACCAATGCACATCCTTTACAGAAGGACAAGTTGATCTGTTTCTGTATTCCCATCCGATACTCTCCTGTACAACACCCCTCGTTTTAACTTCCTACTATCCAAGCATCTGTGTAATGTGGCGTTCTCTGCAATAGAAGTTAGCATCCTCCGAGTTGGTTTTTGGCTTCTTCTCACAGATGGTAACCACTGTCCAATGATGTCATCTTCTGACTGAAGCTGTCTCCACTGTTGTGTCGTCATGGCTTCCAAGTTCTGTAGTCCATCCAACTCCAAGTTGTCCAGTTGTTTAACCACGGATAATAATTTGTGAACCGTTTTGAGACGACCTTCGAACTAGATAGTGATAAAGCGATATATACGAACCTCGAATTATTATTATTATTATTATTAGTACATTAGCTAATAAACTTAAGCCTTCCAATAGGGGATCTTGATATGTTGCTACTCCTTTGCACAGCTTGTACGGACTCTGCAGGTATCCTTGTACCATTACATCCGGGTAATCTTGACAATGCGACAGCATCAGTGTTCTTCCTTCCTTACCTGTATTTGATATCGAAATCATAGGCTGACAGGGCTGACAACCACCTATGTCCTGTTGCATCAAGTTTTGCTTTGGATAACGCATGTGTCAAGGGGTTGTTATCAGTAAACACTGTGAACTTCTGTCTGAACAAATTGTCGCAAAACCTCTCAGTTATAGCCAATTTGAGCGCCAGGAACACGAGTTTGTGCGCTGGATAGTTCCGCTCTGACTTGCTAAGGCCTATACTTTGCATAACTGATTGGTGGTAACTTCCCATCTTGCTCCTGGTACAAAACAGCACCAAATCCCAGGCTATTAGCATCTGCATGCAATTCAAACGGCTTGCAATAATCTGCATATCCTAAGACTGAGGGGCTACACAATGCTTCCTTAAGACTATCAAAAGCCACTTCCTGTTCCTTTGACCAGATACATTTGGTAGTATCTCGTTGACTCTCCTTCCGACTCTTCTGTTTCTCTTCTTCTATTGGTATATACTTCCAGGATATCTGTGAGGGATCTGCTGTCTTAGCAAAGTTCATCACAATTTTCCTGCAATAACCTGCAAATCCAAAGAATTGTCTTAGCTCCTCGGGTCCTGTAGGAGAAGACCAATCCCGCACTTCTCAACTTTCCTGTGGTCTGCTTCAATCCTCTCTGGTGTTACTAGTGTCCGACATATGCCACCCGGTTCATGCAGAACTGGCATGTCTTTGGTGCCTGCTTCAAGTTATTCTCTCTCATTTTCTGACACACTTTCCCGAGTCTCTCTCGATGTTCATCATAAGTCTAAGAGAAAAGGATCAAATCATCTAGGTAAACAAGACTAATGGCAAAATGAAGATCTCCCATGCACCTCTCCATTAATCGTTGAATTGTCGCTGGGGCGTTAGTCAACCCAAAAGACATTATCTTGAACTCATAAAACCCTAAGGGTCCTATGATTAAAGCTGTTCTCTCTCTCTATGCTCCTCTTCCATCTCGATCTAATGGTACCCAGACTTTAAGTCCAATACTGTGAAGTAGAGAGAACCAGCCAAGCAATCCAATATATCCTCCACGCGTGTAAAGGCACACGAGTCCCGTATGCACCATACGCTGATTCAACTGCATGAAGTCTACCGCAGAGATCCATCTTTTTTCCTAACCAACACAATATTTGATGACCATGGGCTATTGGATGGTTGAACCTGCTGGCAACAGCTATTGCAGGTGAGTCTTAACTTTCTCAAACATTGACGGCGGAACCCGTCGGTGACGTTGTTTGAAATCCTCTAAACGACAAGGCCAATCTGTAACATTCTTCCAAGGGTTCTGTCGTGCTGCATAGAAATTTTCAAGTAGAGTCTCCTGGTCATCCACAATACCTTATAAACTTCTGAGCTTCTTTATCAACTCTGCTGGTGTAGCATGGGGACTACATCTCATAGCAATTCTATCAGCTGTTCCCTTCCAGGAACTTCTGATCGACTGACCAATAATGTCAAGTAGCTTACCTCCATCTAAAAAACACAGTACCTCAAATGTTGACTATCATTTCCTATCATCTTTTGAAAAGACAGGAAGCTTAATAAACCTGGTGTCGTTATCTGTGACCCCACTTGCCTGTCCAAGTGAACCAACACTGTCCACATGGTGAATCCAACTCTGAACCCAATCTTCCTGTTGACTTAGGATACTCAAGCATCTGACTCCTTAAACCCTTCAGGTCCTTTCGTGTTTGGCCTAGCATCCATCTACTCAAATATCTTTGACGCATCAGCCAAATAATCCCCATCTGCACAGGGAAGTCCTTGTGTACTTTCAGCCAATAAATGTGAATAAAACATAAAGAGCTCACCACCCTCATCCATGTGTATCAGCATGTACATAAGAACACGTATTTTACTCTCGCTTTACCATAGATTAACAATTGCACTTACAAATCCCAGGTAAAAATAATCGGACCTTCAACGGAAACAAAAACAAATTACAAATATTGTTTACGCACGAGTGATTTTCGGTCGCGTTCAGCCTTAATTGCCAAATTATACTGCACAAAGTAGATAAATAAAGTGAAATCTACAGTAGGTAACTAGCACGCAATAACTCAATCAACACATAAACACAGTGTGGGTCAACAATACAGAGAGAAACACGCAATAAATCAATCAACACATAAACACATTGTGGGTCAACAATACAGAGAGAAAGACATCAAATGAACCAACCACTGATCCACAACTAATACCTATTCAAACTCCATATCCATCAAAATATTCTATATGTAAATAACTATAAATTGACTTAAAGTGATTTGGTTGAATGTAGAACAAATTTGTCTGGCAATCTGTCACCACCAGTGCTTGTTTGCCTTTTAGATTTGCACTGATGTTGCCCAAGCCCTTCGAGGCCATTTTATTCACTCTGGCCACCCTGTAACTCAGCCCATGCTGGCAAAAAACGATAGCTCCACCCTCACACTTTTAGGAGGAAAACAGTCAAAGTTGCTTAATAAGCAATTCTATAAAGATTCAGGTATCATGTTTTTAATCACTATGCATCGCCTCATAGTCAACCATCATCAGTAAAATGTACACAGAACTGTCACAGTCATGATTGGCATGATAGCTTTACGGATTTCAGTTATTGTACATAATATTTAATTTTTGTTTATTTGTAAGAAAATAAACGTTAAGCATTTCCAGACTATTTAACCATTTCAATGTTAAATGCTTTGAAAAAACCCACTATGAGGAGACCCTAGACCTCCAGAGGGGTTTAGCGCTTTAAAAACTCGCACATGCTTTTTTGCCTGTTGATAAGCGAGTAATTGTCAAAGACACCAATTCAAAACAATTTCGGATTCCCCTTCTAAACTACCTGGATCCGCCCTGAACCTCATGACTATACCTTTATGTACATTTAACACATAACAAGAAATAAAGAGATAAACTTTAGAGTGTTTTAAGTCTGAAATTGTTTGTTTGCATTAACAGCTCTGATCGTTTTGTGTGGGGTTACCCGTAATTAATACATGCTTTGATGGAAATTCAGATGAAGTGGATCGAGTTGAGCAAAATATATATGGCAACAACAGATATGTATGTACTTGATGGTAAAGTCGTCATATTTTAAAATCATTTTTGCACTAATTTTTAATTATTATTTAATTTCTTTGATTGCTATATCCGAATACCAAATTCAATGAAATCATTTATTCAGAATAAAATGTTTAATATCAAAATTTCATTACACAATTTTCCCCTTGGTATATTATGATCAGAATAGATGAAGTCGTCTTCCCCCATTTCCGATTGGTCCATTCGTATCTAACCCTGTCATACAAATTAAATTTAAATCTGTTGCGGATCAATTAATTCGTGGCTTGAAGTGATTAAAACTGAATTGTTACTAAATCGACCAAATTCTATATAGAACTTTTTATCGAACTATATCAAATTATTTCTACATGTATAAAGCAGTATTTCTACACATGAGGTCCCTAAGTGACTTAATTCACCTACGAGATATTTTACATTGATAAAATGCAAACACTATATCAACTGAAATAAAGATCAATAAATATAAAACTCAATGCTGTGCATCTTGCACTCACTGAATCCAGAAACCTGTTTAAACCAGACATTTGGACATTCAAACATATTACAGTTTGTACGTAGCGATATAGATGTCAATGGAAAAACAGCCTTTGTGAACTCGACATTTATCTCATTCATTCAGTTGTTAGTGTGTTTTATTGATCAAATTACATTACAATGTATCTATTCTGTTAATGATGTCTATCCACATGTACGCCAACTAACATAAATTGAATATGAGTTAAATACACTGTATTGTTGTCCGTACATTCACTTAAAGGAATGCATTGTTTCATATGAATCTTAGTAATATTTAACCACTATCTGTTATTATAGTTGTAGCATTGATTAACTTACTTTCATAATTGTTTTTGTGTATAGGCATAGGACATCTCACGGCCATTCGAAAATCCGCATTATTTATATCTTTTATGCCATTTTAATTGAAATTATTTAGTCCTCTTCTTGCTGGGTTGCACATAACGCCATCACCAGATATTTTCATTTATGTCTGTCTTGGGACCACTGGTGTATTTGTCCCCATGTCCAGTATTTTTCTTTTTGTTCTTTCACAACAGACCATCTCCAGGTTTTCTTTGGTCTTCCTCTCTTTCTTTTTCTTGGTGGTGTCCATATCATTGATACTCTAGGGAAATAATCTGGGTACATTCTGGAGACATGTCCATGTGTTTAAATTGAAAAGTGAACAATAATTGAACCATGAGTAGCACAGTGGCCTTAATCTGGTCTGTCATGGGTGGCAAACTATTATCCGCTATTACACATAAGTCCATTTACGTTTGTAAAATGCATAGGGGTATCATGCTGAAGGAAAACCGATAATTCGTGCGACGTACTGGCGTCCTTCACCTGAAAATGTGATTGTACCTGTACCGTACTGATTCTCCTGACTTTGTAACCATATCGATGATGATATGGACCCCCGCGACGTCAGTATATGAATGTAGTCCAATCCAAGGCAGAAATCACTGAAGCTAGTGATGTAATAAGTCCAGCTTCGATTGAAGCTGACCGAACCGGTAAGTCTGTGTTGAAGAACAGTACAGCCTCCTCCATCTGTTATGTCGCATACGACGTCCAGGGGTTGGTGTCCGGCCGGGGCTATGGTATAAACACCTGAGGTACACTCTCCGTTATGTTACATTTCGACATAAACCTTCACGAAGAAATAGATAGCTAGTCAATGTCTTTATACTGAATGTACAGGCATCACGCAGCGAGGAAAACAATTGCTTTGATATTTGAAATATTTTACTCAACAAAGAGGAAATGCTTAATTTAATTTAATGGCAGTAATTTAGCCATGTTTAAAATATGTTTCTCCCACAACCACTGTAGGTTTCCTCACTCATGACTCATAAGATACACCTGCAAGGAGTAACCCACTAGTTAGTAATTTCCTGGACGTGATTTCAGTGGTCAATCTTTGATTCATGACGTCACGTAACAATGCTTTTCGACGTCCCCCATCAGAAACACACATGAAGTGTTTTGCAAGGGAAAAATGTCTTCTTTTTTTCAGATAAAATACGAACATTATGGGTTTGGTTTGGTTTAATTTTGTTTAGCGTCCTATACACAGCAGATTTATTTTGGTCGCTTTTGTGTCCCTAAATAGAGGACACCAAAAAGCAGGTCCCAAAACTCGTGAAGATTAGTTATCATGTTTATCTAATTCTTGGTAAACCTCGTGTCTTTATACAATTTGAAAATTAACTAACTCGAGTTAGATAGACATGATAACCAACCATCACTCGTTAGGGAACCTCTATGTATATGATATGGAATGACGTGTTGACACTTTAGTCGACATATCTGTATCAGGATAAGTAATTTTATACTGACCGTAGGCACTTTAAACATAACTGCTGTGTAAGACTTTGAAAACAATCCACTGATCCAGCTAGCGGATTTATTTATTCGCACACGAATGCATTCGACAGTAGTAGTAGAACGTTGCAGCGTGTGTATTTAGGTTTATTAAATATGGTCACCATCGGCGATTATGTGAAATTAAAACTGAAAAGAAAATACTGTGTTAATCTTCATAATATTTTATTGACAGTTAATAGTATATAAATTGGAAATTTAAACAATATGTTCATTTGTCAAAAAATAAGAAGAGTTTCTTTTTTTCATAATAGGAAGTATACGATGATTTAAGTTCATAACTGGTTTACCCCCTAATTTATTTAGCTAACACAAACGGTATAGCTGATATGATGTATATTTATTATACATTTGTTTTCCTCAAAAATATAATCAGAAAGACACTATCTTTCGATCATTTCTTAACAAATTATCTTTTAACAAATGTAACGATAAAAAGCAGATGCCATATCAATTATTTAAGGTATAACATCTACATTGTACCTTCCTTTAACAAAATGTTCCTTTATACAGGTTTTGATTCTAGAAATTCTAAACAAGTATATTGCTGAGACTCATAACATAATAAACACAGAGGTTGTGTATGAATTATCTTTGGTTTAATTATTGATTAAAATGAGGAACGTTAAAGGTTATATCCATATCCCTGTCCTAGATATGACATGGCACTGTTGCGCATGCTTCTTCCATAAAATGTCAACCCCAAACACACATTAAAATGAAACATACCAGCTTCAAAAATGTTTCATGGAAAACCCTACATTGTGTCAGATTTGATTTCAACATATTTTATTGACATAGAAGAATGTTACACTGTCAAAAGGATTGGACAACAGGCTTATAGCCTATACAAGTCCTCTCCATTGGTGGTAGGTATATGGACATAATTGATTGATTTTATAATAATAATAAGATTTTGCTTACTGTCAAAAATTAATCATTGTAAATCAGTAACATATTTGGCGTTAGAACCTTTTTTTTCTCTCTCTTTTTTTTTTAATATTTTAGACAATATGTGTCAGATGAGTAAAAGAGTACACAAAATGACCTAAATATCTAAATGAAAAATGTTTACTTGATATTGCTTGATATTTCGATTTGTGTTTGATCAAGACTGATGACATACAGGTCCTATTTTTGATCGGTGTAATGTTTGATTTTGACAGGGTTCGATCTAGCGTTGTTTTTGACAGGCTTCGATCTGTTGTTGTTTTTAACAGGTGTCTATATTGCTTAGATAAGTTTCCCTGTATATAACATATAATCATTAACATGTTATGTGATGCAATCATATAGGAACTCTATTCCTTCTAGTTCAAATATTTTTATTATGAGTCATAGAAGGACGAAACAGCTGCACGATACAGTGTGAGTCATTTTGGCATACTGTACCTATTACCATACTGTATCTATTACCATACTGTATCTAGTACCATACTGTATCTAGTATCATACTGTATCTAGTACCATACTGTATCTAGTACCATACTGTATCTACTACCATACTGTATCTAGTACCATACTGTATCTATTACCATACTGTATCTATGACCATACTGTATCTAGTACCATACTGTATCTGGTACCATACTGTATCTATTACCATACTGTATCTATTACCATACTGTATATATTACCATACTGTATCTATTACCATACTGTATCTATTACCAAATGTTTAAGGTGCTGTCACCTGTTTGTGTGTTACGTTCATCTTTAATTAATATTACATGTTTTTTACTTTTATTGAAAATATTACCAGTTTATGTATTCCCATGTTAATACTATCAATTCACAAGAACGCTAAATAGCAGATGATTATTATTTTATTCATTGTCCACTCATTCATTTCCACAATCGGGTTGGCTATTTTACCTTCATAACGGTTTGATTCAGTAGCAAATTCTTATTATGACAGTGTACTGCCATTCCATGGTTATTTTCAGCTACACCTATAATACCGTTTATGTTAAACCATGTACCGCGTTTAAACCACCAACCAGAGGCATTTGCACATTTGAGATTATCCAGTCTGTCAGGGGAAGAAAAAATTGATGGGCTATTATACATTAGTCTTTCTCCGCCTGTACAATTCACAGAGTTATCACCGGAAACTGACAATTCGTACGACGTACTGGCGTCCTTCACCTGAAAGTGATCGTAACTGTAACGTATTAGTTCTCCTGACATTGCAACCATATCTATGATGACGTGGACCCCCCGCGACGTCAGCATATGAATGTATTCCAATCCGAGCCAGAAATCGCCACGTAGATCACCGAAACCAGTGACGTAATCAGCCCAGTTTCGATTGAAACTGACCGAACCAGTAAGCCGGTGTTGAAGAACAGTCCAACCTCCTCCATCTGTCATGTCGCAGACGACGTCCAGGGGTTGGTGTTCGGCCGGGGCTATGGTATAAACACCTGAGGTACGCTCTCCGTTGTTGTACAACTCGTCACAACCTTCACGAAGGAGAAAAAACAACGAGTAATCGCTAATATCACGAGGGAACAGGCACCGGGTATTGAAAAATGATAAGGTAATGATGAGGAACCCAGGTACTGGTGTTTATTACTTTAATATTAAAATGTGCTGAAAAAAAAATCATCGAATCACACCACTGAATTTACGAGCAATAATCGTTTAAGGGGTGAATAGTCGCATTCAAACTTGATACAAATGTAGCTATACAGTAAAACAATGAACGTAGTTTGATAGGACTACAAAAACAACTGTACTTTGGTTAATTATGGATGTCTTGTATCAAAATACTTATAGCTTTATATCTGAATATATGTAATATCAATGAATGTCAAAGGGTATTGCAATGCTTGTATCAAATTCAATTTAATCAAATGACCACCACAACAGAAACATATGCCAATGCTGTGAGTAGTTTAAACTATATTTGTACAGAAAGTATTATACCTGAACATAAACCGCCTGAACAGTGACGTTCCTCTCTAGGTACACCCTCACAGCTTTGTGATGTTATGTCTCCTTTGACATTTGTACAAGATCGGTTCCGGATCTGATGTCCATGACTGCCACAAGTATGAGCCGAACACGTACCCCACGGACTCCAGGCGCTCCAGGATACCACCTCTGTATCACAATAGAAGGGAAAACAATATACTTTTAAGTATGTTAAATATTCCAAATAACGGCAAAAAGTGTTTCAATGTATAAATATAAACTGTTTGAATTGATATGAAATATATATGTCATGAGATTTTGATCAATATTATTATTATTATTTGTTTAGAACAATCACTTGAAATGAAAACATCAGGAAGCACCGATTTCAAATTGAGATCTTTTTTGACGACTTTATTGATATTTCGTTTATTTAGGACTTATCATTGGTAGTAAAGTTCAAGAGAATACAAGTTCATGTCAAAAGTGTTTAACAAAATTTCATACGTGCAGAGCGAAAGGAAAAAGGTGTCTTTAAAACCCTTATACTATTACAAATTTACAAGACAAAACCAGGAAATAATTCTTTTAAAAAAGGTGCTCCTTGTTAACCGTGCCCAAAACAAGTCTTACCGTGACAATCTTGATTACAAAAGTCGTCAGAACAACACTTATGACAGAGTTGGAACGATCTCGTCAGGTTATGTATATCCCTCCCCACAAGCAGACCTTCGTGGAAACACTCCTGTCAAAACAAATGTTTCAGTTTATCAAATTCTTTTCTAGCTAATGTTTTCCTGATATTTATCACGAACAAATGAATGAGAAATGCTGAAATTGATAATGTCGTGTGTTACAGTATGATATTTACAGTCTACTAAAGTGAAATAAAAGTAAATGTAACAAGCATACTGAGTATTGCAAAAGCAGCACATGTCCCCTACCGGCCCCCGCTAGCTATTACACTGTAGTGATTTATAAAAATGGTGCCCTTTAATGTTAAAAAATTCCCTCAAGTAATGAAGCCGCTAAAGCGCCGACAAGGATTTTCTATAAATAGTAACCGTGGCATTGACCTTGAGCCAACAACCCTGAAACTCGAACTTGTCCGAGATAGTATGGTCCTTTGTTATTGTATGAAGTTTGATCAAAATCTCTCAAGGACTGAAGCCGCTAGATCGCTATCAAGGATTTTCTAAAAATAGCAACATTGACCTTGAACTTGTCCGAGATATTATGGTCCTTTGTAATTGTGTGAAGATTGATCAAAATCCCTCAAAGAATGAAGCCGCTAGAACGCGGAGAAGGATTTTCTAAAAATAGTAACGGTGACATTGACCTTGACCCGACAACCCTGACACTCGAACTTGTCTGAGATATTATGGTCCTTTGTAATTGTGTGAAGTTTGATCCAAATCCCCGAAGGTAACACATATTTAAGCATTGAACTGATTTTTTTATGGTATTTATGATCTATTTGAATGACACAGCTTTGCAAGCAAACAACATAATGCGCGCTCATTCAAATAGATCATAAATACCATACAAAAACAGTTCAATACTTAAATTTACGTTTTCTCTGCCTCTCATGTTCTTTTTTAACTTATAATTTATAATTAAAATTAAAAATGCCGGCCTTATCGACAGTCCACACAATTTCGTTCAATAGTTTTAACAGCGTATTGTCGCGTGCTGATTGGCAAACAAAGTAGTACTTTGACATTTTAACAAACACTTCAAGTTTATTCCACAATTTAGTATCAATACAATTGCGTATGATATGTCTATAGGGTGATTCCAGTTTTTCAACAGAAACCTGAGCTGAAAGTTAGATTTGAAATTGTTTCGATTTTCCCCCGGAACAAATTTCGTGCATGGATAAATACAGTGAACCCCGTGAATGGGACCTTGACCTCCACGAGGGAGTTATTTTTGGAAGTTAATTCGAACTTTTCTCTTAGCTCATTTTGTGAAGAATCCAGGCGTGAATGTAGTTGTTGATTGTATGGGAACCCGACAACAGTCGGTAGATTCTATAACAGTATCGTTACTTCACATGTCGTCTGAAACTGAGGAACCGTGGATTCGAGACGCGTGAAACTGATAGCGTTTGAAGTGAGTGATCTTGCGACGGAGCACAGGTTCGTTACAAATGTCTGAGATGACGAATGTTTATGTGTGCTGTGACTCATATCAGTAGGTCTGTAACATATGTGTCAGTAGATCTATAGAATATGTGTATTTCAGACATTTATAACGAACCCCTGTTGATCAGTGCAGTGTAACAGACGATATTTCTGATAAATTGCATGAGCGTTAAAATTGTTTCCATTGCCGGCATTGGTGATTTCAACCGATGTGCATTTTGTACGATATTGCAGACCTTGGTCTTGTTTTTGTTGTAATAAAAGTGTTTTTTATTTTTTATTTTTTATTTTGCACATAAATTTACAATGACATTATCAAATCTCACAATGCCCAGCGATATTTCAGCAGCCGTCCTGTTTATTTACATTGGATATTGTAGTTCCGGTCAGTGTTGTAATTAATACGCTTATAATTGTGTCTCGTGCGGCATGGTAATTATGTCTCGTGCGGCATGGTAATTAAAGTCCCATCAACGACCCAGCTTTCAAAGAGGCTATATAGTGACAATGCCATGCAAATGTAAATATTATATATTCTTTGGCAAAAAGGTGTCAATTTTACGATGTGTCTATATGATCAACCCAGTATACAAAACCGGAGTCTTGTTCACCAACAGAAAAAAGAACACATTCTTCACGAAACAATATGAATGCACATCTCATTGAAAACAATTACTATCATTTTCAATAAAGGATACTTATCACATTGTCTTCAAGCAATAGGCGGGTCTCCCCAGAACATTTACATTTGCCCTCTGCGAAGTTTATGTACATTTAGAACCATTTTGTGATGACATTGGAATATATTGCTGTACGTGATTAGGCAGATCAGCGTAGACAGGTGTAATGTTTAGGTTTTGAGACGAGGCTTTCGTTGGCTGAGGCTAATTGCATTATTATGATCGACTATATAGTCATTTGTATAGTTTGTACACCGGATAACACCTGATCTGATCTATAAATGCTAAAGGGAATTAACGCGCCAACTCGATCTTATATACTAGTACTCCGGAAACATTTTCTTTTACTGATTGCGCCGTACAAAAAGTAAAGAAAATAACTCGAAAAACTATAAAAGAATGTTACTCTTATCAGTAAGTTAATATTATGAATGCAAGTTTTGACATGAATATATACCGAGTTATCTCACTGTGTATTTCTCTTTCCTTAAGAACCCGCTTCTGAACAGATACGATGTAAGAACTTAATACATAACTTTAAATACACTTACTCCTTTTCGTCGGCATCCGCTTGAGAACTGATGTCCAAATGAAACTGTTTCATCAATAGTGCAAACCTAGGAAAGGTAATATACTGTAAAACTTACATGAAATAGTACGGGCAGTCCTGTTGATTATTTTACTTTTATCTACTATCTATTACTTAAAGTTTGAACATAGGTATTTTTCGGTCTTTCTTTTCAATTGGCTATGACAAAGAACATTTTCTTGAAAATGAAGATTGCATTAGATAAAAGTGATGTAAAATCTTATATACAGCTTTAAATATATGAAAATTGTATTTATCGAATGTACATATGGATATAGCTTTAACACAGTTATAAATAACAAAAACATTTATATTAATATTATAGAAAATCATCTCTTCGTTGATAAAATATGACATTATTTTGTATATGTATTCAGAAACAGTTGATTTTTTTCTGACCCCTAAATCCTAACAAAATAAGCAAATATTCTAGTATGATCTATTTGAATGACACCAGCTTTGCAAGCATACATCATAATTCTTGCTAGCGCGTTATAATTTGTTTGCTTGCAAAGCTGTGCCATTCAAATAAATCATAAATACTATACAAACACAGTTAAATACTTACATTTGTGTTTTCTCTGGCTGTTATATTTGTTTTTAACTTAAAAGATATATTTAAAACCTAAAATTCCCGCATTATTGACAGTCCAAACAAATTTGTTGAATACCTGGAACAGCGTATTGTCGCGTGCTGATCAAACACAGATACACAGATTTTATTCTGACTACAGGAAAGTTTACATTTCCTCCGCTGTCAGCTCTATTATATAAACAAATCGTTAGTTGATATTAATGATAATAACATGATTTATTATTATTTTTGCAAGCTGATAATGTCACAGCTCTGTAATTGTAAGTTCATTAATTAACAATTATCTGTATACTATATTATATTTCGTGTACACCCTAGTTAATAGTTCATATTAAATGTTGGTATTCTACGTTTTTATACATGTTTTATAAGTGTTAATTTCTTTTTAAATTAAATAATCGTGGTTCCCTGTGGTTATGGAGAAGTGGCTGGTTCTTCCAATGGCGATTAAGTCTAAATTAAAATGCTCGAACAGTTCGTGACGTTAAAACCTCTGATGACCAGACTGTTCCATATGTCCACGGTTTGGTGGAGGAAGGAAGGATTCCTGATGTTAAGGCGCATTCTTTGTTTATATAATTTCAGTGCATGTTTCCTCGTAGTGATGGTGCTACTGGCATGAACGGTGACAGGAATGTAGACACCTCAGGGTCAAATTTCCCTATCATGATTTTGAATAGCTCTATCATATCTCCCTTGGCACTTCTATAGGCCAAAGTTTGCATTTTCAGGGGTAGCTCTCCTTTGTACGTTTTCTATCGATTCTACATGTTTAATCAGATGCGGACTCCAGACCTGGTTAGCATACTGAAGATGTGGTCTCTCAAAACCTTTGTATAGCGCTGTAAATGTAGTGAGATCCATATACTCCATTTTTCTTCTGATCACCCCCATTACGGAATTGGCTTTGTTTGTTTTTTGAGGTATGTAGACATTGAATGATAGTTTATTGTCGATAGTGACTCAAATATCTTTTTCTCAATTTCGGTATATGGAAGTTCTTTTCCATCTTCTAAAATGTATGTAAAATTGTTTCTGTCATTTTTGCCGATCCGCATGACTTTGCATTTATCTGGATGAAAGGACAAGAACCCCTTTTTGCTCACTTCCTTCCGGCATGATGCGTCTCCATTTACTGTCCCACATTGCGTGTGATTGAGAAGGAATGCCTTTATCCAGCTCGTTATTTTACCGGTTAAACCGTACATGCCCGTTTTATAAATGAGTCGCTGGAGGGGAACTTCGTCGAATGCCTTCAAAAAGTCACAATATAGTACATCAATGTAACCTCCTGTATCAAGGATTAATTGTAGCACGGTGGACACGATGAATCCAAATTGTCGCCTGCTGAATAATTTATTGATCTGCTTGTAATCGATTATGGTTCTCTTTTCAATTGTTTCTAGCACTTTACAACAAATACAAATTAAGCTAATAGGTCTTTAATTACTAGCTGATTTGCTGTCTCCCTTTTTGAAAATGGCTGTACTACTGGCTTCTTTCCATTCTGCGGGAACTGCTTCAGTTTGTATTGAAGTGTTGAAGATTATGGGCAGTGGTAAACTTATAACAGAGCTCAGTTCCTTAAGCACTCGCTGGATCTGGTGCCTTTGATGTTTTTAACTTTTCAAGTGTTTCGGAGACAATATTGGAGTTTATAACTACATTATATATAGTTTCATCTGTTATACGGTCGACCCGGGACATTGGCTCGTCCGTTTCTTTAGTAAATACTGATGTAAATTAGTTTGCCAACACTTTGATACTTTTGTTCGTGATTTTGTTTTTGATTGGACACAGCTCCAGAATGTTTAGGGTAACTTCCCGGGCATTTTTTTTGTCGATAATTTGTAGCCTTCCTAGTCAATCTTCTCACTTAGTTCCGTACATAGGAATATTCTTTCATAGGTTTCATCGCTTCTTATATCTAGAAATTTGATCAATAACCGCTGTTTCCGCTTTATTTTAGTAATGGTTTTCTGTCAAGTGGTATTACCTGTCGCAATTTCTGATGGGCATTGCTTGATTTCTTATAGGGATACAGGTATCAATGGAGGTTTTTAATCTATCTCGAAAATGTATCCATTGCTGGTTCATGTCCAAATTCAAGTTAGTGGATGTAGTTCTTCAACCAAATTCATAGACATTATTTCTTGCATATGTTTGTTGTCCCCCTTTTCGTACAAATATCTTTCCTTTTCTTACTTTTCTGTAGTTGAATAGACATTCATTATACATTATATGACAGAGTAGTCACTTTCATCTATTGGAGATTGAATTTCAATTTGACTGACCATCCCTTCCTCATTGAAGAAGACAAGATCAAGCATATTTGGTCCAGCCTGATCACGCGCTCTTGTCGGACTTCTGATGTGCTGATGGAGAAAGCAGTACTGAAAAGTTTCCACGAACTTGAACTCCAAGCTGTCTATTCCCTCTTTCTCGGTGCTCCTGTCCCAGTCTATACCTGGTAAATTGTAGTCTCTTACAAGTAGCATATTTGAATGGTTTCTATTGCATGCATCTATAATTGTGTTGCACATGGCCAGAAAGTATTCTGCTGTGCTGTTTGGGCTTCTGTATATGCTTCCTATTAGTAGAGTGTCTGTTGTTCCTACCTTTATTCCGTTTTTGCGGAAGGGTCTGTAATAATTTTTATATATAATTCACAATTCCATAACACCGTAGCATCTCCATCATCACTATTTACTGGAGATATGCACTCTAATGATGTATTATTTGAAAGCGAGTGCTTGCTCCAGATGATACCTTTGTTTCGGATCCGAGCTTGTCTGGTTGGGTTTCTTTATCGGAAACGCCGTCTTTTTCGACATGGTGTTTACTCTTGACCGCCCTGTTGCTATGCATGATTGTACGAGTTTACCCGTTTTCCACGATACTTCTTTACGTTTCGTACACAAGTTGTACTCGATGTCTTTTCTAGTTGTGTTATCCTGTGCTTTGTATATCCACAATGCCTTCTCTGTGGCACAATCCTGTAAAAACTAGAAAGTGTCCCTCTGCTTCGGAGTTTGAGATCGTTACCAACCGATGACGGCCAAATCTCCAAACAAAGTAGTACTTTGAAAATTAAACATACACTTGAATTTATTCCACTATTTATTATCAATACAATTGCGTATGATATGTCTTTTCCGTCTTTGCGTATTGCAGAGTTATCTTCTCTTGTGAGCAGGTATAGATTGTTACGTCATTGGTTTGTGTGAGAAAATTACATCGTTTTCTCAAAAATTGATGACGTTACTCTAGTAACGTTGATAGTTGTTAAAGTTTCATCCCCTCTAGATGAGAACTCATCACCAAAAAAGTCGGGCAAACCCAAATTGGGAAGATCGTTTGATTATGTAATGGTTAGATCAGTGCATTGTAACGAACGATATTTTTCTGATATATTCTTTGAGTGTTCAAATTGTTTTTATTGGTTATTTTAACCGATGTACATTTCATACGATATTTTAGATGTTTGTCTTTATTTTTTGTTATAGTAAAAGTATTTTTAGACTATTTTAGCGATTTTTTTTCACATTTACAATGACAATAGTCAAGTCTCAAAATGCCTGTGAGATTTCAGCAGCGGTCATGATTGTTTACATTGAATATTGTCGTTACGGTCTGTGTTGTGTTAATACGCAAACAAATTGTGTATCGTAATGCATGGTATTTAAAGTCCCATCAACGTCACAGCTTTTAATTAAATTATCCAGTGACAATGCCATGCAAATGTTAATATATGACGCAACATGATGACCACAGTAAATTTATGTTAGATAATGCACAAATCTCTTCGGCAAACTATAAACCCTACAATACTTCACAAATAACATGTGTACTTACTATACCTCTAAGTTTTGGCATTTCATAACTACAGTTTTTATATTAAGTGAAAACATTCTAAAATAAAACAAGGTTGATGACCCAACCAAACAACCTCTTTGTGACATCTACAATAAACTCTTAAACAATGTAAACCATTATGGATTCGTTTAAGCAAACATCGCATGAACATTTTAGAAAAATGACATAATGGAACCTTACTTCATTAACATCACAGATAGTGAGTCTTTCACAGTAGCTTGGGTCTGGCATGTGTTGACACTGGTAACAGTAGGGCCCACGTGATTCTCTCGGTGGTGGTCCTGTGAAAGTCCGGGGGAAATTTAACAAGGGTGTTGCATTGAATTTTGGAGACGTATCCAGAATATCAATTTCGAAACATGGATTTTTCAATAAAACAAAAACACTTACTAATATGGCATGAAATTCCGAAAAAATGTAAATGAAATAAGTTTAACAACATTAGTCTGCAGTATATTTCCGAACAGAAGTATGCATAATAATACCTGTAACATAGCAACAACGGACGAATATAAAATACTACGTTCCTGTATTAGCTAGGTCTAGAAAGATGATCCTAGCAAACGCATGTGACTGCTACTTTAAACTTTGGTAAAGGATACAGCATGACAAAGGTGAATTACGCTGCACCATACCGCTGATACGTCCTTTAGGGACTCATTGGTGATACTAGGGGCCGAAAAGTTCGAAATCGAAATCGGTCTTAACTATAGTCGAAACAGAAGTGAGGTGTGTAAATACTCTTAATCATATCAATTACGAACTAGTAAAGTGTGTATACTATGAACCGTGCCACTACTAAAGTGAGATAACTGTCTTCATCAAGTTAACGGCAAACCTCGGGGACTAAGACATCCATCAGCAGAGTCTACCACTGGAAAGATGAACCCAATACATACATGGGACTGCCCCTAGTATTATAGCGTTCTTGGAACATTACATACCTGAGGAAGGTATACGGTTATATACTTGAATACGAACTGAAACAAATGTTATGACAGATCCTTAAACAACGAAAGGTAATTCGGAACTAAAGTTTTCCATTAGGAAAGCATTGTTGGAAGCAAGGGAAAATATTTAAATATTAATGAAACTAGCCATTAATCAATAAAAGGAAATCATGTGAAATTATTATGACTGCATATTTCATATTTAATATGAACCAATTTGTGTTTATCTCGTGATAACCTAATCAAATTCTGCATACTGTCAGTGATATTGTCAGCTATAACATTGAAGATATAAGCAAACACTAGTATGGCGTGGTCGATTAATTCATTTTAGCTGACTTCAAATGATAAGACGTAATTTTTTTTCCCTAGATGACAAAAATGTTAAGATTTAATTAGGTACGAACCCGTGTCCCCACAGCCCTGGTTGTTACACATGTCTCCGTCACAACAATCTACACAAGTCACCTGTCCGTACGGTGATAGAGCACCAAACGATCTATAGAAATTCATATCCAGAGAGCAACTCTGTAAAATAAAATGTCATCATTATTGTTTGAACGAAGGTAAAGACAGCATATTGCGATTATCGTATCTACTAAGTCGGAACTTTAATTACATATTTATTTGTTGAGGTCTTAACCGCAGACTAAACTGCATGTTGTTAGCAATGTATAATCATGTATGTCATACTTATTATAGAAAAATATATTTACGTGATATACCATAAATAAAGAATACGAAAGAATGGTTAAAGATACGTGACCCACCCTACACAAGTTATACGAAATAATGGCTATAGATACGTAACTTTTCATGTACAAGGTAGGCGAAAACAAAATGTATACTAAACAGTTACTAGAAATTTATTATATGTGACGGTATACGAAACAATGGCTAGAAATACGTGACTAACCATACACAGGGTATAAAATGACTAAATGTACCTTACTCACCATCGAAATACGAAACAGTGGCTATATTTACGTAACTTACTTGGTTGCTGACACATCCAGACGTGTACTGGTCGTGGCCATTGTGTGTGCGTATCTTTTGTACGTAACATTTCTGCAAAAAATTAAACGTTTTGACAAAATAAAAAAAATAGTTTAAAATCAAGAAACTTTAATTTGTGCGTTGTTTTGGTCTTCAAAACGTTTCCCCTAAGCGGATGATAAATAAGAAACATTGATTCATCAGTGTCATACTTAAATTTACTATAGTTATTAGGAACATTGATCGCCTTATATGTGGTGGGATATCCCCAGATGCTGCAGGAGGAATAATAAATGATACCACATGAAAATAGAATACTGTATGAAGGTATTACCTCTCCTTCCTCACATTGTGTAAAGGTATCACAAAACTCTAGTCGAGGAGTTGATGAACATTCAAAGCACTGCGGGCCAGCCGTGAATACTGAAGCGTAACAGAAAACAGAACGGGAACCTTCAGTGAATATATAAAAACACAATTACCTAAACGTTAAAAACAAGTTAGAAATTCTCTATTGCTTAAAAACATTAATATGTCAGAAAACCCCAATTCAATGTGTTAGCTGGTGTCAAGTTTACTGTTACAGTTTTAAAGTTTTTAAAGTGATTTCTAAGATTCTTAGATAGTAAACGATACATTTCACTACTTTCCAACTCTTACTATGGTTTGTTACGCTTTTGGAGGCGTCCGAGGATATCATCAACAAATATTGAAAAATCAAGCAGCCTTTTGGGGTAACATTAAGTTTACGACTAAGATATATAGGTACTTCTATACACAATTGTAAACTACGAAGAAAAAAAAAAGTGTGATGATAATATGAAAATGCAAAGCCTTAAAAGAGCGAAACTTTTGTTGATCTCTGATATTTACTGATTCACAATGGGGCAAATTCGGCCTTATTTTAAAGTCCGTTTTGGGAAGTATGGCAGCACGTCCGTTTTTGAATATTATTTAATTTTCCCTGTCGGAAGATCGGATGGCCGAACGAGCCCGACATGGGATAAGTTCGGACAGGTATTCGGGTAAATTCGGCCTCATTGGAATCAGCTTAATTATGACGATTTTAGACGATGAACAATAAATGTACATGTTGACCTATTGGTTTAATGCGGCTCTTTTTGAAAATATCTCCCGGTAGAAATATTAACAGAACCTGGTTGATGACAAAAAGGATCTTCAGAAAACATTCACGTTTTTACTTTTTGTGCCTGTGGCAAAAACTGAAATTAAAAACTCATGACGCACCGACAAAGTGTGAATGTAACGGCCATCAGTTCTAAGATTTTCCGGTTATTTTTCATCCTTCCGGAAATAACCGATGAAGGCCGATGGAGTGTGACGTGCTTGTGACGTAATAGTATGATAATCTCTGAACGACGTTTCATGCCTGCTAGAATCAACATTTATGTGATAGATTTTGTTCACTCAGAATGTATATTAGTTTTTACCTAAATTAACACGTAATAAAACATGGGTATTGTTTTCACTATATGAAGATGTTCATGTTTGTGTTGAAACACAATCGTCTTTGCTTCAAGGATACACTTCCTGTTTCCCAACTGGACGTCTACTTCCGGACGAAACAAATTAAAGGCAAGGTGTAGCAAGGGGAAGCAACTCTGTTTACGCACGCATGTGTTACCATTAAAGAGCTTCGATCGGGCGCCTTGAGAGCTACGCTCTTATTAAGGCTAAATCAACTATTTTGATATATTTTTCTAGGACGACATGGCGAATACAGTATTTGTTTTACTCATTTCAAATGTATTACGCCATTTGATTTGCCGTCGAACAAACAATAAAGCTTGCGATTTGTCTTTCACAAATTTCTCATTTGTATATGAAGTCCTGAGTTCGATTGTTAATGACGTCAAAGTCCCACTCCGAAAAACTCACTATAGTTCAACCTCACTTTAATTATAACTTACGTCACTTACATTTGGCAGACTGACCTTTTTTTCTAAAAATACGCATAGAAAATAATAAAAAAATACTTTCAGTTGTTGTTGCTTAATTGAAATATGGTGGGAATGTCAATGCAGCGGTTTCTTGAGATTTGCGTCGGTATATCGGGATTATATATGCAAATATCGCCCCCAATCTCTAAACTTAGTAGTTATCATCTTACACTGTGTAATTTGCTTAATTTATTTGTTCGTAACCTTAAAATCCAGAAACATCGGATGTAGGTTATCGTACTATGAATAAATATTCTTTATAAAATGTTCGGCCTATCAAATATGATACTGCTTTTAAAATATGCAATACTTCATTAAGGTATTTTAAAATATTTAAAGAATATCACTTATTATTGACCTAATAAATTGCCTTTGATGATATCTTAGTTATATAGTTACCTGAGCAAATGTGATAAAACAGCAATCCGGAGACAAGAATCAGAGAGGCCACTGAGGACGGAATTGACAGTATAAAGTAAAACAAGAGCTATTAGAGAATAAAAATGGTAAATTTTAACAGAAATGCATGTATATTGTCGGTTGCTCAACTGGTATTGTTAGTAAAATTAACAGCATCAAAATATGTTCCACATCCAGCTGAATTTAACGTAAGCCCTTTTGGCCCTTATAAAATGAATAATGGTCCAGCACATTGCTTACCGTCTAAACCAATGCCTAAAACTTGTAATATTGAAAACCTAAAATGCTCAAAACTTTAACCAAGTCAAAAGCTGTTTTTGGCAAAACATGAAATATGAAAATATGTTTTTACGTGTTCTTATTACAGTATTTCATAGAGAATTAACATTTTAAACAGCATACTTTCACAGATGATACAACTGTTCAATAACAAAGTCATCCAGACATTAAGTACTATCGAATGTCATTATATGTTTAAACACTTACTTTCTGCTCCTTCTTGTTACCTGTGTAGTCAAAAACAGATGTATAACATTTTATAGAAGTTGCTGACCCGTCAAGATAAGACAGTCCTGAAAGTCAGTCGGTAACAAAGGAGTGTAAGTCATCACCTTTCTGAAGGCCAAATATGTACAGATATAACAAGTCACGACAATGGTTTTACAACCTAAATAATAATGGACGATCGGAATATAATTGGTCTGCGGTACCTAACTGCATGATCATATATTGTTATTAAAATCATATGTAAAATATATCTAAAACTTGATCAAACACATTTTGGGTTCATTCATTTTTTTCATATTTATTATCATAAACTTTTTTTTTTATTATAAACTATAACTGAAATCATTACTTAGGTCATATGATAGAGAGTTAACAGAGAAGTGAACCGGTGATATCATGATAATGCACTGCAGTTTACACAGTAGTGAACTGGAGATAACATGATAGTGCACTGGAGTTAACACAGAAGTGAACGGGGGATACCATGGTAGTCAAATGGAGTATCACATAAGTGAACCGGAGGCATCCCAGAGGCTAGTCTTGTGTACTACCTTGGTATCGAGGTATGATGGAAATATGATTTCATGTATTCGCCAATATCAATGTAGTCATTCAGATAACAATTTTGTTATATGTAAAATGTGCTCATGATATACAGACGATCAAATAGCAACCTGATACTAATAATATGTATTTATTATGTACATTTTGTAGGACAACAGTATCATATATGACTAAGCCTTGTTTCGTAGTTAATTCGATATTTGGTTTATATAAAAAAAAAAATATGCGGATCGAGAAATTATAAGATATGTATTCGAATTCGTTAGAAATGCTGTTGTGCCCCTATATTAAACCGTATATAATGTTTGTATTACGTCCATTGTCGAAATCCACGACAATTATTTCAACTTCATTACCACAAATGTATCTTGTAGATATTTGAAGTTAGTTAATTGAAAAATCAATTTAATTAAACATTATCTCGTTTTGTCCATTGTTTAAAAATAGCCTTCCACACAATCAAACGTTATTGGACTCTTTGTACACGATAATTTATCAAGAACTCGCGGCCATTCACAAAAAATAGAGATAAACTACTGCAATTTAGATATGAGAAAATTCAGTTTCAACTGCAGGACAAGAAGAATATGAAATAGTTTCCCAAGTAGATTTAATAGACTCAACTACATTTAAAGAATGCAAAGGTCAATTTAGATGAACGCTTGAAAAATATAGATATGAAATATGATCAAGTATGTTAAAATGTTAATGTTAATGAATTATATGTATATGTACAATCTATGCATTGTGTCATTGATATGGATATAGTGGCAGATAATTGCATGCGTCCATCTTTTTCCTATTAAATCCTATTAAAGTTATTTCATAGTCTATTTCATATTCAGTCGTACGAGTCTCTAGCTACTTTGGAAAACGTTCATGGAAACTCTCGCAGCTTTATATTAGGAATCATATTTAGATTGTCGGTTACAGCGTGTCTAGTTTGACCATACAAGTTAGTAATGTAGAGACTGATGTAGGGAAAATCATCATATGGTCACCCAAACTCTGTTTGTTTGGTGTAGCGTGTGGATGTAGTTGAAACGCTTGGAAACTGCGGTCTTATGTTGAAGCTTTGAAATATGTTAATGCTATCAAACTCCTTGTTAGAAAATTCGACTTTTTATGAAATATCAGCGTTACTGAAGCGCCGCAATAGTGGGTTCGAACAGCTTTAAAGAGTCGAATTTGTGACAAATTATTAATAATTATATGAAGTCCTCAAGCTAATAGCCTAGGGCCGCGGTTGCCAGACCTTGACGTTGGGCAGTCACCAGGTACTGGTCGTAGGTCGGTGTTTTTTCTCCGAGAACTCTAGCTTTCCTCCACCATTAAAACCTGGCACGTCCTTACTTGACCATAGCTGTTAATAGGACGTAAAACACAAACAAACCGAACCAAAGTCAAGCTAATTACCAATGGTTACATCAACCAAATACAAATTCAGATGAATCGGGAAACGAATACGGTATAGATCCAACGAGCTCCTCAAACGTGATATTTTCTTATGATGTCGAAGTCCATTGCAACGATTGCATCACTTTCGAGTAGTGAACCCATGATCCAATGCAATGAGTTGTTCTTTGAATGATTACATAATTTACAACAATGGTCAGGTGTGTTTTTATGAAGAAATGGTTAGTTACATGTAGTGTTCACCTGAATATTTACCTGGAATATACCTGCGCTACAAAAAACTCATTTTCTTGGACAAGTGTTATTACATTTGGTCTAAAACAACCAATCTTTACCGTTTAGAATTGAATTATCTGCTAAACAGTGAAAAAACATGTCATTGAAAAAGAGATTGACATTTTAAACATAGATACATATATATATTGTAAGTCCTTCCCTTGATGTATCAGGGTGAGAACAAATCTGTGATCCAAATCGGATCAGTACCCAAATCGGATTACTTTTTGCAAAAATAGTTTTAAATATAACAATGATGTCAATTCAAAATAGATAGACATGAAACATTTATTTGTCCACAGATGATTAGTTTTGAAGTTCAAAAAAGCACTAGAACGCCGTAATTCAAACTCAAATGTCTGTGTTTTGTTTACATTTTTAGAAAATGGCGCGTGCGACGAATATGCATTCTGTTTTGGACTATAGGAATAAATTCGCCATATAGAACTACTTGTTTTCATATTAATTCCAAAGGTCATCATGAAATATTAATATGCTGACTAAACAATATTTATTTGAAATGTAATGATGACGACTTTATAGTGCTATCTCACTGAAATACCATGACGAAGGCACCTAGCACACATTTCCACCCGGTCACATTATACTGGCAACGAGTAAACCAGTTGTTGCCATCACCCTTAATGCTGAACGTAAGCAGGGAATAACAATTAACTGCCATTTTTAAGGACTTTGGTATGTCCCGGCCTGGGGACAGAACCCATTGCCTTCCTCACCTGGGCGAACGTTCAACATTAAAGCCAAAAGTGAAGCATTGCCAAGCAATGCGTTAGGAAAAAAGGTAGATAAAAATAGAGAGAAAGGTGCAGCATATTTATTTTGGTCGCTATTTGTCCACAAGTAGAGGGCACGAAAGCGAATCCCGAATTCTGCAGGGGGTGCCCAACCGTGTTACAGTAATTGAGAAAACAATTGCTATACAAATACACATGTGCTCAGATCATAAGGCATCATATTTTTAAATCCTGATAATAATCCTTTCTTAGTTCATCATTTGTTATGTCCTAATACAGAAAAGGGAATACATGCATTAAGAAACAAGAATATTGTATAAAATACCGTTTTAAAATTTTACCCTGGTTATACAGAGATCAGAAGGGAGGAGATATATGTAGCTTTAATTATATACAGAACTATTTCTACACATAGTGTTAATATCTGTTTTTCCTTGAAGTTTATTTTTAACTGATTGATTTAACAATATCTATATCATAAGATGAAAGTATTAAATTAGAAATGCTATACAGTATCACTTTCTCAAAGTGCAATAATTCGGCAACGTGAATAAACGAGACATTCAGAAATTTAAACCTATTACACTTTACAAAGCGATGTACATATAACGTTTAAACAAGCCCTTATGAACTGAAATATTTTAAGGTATTTAATTAACCGTTCATTGCATGAAATCATAATACAAAAAACTCGTTATTCATTTAAATATGCACCTGTTTAGTTATATGGACGGCTGATAACGAACAGTATGCTTAAGGCGATTTTATTTTAATTGTCAGCATTTTCTCTGGAAACAATTTTTGTTTCGTTTGCGTCATAGTAATTTGTAGTAACAATTCATTCTTAAAGTGTCACTAGAATTAATCATCTTACTTTCATGAGTGTTTCGTTAAGTAAACTTACTAGTGGACAGCCCACTGTCATTCCATAATTCAAATTAGACAAATCTATAATACCGTTTATATTGAAATACGAACAATAACTGAACCACCATCCCGAGCCATGAATAGAACAGTTATGTGCATCCGGTCTGTCAGGAGTGGCAAACCTGTAACCGTTATTATATAGTAGTCTTTCTCCGTCTGTACAATTCACAGAGGTATCACCGGAAACTGACAGCTCGTAGGACGTACTTTCGTTCTTCACCTGAAAGTGATCGTAACTGTAACGTACTAATTCTCCTGCCTTTGTAGTCATATCAATGATGACGTGGACCCCCCGCGACGTCAGGATGTGGATGTTATCCAATCCGAGCCAGAAATCGCCACGTAGATCACCGAAACCAGTGACGTAATCAGTCCAGCTTCGATTGAAGCTGACTGAACCGTAAAGCCGGTGTTGAAGAACAGTCCAACCTCCTCCATCAGTCATGTCGCAGACGACGTCCAGGGGCTTGTGTCCGGCCGGGGCTATGGTATAAATACCTGAGGTACGCTCTCCGTTGTTGTACAACTCGACACAACCTTCACGAAGAAAAGTGTAACAAATTATGGAATGTTCAAGCGTCACTCGCGGAAAAAAGGGTTAGGAGGTGATAAGGTACCGTCATACTCGTGTTATTTTATTGATTTAATATTAATATTTTGATTTGAATGCGTTTGAAGGTTTATATTTATGTGGACACATCGGTTACCGGTGTATATGTAATTTGATATTTATCCTGCATTCACGCGCAATGGTTAATGGAATGGGTAGACTAGTTGACGTCAAACTTCGGATGGAAAACAGTAATACAGTGAACAATTGTTATTATACCTCACCTTTTTAAAGGGTGTCTGATAATGATTACATGACGGGGCAATAACATATCGCCATCACGCGCGCGAGTCTTCTCGATCATATTTCCCTTATTCGGAAACTCTCTAGAAGAAATCGGCAAGACCAACTACAACTTGTATTTCCCTACCACAAAGGCAATAAATGTATAAGATTGATCGATAGGATTTCAAAAAACAACTTCTGTTGTTAATAATGGATGTCTTATATTAGAATAGAGTATTACATGTAGTTTTATATCTGAATATATGTAACATTTCAAAGGGTATGGCATACTTGTATCGAATTCAATTTAATCATATGACCACCACAACAGAAACATATGGTAATGATATGTGTAATTAAAACTATACTTGTACAGATATTATTATACCTGAACAGTGACGTTCCTCTCTAGGTACACCCTCACACCCTTGTGATGTTATGTCTCCTTTGACATTTGTACAAGATCGGTTCCGAATCTGATGTCCATGACTGCCACAAGTATGAGCCGAACACGTACCCCACGGACTCCAGGCGCTCCAGAATACCACCTCTGTACAATAATAGAAGGGAAAACGAGATACTGTTAACTATGTAAAATATTCTTAATAACGGCAAGTAGTATTTCAATATCTGTATCAGCTGTTTGAATAGCTAAAGAAAGAAAGAAGCAAAAATATCGATGAAAAATATGTCATGACGTTTAAATCAATATTATTATTTTAGAACGAATCACCTGAAATGCCATTTAAGGTAGCGCTTATTTAAGAAAATGCGATTTTTGCGATGACCATATTGCCATTTCGTTTATTTAGGACTTATCAGTGATACTTAAGTTAAAGAGGATGAAAATTCAAGTCAAACGTGTTTTGAAAAAATATGTACGTACAGAGCGAAAGAAAAAAGTGCCGAAAACCCTCCAACGTTACAAATTCACAAGATGGAACCGGAAGATAATTCATGTTTTTTGAAACTTGTGCTCCTTATAAACCGTGCCGGAACGAAAATCATACCCTGCTGGTGGTGATCCTGACAATCTTGATTACAGAAGTCGTCAGAACAACACTTATGACAGAGTTGGAACGATCTCGTCAGGTTATCAATATCCCTACCCACCAGCAGGCCTTCGTGTAAGCACTCCTGTCAATATAAACATGGTCTGGTGTGTATCTTCTTTTGTTACAATGATTTTCTTAGAATCACCTCGAGCAAATCAATGAAGATTGCTGAAACTGATGTTGTCATGAGATTTGAAACTTGTGGCCTACTACATGAATCATAAAACAGAAATAAATAAAATTTAACTAGATTGAAATATTTATGTTTTGGGTGAATATATATTTCCAGTCATTTCTTCATGAAACAATGAGTGGTAAAGTGTCTTACTGAAAAATCAAGTACATATAACAGGAGTCATGTCCACCGGGAGAAATGGACAAATACTTCAGGAAGCAATGTACCTTTGAATGCAATAATCAATTTCAATCAAATGTACCTATCACATTTCTTCAAGCAAAATGCTGACCTCTAATGAAATTTACGGTTGCCCCCTGCGAGGTTTATGTATAAATACAGTAGATACACGTGATTATTCAGATCTGCGTAGACAGTTGTAATTTAGTTGTATAGGCTACCAGAAGAAGCTTTCGTTTACTGAGGTGTATAATGACCAACTGTAAGAAGTATATAAGGAACAGCTGATCTGATCTATAACTGCAACAAGACATGAACTAGCCGACTCGATCTCCTATACAAGTACTCATGAAAGATGTTCTTTTATTAATAGCGCCGTACAAAATTTAGAGCAAATAACACGAAAAAACCTATTCTCCCTCCTGCAATTACCGCGAAATTTACAAAAATGCTTCACAGATACGGTGTAAGAAATTAATACAGAAATTTAGTTATACTTACTCCTTTTCGTCGGCATCCGCTTGAGAACTGATGTCCAAATGAAACTGTTTCATCAATAGTACAAACCTAGAAAAAGTTGATGCTGATGAATTCAATTTGATCTACTATATTTTGCGTAGATATTAAACACAGGTCTTTCTTGATTAAACAATGTAAAGATTGTAACATTCTATTTTTCATTTTTAAAGGACACAATTCTCCGATCGGGCGTACATGATATGAAGTCACCTGCCCGACCTCGTTTATTTTCTCAGGGTTATCCGGTTACCCCCCGCATTAAGACTCAATGCGTACAAATAACTGTGCCTTCAAAAACACTGATTCATATAATTGTGAAAAATTATATAAACCTTATAAAAAAGAATTCATTATGGGATGGAAAGCCCTATTGTGTTTTCGCTTAACAAGTACACTGAACATTATGACCTAAAATTTGCCACAGTACGTATCACTACGTAACACAATGATTTTTTGTCACTCTTCTGCGTTTTTCCGAAATCTAAGTCACATTTTCATAAATAATCAAAGCGATGCAGATCTATACTGAAGTTTTCGGGTCAAGATATTATCTGTGACGTAAGTTATCAACAATCAATTTCATGACGTGACGGGATTACTCGGGGTCAGTGACCTCAGTCATAGTTGACTCTAATAAAGGACGTAACTTGTTTATAAATTTATTATTCTTAGTTGAGAGTTTATCTTAATGCACTATCGCACGAAAATATCAAAACCTGGAGGCAGTAACAATGCAAAGGGAGACACTCAAACAAAAAGCATGTAAAAGGGAGAAAAATAAAACATGTATAAATATTGTACTGGGACAGGACACCAGATTAATTATAACCCATTCCTTGTCCGCAAATGAGGACACGAAAAAACTCGGGCCGAGAGTTCTAAAGTAGTCGTCTCTTACAGCCCCGTACGATACAGGTCGATATTTTTGTCACGTGAAATAGACACCCTGTTGTGTAAACTCGCATGCACATTTACATTCAAAGTGATGATATAGCGAAATCGAATTATTATTATTTTATTTAGACGAATAACATAATAAATCTTACTTCATTACTATCACAGATAGTGAGTCTTTCACAGTAGCTTGGGTCTGGCATGTGTTGACACTGGTAACAGTAGGGCCCACGTGATTCTCTCGGTGGTGGTCCTGTGAAAGTCCGGAGAAATTAGACAAGGACGTTACAGTGATTTTGGAGACGAATCCAGAATATCAATTTCAAATTATTGATTTTTCAATAAAACAAAAAAAATCATAAATATGTCATGAGATTTAGAAAAAAAGGTAAATGATATAAGTTTAACAACATTAGTCTGCAGTATATTTCCGAACAGAAGTATGCATGATAATACCTGTAACAAAGCTACAATGGACGAATATAAAATACTACGTTGCTGTATTAGATAGATCTAGAAAGATGTTCCTTGCACACACATATGTGACTGCAACTTTAAACTTCGGCAAAACATACAACATGCTAAAAATGAATTACCATACCGGTGTGTTTTCCTTCAAGGACTGATTGGTGATACTAGGGGCCGAAAAGTCCGAAATCGAAATGGGTATAAACTATTGAAACAGAACGTGAGGTGTGTAAAAACCGTTAAGTATATCAACTTCAAAAATTAGAAGAGTACTGGTTAATTTCAAATTAATAAGAACTAGTAAAGTGAGGATATTATGAACCATGTCACTATTGACAAGAGACCACTGTGACCATCAAGGTTTCGGCAAACCTCGGGGACTAAAAAATCCACTAGCAGAGTCTACCACCTTTTAACTTGAAAGACTGAAAGTGTTCTTGGAACATAACATACCTGGGTAAGGTAATATGCTTGAATGTGAATTGAAAAAAAATGTAATGACAGCTCCTTAACGAAAGGTAATTCCGGAACTATTTATTTTTCACAGGAAAGTGTTATTTGTGGTTAGGAAAAATTGTTTTCTTTATTAATGTTTTCCAATCGACAATCGTACATTAAGTTAAAGGATGTTCATAAAACTAGCAATAAATCAAGAGAAGAAAAAGGATGTAAAGAGCTATACTTGATCAGAAAGTTGATAAATTCTGAATAGATGACAGCGTGAAAAGATAAGAAATACAAGCTGTGAATAGATTATTTGTAAGTCTTTAAAACATGTTATGACTGCATATGTTACGTTAGATATGAGTCAATTTGTGCTTTTTCATGTTAACCTAATTCAATCCTGCTTATTGACAGTATTATTGTCAGTTATAACATTGAAGATATATGCAAACACTTCAATGGCGTTGTCAATTCATTAAAAATAATATTGCGTATTTAGCAGTCTTCAAATGATAAGACGTAAGACGTAATTCTTCTTTCCCCTTAGTAAAATAGATGTTCAGATTCAATTAAGTACGAACCCGTATCCCTACAGCCCTGGTTGTTACACATGTCTCCGTCACAACACTCTACACAAGTCAACTGTCCGTACGGCGATAGTTCTCCAAACGATCCATGGAAATTCATATCTAGAGAGCAGCTCTGTAAAATAAAATGTCATCATTATTGTTGGACGAAGGTAATTAAAGACAGTATATTGTGATTTTCTTAACTCCTTAGTCTGAACTTTAATTACAGATTTATTTGTTGAAGTCTAAACCGCAAAGTCAACTGCATGTTGTAAGCGATGCATAATCATGTATGTTTCATAAATCACATAAATATATATGTACGTGATATACCATAAATAAAGTATACGAAACAATGGTTAGAGATACGTGAGCCACCATACACAAGTTATACGAAACAATGGCAATAGATTCGTTACTTATCATGTACAAGGTAGGCGAAAAATATACTTGAAAAACGTTAGGTACCATACAAAATGTATACGAAACAATTATTATATTTATTATATGTGAGGGTATACAAAACAAGGGCTAGAAATACGTGGTTAACTATATACAGGTTATAAAAAGACTAGATGTACCTGATCCGCCATCAATTTACGAAACAGTGGCTATATTTACGTAACTTACTCGGTTGTTGACACACCCAGACTTGTACTGATCGTGGCCATTGTGTGTACGTATCTTCTGTACGTAACATTTCTGCGCAAAATGAAAAGATTTAACAAAATAAAAAAAAAAGTTTAAAATCAAGAAACTGTTATGTGAGCGTTGTTTTGGTCTTTAAAATGTTTTCCCTAAGCGGATGATAAAAAAGAAACACTGATTCCTCAGTGGCTTATTTAAATCTACAGTACTTCACATGTAATATAGTTATTGGGAACATTGATCGCCTCATATGGTGTGGGATATCCCCAGAGGCTGCAGAGGGAATAATAAATGAAACCACATGAAAATAGAATACAATAAAGAATATTACCTCCCCTTCCTCACATTGTGTAAAGTAATCACAAAACTCTAGTCGAGGAGTTGATGAACATTCAAAGCACTGCGGGCCAGCCGTGAATACTGAAGTGTAAGAGAAAACAGTACAGGAACCTTCAGTGAATGTATAAAAACACAATAACCTTAACGTTAAAAACAAGTTAGAAATTCTCTATTCCTTGAAAAAAAACCCATCAATATGTCAGAAAACCCCAATTGAATGTACTAGCTGGTGTCAAGTTTACGGTTACTGTTGATCCCTTTTTAGGTGACATCTAAGATTCTGAGATAGTGAACGAAACATTCCACTACTTTTCAACTCTTACTATATTTTTTTTACGCTTTTTGAGACGTCCGAGAAAATTATCAACAAATATTGAAAATCAGGCAGCATTTTTGCGGAAACATTAAGTTTACGACAAGGACATACATGTACTTTTATTCAAAGACGCAACAACACAATTGTAAACTACGAAGAAAAAAGTGTGTGATGATATTAAGACTTAATCAACGATTTTTATATACTATTCTAGGACGGCATGTATCACGCCGTTTGATTTGTCGTCGAACAAACAATTATGCTCGCGATATGCCTTTCACAAATTTGTTATTTGTATATGAAGTTATGATTTTGATTGTCAATGTTGTCAAAGTCCCACTCCGAAAACCTGGTTTTTATTGTAACTGTCGTCACTTACGTTTGGCAGACTGACCTATTTTCTAAAAATGAGCAGAGAAAATAATAAAAAAATACTTTCAGTTGTTCATATGATGGGAATGTCATTGCAGCGGTTTCTTGAGATTTGCGTCGGTATATCGGGATTATATATGCAAATATCCGTTCAGTCGATTCATCCACTCCATGTTACATCTTAAGGCTCCTATCATTCTGCTAGAGTTTAATAAGGATTTCTAAAATGAGTTATCATCTTACACTGTGTAATTTGCTTGATTTATTTGTTCGTAACCTTAAAATCGAAAAACAAAATTACGTCCTATCGGATGTAGGGTTATCGAAATAT
Organism: Mizuhopecten yessoensis; assembly: GCF_002113885.1. Taxonomy (NCBI): domain Eukaryota; kingdom Metazoa; phylum Mollusca; class Bivalvia; order Pectinida; family Pectinidae; genus Mizuhopecten; species Mizuhopecten yessoensis. The sequence continues at coordinate 567,934 of NW_018408820.1, read as the reverse complement.
GATCAAATATTCTTTCTTTTATAAAATGTTCGGCCTTTAAACCAAGTACTTCTTTAAACTATTTGAAAATATTAAAAGAATAACACTTATTATTGACATAATAAATTGCCCTTAACGATATCTTAGTTACTTACCTAAGCAAATGTGATAAAACAGCAATCCGGAGACAAGAATCAGAGAGGCCACTGAGGACGGAATTGACAGTATAATGTAAAACAAGAACTGTTAGAAAATACACTGGCACGCCTATTCAACATTATTTAAAATAGTAAATTTCAATAGAAATGCATGTATATTGTAGGTTGCTAAACTAGTATTGTTTTTTTAGCATCATTTTTTGTTGTTGTATAGTACAGGTAACTAAACAAAAACTAGGCTAACGTGAAGTTGCAGATCTTTATATATGTGTATCCGAATATTACAATATATTATTACAATAAAAGAGTTTTGCAAATAATATATAGCAAATGACATTTTTTGAAAGTTTAACAGCATCAAAATATGTTCCACATCAAGCTGAATTTAACGTAAGCCCTTTTGGCCTTTGGAATATAAATAATGGTTCAGCACATTGCAAACTAAAAATAGGAAAAGAAGAATCTAATTTAAAACTAAAACAACGATCAATTACCATCGTCTGTTTTACAATTGAATTAAGTAGTTCAATAAATCTGTAATTCACACCAATACAAAATTGCTTGAACGACCGGCGTGTAGTGAATAATGTTTATGCTGGATTTATAATTCGTTTAATCAAAAATAGAAACCTATTTCGACAAAAACAACGAGTTACATGTCATTAAGATAACACAGAGAACATCAATACGCTATAGACTCAATGGATTTCAATACAATCAAATCCTCAAATTGCGCGTTATACCTAAAAACAACAGAAACTTTAAAACTCGGTCAACACTGATTAAAAATAATCATACCAGATCATGAAACCCTTTTTGTAAAAAAATTATGATTGGTTTTAAAATGACTCGTTAAGATTTCGAATGACTTAATGATGTCACAATAACATATATATTATTATTATCAAAATGAAATGTTTTGTGTTATCATCGCAGTATTAAAGCGAGGGCTTATTATTGAGTGAAAGACGCGATAAAAAATCCTACAATAACGAATCTAAAAAAGTTAATCTCTTAAACAATATAATGTTACAGAAGATTAACATTAACAAAGTCATACGGACATTAAACACTTTCGAATGCCATTAGATGTTTTTAATACTTACTTGCTGCTCCTTCTTGTTACTTGTGTAATCCAAAACAGATGTGTGGCAGTTTATAGAAAACGCTGACCCATTAAGGTAAGAACTGTAATGAAAGTCGGTCGGTAACGAGGAAGTGCAAGTCTGCACCTTTCTGAAGGCCAAACATATACAGATATAAACTATTGATAACTTGAAGTCTGATCACATGCGTCTCACTGCAAAGTTATGGTATTTCAACCATGACATTTTACTCTTTGACCAACCATAACAAATCACAACATTTTGCATTCTAAATAATTCAGGTTCGGGAGATCGGAATATAAGCTTTCTATGGTAATAACTGCAGGATCGTATATCGCTATTCAAGTTACATGTTAAAATATATTTTAAAATTAATTATATATTTTTTTCTGGTTCAGTCACTTCTTCATATAATTCATAAATAAATTTATGTTTTCGTTATAAACAATTATTGAAACCGTGATTTCAGTCATATGAAGGAGGGTTAACACAGTAGTGAACTGGAGTTGACATGATAGTGCACTGCAGTTAACACTGTATTGAACTGGAGATTACATGTTAGTGCACTGAACTTAACACATATGTGAACTGCATATATCATGGTAGTGCACTAGAGTTAAAACAAAAGTGAACCGGAGATATCGTGAAAGTGCAATGGAGTCATCAGGGAAGTGAACCGGAGGCACCTCAGAGGCTAGTGATGTGTACTACCTTGTTCACTATGCGTTAATTTAATTAGGTATTCAGGAATGATGGAAATATGATTGCATGCATTCGCCAAATTTCAACGTAGCCATTCAGATAACAATTTTGATATATTTATAATGTCTTCATGAAATACAGACGATCAAATAGCAACCCGATACTAATGAATTGTATTTATTATGTACAAATAGTAGGACAACAATTTCATATATGACTAAGCCTTGTTTCATAGTTAATTCGATATTTTATTAATATCTTTATAATGTGCGGATCGAGAAATTAAAGGATATGTATTCAAATTCGTTAGAAATGCTATTGTGTCTTTATATTAAACCGTATACAATGTTTGCATTACGTCAACTGTCAAAACCCACGACAAGTATTTCAACTTCATTACAACACATGTATCTTATTTAATTATTTAGTCTGTCAAAAATTAAATTCATCACTCAACAATAATCACAACATAAATGTATTCTCCAGTCAGTTCGTCTAATAAAGATTTAATTCAGAACTTTATAAAGATCACATCGTTCGTTTTACATAACCATACCTCATACCAAACTGAAGAAACGCCTTCGTTTCTTGTTATGAGAGCTTTCCTTTCAAAGAATGGCGAACGGCCATTTAAATATATGGTTGTAAATTATTTCGGAGCATATTTTGTGAACATCACTACAATGGCCAACATGAAACACACTGGGGACGATATTTTGAGAATGATTTGGGTGGCTGACAATGATTCTGCTGAGTTCGTTGATAAGATTTTCCACCAGACTGTAGGCAATGTTTATACTTGCTTGATAGGCTAGAATGCTAAGTTGTTTATTTAGAAATCATCAAACGGTGTTTTGACAATAGAAGGTAATAATAAGAGAAATACGCATTACCAATCGATTAACAGGGGAATAGAGTTGCATTTCTTCGGTCAGTCTGGAACAACCATCATTACAAGGTGACACGGACATGTGGTGATGTCAATAAGTATGTCAAACTATCAATGGCCAAGACTCTAACACTAAAATGTTTGGCACTACAATAAACCTAGTTTCAGGTGGTTTCAAGTGATGCTTTTGTTAGATCCCGTTTTTATTTAATAGGAAACATTTCCTGCAAAATTAATATTTAAAAGACAGGTGTAAATTAGCAGAATTCCAATCAACAACATGCAGTAAAAAAAAAACTAAAAAAAAAAGTGTTAACAAAACCATAATTCGTTGTAATAAAACTTAAAATCGATAAAGCGTAAGGCCAGGTGTTGTGGAAGGGTAAACGTTTTCTGCTTCATCGTCGCTCCACCCATATAACTTTAAGTCAAATCGAAGTTATGTTGTACATCGAAAACTCAGGAAGTGTCAAAAAAACATAAGGCACACTAAGACGAAAACATCGACTTTCATATCACACTAGGAAAAAGCATAACTCCTTGCAAGATCCTGATGGCAACCATAAAACTTAATTTTATTCATCAACCTGCATCTTTGGGAATCCTGTGTTGTGAAGTTTCTCCTTCAGCAGTCGACATCTGTTACCGACGTCATGATAATCGGAGCAAGTTCTTGTGTAAAGAATTAACTGCGACAATGATAAACCGTAGGTAGGGGATCCAGAGTTGAAACTGTAAAGAAAGGGCAAGTTCTCGATCGGAAAATCGAAATTGTCGCGCTTATCAAACAGTTAAGAAGTAAGCCGTTCCTGTTGGTCAGTTGTAAGTAAAGATCGAGGAAAACTAGTGTGTGGAATATATATGTATGTTTCGTTACTACAGTAAATATTTTTAAAATATGAATATGAATTTAAGAGCTTTAAGAAACCCGTAGAAGTCTAAAGAAGAATTTTGATCTTAAAGTTGAGAACAGTACCATTTGATACAATTAAGGTATGCTGAGTTCACTAAATATGTTGTCAAGGAACTTTATTGAACCTTTTTTCTTCCATAACCATGTAGCCAGACAACTAAATATGATAATGAAATTTGTTTACATGTATCTATGTAGCTATGCAAGTAAAGCCACTTTTACAGAAGACAATAGTCATACATATATTTAACATGATAATTTAATATAAGGAAATAAAATGCATTTAATTCCACTGGCAGATTATATGGCTACGACAATAATATGCAAATTACATGCTATGACATTATCAAGGATTTCTCGAATAACTTTTGTAGTTAAAAGGCAAACGTTGCAGAGTAAACCTTTCACCACTGTAGACCATAATGGACTCATCCATATCAATGTATCGTTGAGTCCACTAAAGTTACATAGGGGTGAAAGAGTTCAGTGCCTTTATCTATGTTTTAATGGCAATGCTATTTGATAAGTCAAAAAGTAGACATTTAATCAATATAAGCTTGTGTTTTGATAATCTCATTTCTTTATCAATATTCGATGTCATCAGACGCTTTCATCCAGCTTCCAACAGGCTGTCCGATAAGCGTAAGAGGTTTTAATTTTCCGGTCGTGAAGTTCCCTTGACTGTTGACGATTGATAATTTTTATGGATGCAACCAAGGTATCTTTATGACATGTTTCATTTCCATGTTAGATCTGAGTGTTGAGTTTTCATTATGCTAATGAGGGTGCCTCTCGTTTTCAATGTCACTTCTATTTTATTCCTTACTTTCGTGCATAACGATGTAGTCGATGAAGCAGAAAACATGCTCGATCTTGTTCTACTTTTAAAGTACAAGGGTTTGCATGTTAACCTTTTCTTTATTTATAGTTTGTCAGTTTTATCGATTTTGAATTCGAATTAAGGTTCACATGCAGTAGATTGTCATTAATTTTGAGGTTTTTGAAGTAAAACCAATTTTCATGATGTAATACTTACCATAACTTTAGTATGCATATACAATACCTACACCCATCTTTACTAAATTGAGTTGACACTCAAACCAAACCGACAAAACAAAGTTTTCATATGGAACAAGCTCCGGGCCGTCAGCAGGCAGTAGGCGCCATAAAAGGAAGAGGAAGGGAGATCACTCCGTGACTCTGTCGTCGATATATGGGTTACGTCACGGTAGGGAGGTAGGGCTATTTGAATCTTTTGTTTTTGGGCTACAACGATGGGTGTAAGTATTGTATAAGCCTACTAAAGTTATGGTAATTATTACTGAAATGAAATAACCATTTACTTGGTTGCATTGTTGAAATATAGTTTTTTAACACAAAACACTTATAGCTATGACATTTTCGATTAAACATCTTTTATTATATTATTTCATCACAATAATTGTCAATGTGTTTCTGAAATGGTATACAAAACGAAACATTAAAATTATTCTTTCCGATGAATGCTTTATTATATTGAACTCTATTCCATAGTGTTTACCGTTCATTGAATCCGGAACAAAACTGCTTTTAAAGTGTCCTCTTAACTTGCTATATGAACAGATTCTGACGTCACCGACATGATATTATCAGACCCCACTGAGTATGACATTCTCTTGTCAAATTAAACTTTATCGAGCAGGATATGTACAATGTTTGAACAGAAAATGAAGAATACAAACCTAAAATGCCCATGTTTCAAGCGGTTCGTGTCTGAACTGTTTTTTGTTTGCAATCACGTAGAATAAGGCAAAAATCAATGGACACATTAAAGCAATTTTTGCTATCACTATGTTTGAGAAATTAGTTTTTAATGATTGAAGAGTCATATCAAAATTGATATACACGTTTAATGTATCTAGATATTTAAATTGACATGAAACAATGCTGGGTATTGATTGTTGTAACTTATTATTTGCTAACACTTTAAATTAAGATACTGCAACTAAAATTCACAGCTCAACAGTAGTGATGAATGTTGTTTAGATTTATAGATTTATTCCTGACAATGGCTACAAAAGGGTCTTATTTGCCATGTTAAATGGTATTTCAAAGTTCACAGTTTTTGGTCAAAATTTTACGAATCATGCTTTCGTGATATCTGTACAAAAACATCATGCAGAGTATACTCTAACCTCATAAAAGGCAAAGATACGATGAATGAGAAAAACGCAAATTGAAAATTGAAATTGAAAATTGAGAGAACGTCTAAGAATTATTTAGGATCAAAATTTTATTATATGATTTGACAAAGACGAAAATCCAGTTTCTAAGGATTCTTAAGATAACTGGTGATAAACAGGTCCAAACAGAGGGTAGGGAGGTTGTTCTATATCTCGACTATAGAATTATTAAGACGTCGGTTTTCTAGACTGTCTTCCGTCTTTTTGGAACAATCTGTATTATGCGAGGATGTAAGTGGTGTGATCTTGATAAAACGTGACGTCGAAGACATTTGTTTGGGCATATTAGCTAATTTCCACGAGGTGCTTTGAATACGTCAGCTGGTACTGGGAACGATTTTCTGTTGGATGCATTAATGTAATACATTAATAATATATGATGTACGTGTTCTTTGTCCCTTTAAAGCACAGCAAGAACGGAATGTGTATTTTTCAATAAATGTAATAATTTCAATAACATCTTGTTATCAGCGATTCCATACAACAGTGTATCCATGCTCGCTTACAGTACACACATCGTCAACGCAGATATCACGGGGCATAGCTACGAAAGTGTTTATCTGTTATAAACGGTTACTTGCTGAGGGTGTACTGAAACTATTAATATTTTCTTCCTTCTTCCAGACATTTTTCCTGTTACAGAAGAAGAGAACATACATTTCCTCTGATACGATTGAACATCTGCATTATATTCCCTAAGTCAGTTATAACCATACATGTAGCAAGGGCTCCAAGGATAATTCCAGTTGTGTATCCGATGGCCTTTGACGAGATCCGATCGTCTTGAGCAGACGTGAGGGAGCGGAGGTACATGCTCGTTGTGTTGGATTTTATTAAGAGTTTATCTCTCAGTTCTTGTATCATAACCTCAATTTCCTCTAGGCTGTAGTTCTTGGAATAACAGCACAGGCAAGCCTTGTCGGGATTTGTGGTTTGGTACGGGTCCTTTGTAGAATAAGAACCTGCATAAATAGTGACAAACGCATGACATTCAAATAGATTTATATTTGCATTTTATGAATCTGTTCAGATAAATAATATGTCCATCAAGAAGAAACTACAGTACAAAAATAGATAATCAAAATATGTATCGAAAAAAGAGATATCTCAAATATTACCATTCTTCAATAATTTGACTAAAACGATATAACGAGGAAACTGCATAGTGCAGAAAAGATTCCAGTTGGCATTTGGATGTCATCATTGGTAGGATTTCGATATGTAATGGCAACAATGCTTTTGATAATTAATAGTGATTGTTATCAATATGAGTGAGTTGTTTTGTTACTATAACCTACGAATAAGTATCCCAAAAAACTAATACAAATCACAATCGATAATCAGGGGTTAATAGGATAGGATTTAATAGGATAGATGATGGACGCAGGCAATCACTTTCCTCTATGTCTATATCATATAATATCAATTTTTATTAAAAAATCAAGCTAAATTTGTAGCTAGCTAGGTGATTAGATTTCAGTTCAAGATTTTTCCAATGAGTGTCCGAACTTAATGCAAAATCTTTAATTGTTGTCGCCTGCATAAGGACTGTTCCATATATCAACAGTTCTGTAGCCAAACGAATGTTTCCCAATACAGTGTATCTCATTTAAAATGTTTCTTCTTTGTTGTGTATGCCATCTTGTTTTAGATGTTGAATCTTGATCAAAGATGCCAGCAGTAAATCTGTTGTCGTGAAAATTGTTCAAAATGTTATAGACGTTAATCATATATCCCCTCATTCTTGGGTATGCTAGTATTGGGATTCCTAATTTCTTAAGACAGTCGCTGTAGGAAAGATCCGTCAGCCCAGGTATTAGTTTTGTTGCCCTTCGCTGTACCTTATCAATTGGTTCAATGTCTTTAACCTTTGTGTGGGTTCCATATTTAATATCTCCCATAATGCGAAAATATAACGTCAATGTGATGTCATACCACAAGGTCATTTCATACTATTAGTAGATTAACAAAAGTGATTCTAAGTGATACAAGCCAGATCAGGTTTGAGAGAAATGAAGCTGTAATACATGTACCTTTTGCAGCTTGCTTACCTTCAAAAGTATCTGGTAATGTTGTACTGGAGGAAGTGCTGATTTCACATGTGACGTTTACAAACTGACTAGCCTTATTCATCTCCTGCTTGTGGATAATATAAAATTTTCTATTTTAATATGATAAGGATGATGATGCAATTGTTGGTTCATATATCATGAATAATTTGTAAGGTAAGATGAAAAATATAAATACCAATATACTGTATTTTATTATCTTATTTTTTTTGTTCGATCAACTTAATAATATTGTAACCTTTCATACTGTTAAAGAAATTAAAACTGATATCTGTCACATTTTAAGGATACCACTTTTGGTAATTACCAATCAGAAAGGTAATTTATATTGGCAGCATTCACGACTCCTATTTTTGGTAGGAATAGAAAAATTGACGCTAGAAGAAGCGGATGCTTTGGTAATATTTTCTCCACACACTGATGTAGTTACTGTTCCAAACTGCTGAGATGAATGCATTTTATATGCAAATCTTAAAACCTATTATTAACAGAAAATGGTAGATCTGTACGAAGCCCCTAAAATGACATGCTACACCATTGATTTATTTCGTTTAGTACTATTTCGTTATAACACATTATTATCTTGTTTATTCAAAATATTTTTGTTTTGACGAAATATTTTTCGGTTTTGTCGAATTATTTACTCGTTATTACGAATTATTGTTACGTGTTCTTTTTCAAAATAATAAACAAATTCTTTGACGGTGTCTAAAGACTTTTTCTGATGTGAAAACAACCAAGGCTATCATATCTTGCATGACAAGGAAATAATATTTAAAAAATCCGAAATAATAATTCGTTATTTCAAAATCAAATTTCGATAAAACGACGTAAAATAAGTGTGTGGCATGCCAGTTAACGGGCTCCGTAGATTTGTGTTGAGTTGAGCATTCATACTGTCGCGTAAATATTGACTTTTTGTCAAACATGACTTTTTAAAATATGATTCAAAATATTACGCTTCATCTGATAATTCCTTCACTTTGGTACAGTAACATTTTTGGCGTTGTAATACTATATATAATATAAAGACAAATCAAGGGGTTCCTGTTTTTATACCAAATACATTTCACTCGTATGATATAATATACCGATATTATAAACTCGTTCATACCACTCATAAGAAAATATCTATTTTCTGCCATACTTGTGAAATATTTGGTATTCGTGGGGGAACTACTACATACCAGCTATATATTACAGCGCAAACTTTCAATATTACAGTACAATCTGTATAGAATAGATACGGGAAAAAAAATACATTCCAAAAATATTTTTTATCGAGATGATGAAAAATTCAAACGCTAAATAAAGCATTCTATATGAAAGTCTACCATGCAATATATCTATACCAATTTGATTTGATAACGAGACAAAATGTCAATGTAACGCTTGACAGTCGATTCCAACGTGCAATAACATATTTACAACTTTTTATGATCGTCATTAAAATACGTTTTTCAACAGTAAATCAACATTTCTACATGGTATATTTTTAAATTTGTGAAAATTATTTTTATCTATGTATTATTGATTTGAATCCCTTAAAATGTTTCTTTCTAAACAAACACACGCAAAAATCGTCTGAATATGCAAAAGGAAAAATTGACGCATAGCCATGGGAGGCCATGCAAGGCACTAACTAGGCTTTCGGAAGGACTATAGGCCGCTCTGCTACATATAAGGACGCTTTGCTCGACGGCTTACTCAAACTGAGCAAGCCCATCGTATTTACGTTTCCCAGTTATTTCGTTTTCATTTCACTTTTGTCTATTTTAAGCGCCTAGTAGTTTGAAACGATAGACTTTCCACTTTAAAATTAAATATTCATGGTGTTTGGAATTCTACATCCTCGATACACTAGAGGTTACGTTCATCTTGTATCTCTGAATCCCTGGAATATATATATTGAGAAAAAATATTTGACCAATATCAGGCTGATGCATGTCCTTTGAAGATTACAAAGGAGCGACATCCAACTGCAAAGCAAGTGAATATGACCATTATGCGACTGCAAGATTCTTTTGATGTACATGAAAGGATCAATCTAGTCTTCTTGTCTCGTCCACAAGGTGGTGCAAACTGAACTTTCGCAGTTTGCTATGACATATTCGAGGGGTCGGAGAGCAAAAGTGAGCGTAACCTTTGTAGTATCGAGGATGGGGATTCCAATATTGTCACCTAAATCATTCACAGCATACCAGTAATATATTAAAGATTTCATACATGTATAACGTATTTTAACTCTAGACTGCTACAATTCTTTAGAAATCAAAAATATATTCACCTGAGATGTATGGTGTATAATAGGATAACCCATTGAAGTTTTCGTACGTATAACTCCGAAGACAAAACCTGAAATGGTGAATGGTTGCTTCGTTGATCTGATTGTTAATATCTGATTTGCGACCAAGTCTGTTATATATGTGATGCAGCTGTTGAGATGCTCCGGACACTCGAAGTACGTTGTGGAAGGTGAAACGGCGGGATCTATGATGATGTTCGTTTCTGTTATTAGAACTAATTGTGCTGATGTGATCATTCCTGACACAAACACCATCAATTCTTCAGTTACTTCCTTCATGGGTGGTATCGTGATCATAGCAGGCATTTCATTGTCTATCGATACCATCATTGTTACTAGAATAGGTTGGTTTGAAATCAGTAAACAGGCCCAGTTGTTAAAATTTAAAGTCTGATAATACCCTACGTCGTGTAGAACAAGTGATTTTTCTGTGTTCATTGAGCATGTGTAGTTTACAACTGTGTTAGAGAAACCCGACAAAACTTTACAGTGATACTGGTAACCATAAGGAGGGACTGTTACATGTCGTTTACCCCAGTGTTTTAATGGAGGTAATTGTTCTAAATAATGGTCCTTCTTTGGCCACTCGCCATCTGTTCTACATCCGCCAAACACAGTTACTGCTTCAGATGATCTTATTTCTGTTCCTGTCAAATCCCCGGTCGAGAAGATTTGCATAGTATCGTATTCACCGAGGATTTCCGTTATTGTACTTCCATTCACATACATTGTATCGTCATAGATAAGTTCATTGTCAGTTAATCGTAATGTGACCTTTACACATGTATTTGGGTACACGCCGGCAACCAGAATCTGTCCTGTTAATCCTCCTGTCACTACATGGTATAGGTAGCCTTGGTATTCTATTGGGACGGACAGGAAACCTCCCAAACCGTTAAGAATACGACTTGAGCCATACACCAACAGGTGTTTGTCTGATGTTATTTTGATCCCTTTACGACTCAATGCATGTTCAATGACTTCAACATCAGCGCTTAAGGACTCGGTATGGACACGTTTGCTTTGAAGTGTAAAGTTCCTCGTTGGTCCGTCTCGGGTTGAAATGTAGACATTAGCGGTGTCAACATTGGAATTGAGAATTGTTACCTCAAAAGAAGCAATACCAATAGTTCCTCTGTTTTTCATAAATCCAATCACATGAAGTACTGGAGTTGTCTCCCCTTTGCTCCTGTTCACTGTTATAAATAAAAAAAATTAACAGATTATTTATATATACATATTAACTTGATTTATTTTAATACAATCATGAAACGAGTTTTTACAACTTATACTAATCACTTTTGTTGGGCCGGATATAAGCCCACGGAGAGTCTGACTGTGGTAGGAAACCATTTTACCCGGGAAAACCCGCGTGATCGGGCAAGTAACCCCATACCTTTGCACGTTCGGCCGGGGAATTGAACCTTGGCCACCTCGGTGAAAGACAAGTGCGCTATCCACTGCGCCACCCGAACACCCTAAACTCTATATTTTGTTATATTATTATACATGCACTAGTAAAAGTTGATATATTGTACAAAAATACAAATGTGTTGGGAAGCTTTCATTGATTATAACTATTTATGAATGCTGTTCCTTTGTAAAATAATTATACTCACAGAATCTGGGACATTTTATGGAGCAAATTTTGTTGATAAAGTCACCGATTTCGATGAAGATGGCAATGACAATATCGCAACAAAATTCACACATTGACATATATATCTTTTTTAAATTACGAATTCAGCCTGGATCATAAAACGGAGCCCGAGGGAACAATACATGAATTGATGTATGCAAATGCGACCCAAACTTAATTTAGAGGATACCAACCGCGTTGGCTAGAAATGCTCGAGAATAAACATTAGAAATGATCGAAAGATGTTAGTTAGTGCGTAGTCAGAATACAATGCAATATGTTTATGTATCGTTTCTTGTTGTAGAATACAATTTAGGAGTTGTGTGTATCTAATGATGGAACGTGCAGCAAGTCTATGTTGTTCATCATATATTGCATTCATTTGCATGATAAAGTTTATCACAACACACTCAAGGAAGTATAATACATACCGACCTGTACCAATGCTGCAGGTTATTTTTGATGAATCAGTAATTTATTAAAAACAAGGAAGATACCATAACGGTAAGAATTGTCTATGATGCAAGGCAACAGTGACCTAGAAAACATAAACCAATAAGAAACAACGTCATAATCTCACTGAAAATAACAGAGGCGAAATAGATATTTCGGAAGGGATAAACATTTTCTGTACCTGTGATACCCGTAATATCGTTCCCGGTCAGCCCCAGGTAAACATGTAACTGAGCGTAACTATCCATCTTTCGAAGGCACATTTAATGTTTTCCTTATCTCAGTTGATTTGAGTTAGGAAAACAGAAACACGATACATGATTTTCAGATATTCATTATATTTGTTGACATTCAATACGTTATTAAGCTACATTTGCTGATGATATAATTCTTTGTGTAAACACTATCTTTAACAGCGAGTAATTGACATTGATATTGTTTACACATATTATAACAGATACAGTGACTTTACATTTTGTAAAAGAATTCATATTACCGGTATGTCTCTCCTTGACAAACAATAATCCATACAGAAAACAATACATTCCCCGATATCAATTGAATTCGATGGTAAAATATTTGTTAAATCTTCCTCATTAAATCATAGTTCCTCGAAAACCTTGGTGATTACCTAATTGGTGTTCTTACCTGTGAATAATATCCAGAGAAAAATCGTAAATGTAACTTTCGGGGAGATATTGGAAACCATTTCTGTTGGCAACCACACACATTGTGTCAGTCCTCGTACAATTAGTACGTGCTATACCCGGAATGATCGATATATGTGTCACGTGTTTGCTACTGTAACAGATTTTGCATTTAACACCAATCCGGAGCTGTATACGTTCCAGGATCGGGTAGGGGAGAAATGCGTTATCAGAAATGTCTTCTATCAAATCGTCTTATAATATTTAAAATTCGAAGACATATACATGTATATTTTATAGGAAATGTATTCGAAACTGCTTGATGGTTCTTGTACCTACTTGTGAATTTTATTTGTACAGTAATAGATACATTTAGGTATAACGTTTTTAACAGTTCATGCTCCACGTATAGCCATACACTGTATGTGTTATACGCCAATCTGTTTTAACATCATGGAATAAAAAACTGACAAACGAGTCGACTAATTATCGTTTCAAGGCTTTAGGTCATTGTTAAATACTAAAAAAAAATAAGAAATAAAACCCTTCTCTGCAGTATATGTCTCCATACTCTATGCCAGATCAAAGGATCAAGTCTCAGACAAAGTCATTGCGAGTCATTGTTTCCAAGACATTTATACAGCAATTGATACAACTTTAGTTTTAAGTCATCATTAAACCCACGTGTCACTGTTACATATGTATAGGATGGGATAGACGCCACGTTACGTTACATCAGAGGGACAGCATGGACAGACACCCCTAGAAGGAGACTTAAGGGAAGGTTGGTTTGGTTTGATTTTATTTCGTTTAACGTTCTATCAACAGTTATGGTAATTCAAGGACGTGCCTCCAGTTGTGTAATGTATGCATGCTTATGTGTATTTTTGCTGGGGGAAGGGTGTGTTGCTTTTTGCCTCCTTTCGATAGAGCGGATCTGATGCCGACTTTTGAGTGCTAACTCACTTAAATACAATGCCGAAGGCACCCAGCACAGTATTCCATCTGGTCACACCATACTAACAATGGGTAAACCAGTTGTTGCGATAACCCTAAATGCTGAAAGTTAAGCAGGGAATAACAACTGCCATTTTAAGGACTTTGGTATGTCCAGTCCTCGGGAATAGAAGCCATTGCCTACCCCGCTAGGGCAAACGTTCAACACAAAGGCAAAACGTGAGGTAAAACGTTTTCAGGAAGTAGAGAAAAATTATAAAAATCCCAAATGTGGAATGAGTTCAAAAGATCGATTGTGGTTTCTCCAATGTCTTTTTACGACATGTAGTTGGATACAGCAAGCCTATGCTTTCCCCGATTGCAGGATTTTGTTCGGAAAAAGAGTTAAGTCGTCAATGAGACAATGACATAGTTTGAGAGAGACATCCCGTTACGCTACATCAAGATAAAGGGCTGGTAAACACCTAGTGTTGGACATAGCGGAAGAGATTCGTTGCAAAACTAACGAGTCAATAGTATCAGACAAGAGACACACATTTCCCATTACGCTATATCAAACGGACGGACTTGGCGAACATTCCTAGTACATGTAGTAGATTTAGAGAAAGAGGCTAGTAGAGGAACCAATGTCATCGGTTGGGAGAGACGTCCCGTGTTACTACATTAATACGAAGAGCTGGACAAACAGCCCTAGTAGTACACTTCGAGGACGAGATAAGTAGTAAGTATAGAGACGTCTCGCATCGTTTTATCAGAGGGATGGCCTTGACAAACATTTCTTTTAGTAGACTTTGAGAAAGAGGTTTGTTGTTATCCCCAGTTGTATACATACCTGACTAAATTATCAGTACATATATGTCAGATCTACTATTTTTGGCATCCATAAACACGTAATACCAAGAAAAGGATAGAATGTTGCCGCCGAAGTTTCTTAAAAGGATACCAATGGTCCTGTATTAATAGATGATAAGGCATTCATTTTATTATTTGTTAGCTCGTTTTTACTAACAACATAGACACATCAGGGAACAAATTTATTCGGAAAAGGGATTTGTTTCCATTGACACGTCCTGACACCAAGTTATATTTGTCAACACTTTGGCCTAAAACCTCTGCAATTGCCAGTAGTCCGCATAAACAGTGTAACCGTACAGGGAAACGAATATATACAAAAGATTTACAGAAGCAATCAGATAGCTTTTGTTCGTGTTATATTTGTCTTAAAACCAATTGCAATATATACAACTATGAGAACTTAACATGGTAAGGCAGTTTGGTATATATTTGGCTGAAATCAATCCAATTAATCGGGAGTAGAGAATATTTTTCAGTAGCGTTTTTGTAAATAGCTTGTGGTGAACACTTATCATAACGTTTTTTTCTGAAAGTGCTCCCAGATTTAAGCTGTAGTTCTTACCTTAATTAAGCTTCCCCTGCAGAAATGTTTATATCGAGGTGAAAATTATTGAAATCTACACAGATTTTAACAAGATGTATAGTTAAAGCATATTTCGATATATTTGTGAGGATTGATATAGGATAGGAGCAAACAGAATACCATCACCTAGATTTGTGTCACCGTTTTCGTTTTCAAACTTACGGTTCTATCAGGAGCATTTCACTGTCTAACACGCCATTTACATGTAACCTACTTGATTTGACCATTAGTACATATGTAGCTATTGTGAGGTATGTATCTATCAATATAGATAGCAGATTTCAATTATGGTAAAATAATGCTTATATCTAAATGATACGTAATTCATAGACATTAATTGTAATTAGTTAATTTGATGTATCAATCCTATAACATCATACATATAGAATCTTACATGAGTTTCCTTTTCATATGAGATTTATGAAACGAGTCTAAGAATTTTTCAATTTAGCGAGCTAAAATGAAAACTTCGTAATGAGTTTCATAAATTATATATGAAATGAAAACGAATGTAAGGTCCTTTTTATCACATAGAAAGATTTGTGGCATTTATTTACGGCAAATTGAAACTTACAACTAATCTCAGGGCTGATATGTCATATTACATGGGTTAATACGTAAAATAAATAGGACATGGGTATATTCACAGGAAAACACAGTACATTATGTGAAAAAAAACCCATAACCTGACATTGTTTACATTGTAGAATCAATCAAAAACTCTATAATGTAATAATGTGAGTACTATCACAGCATATTCTGAAAAAACGGAATTTGGTTTCGTTAACCTGTGTGACCGTATTCGCTTTCGCAATTTCCGGTTGTACAGATCAGGAGTCTTTCACATTAACAATGCATTAAATCTGCTCGATATGTCCATTATAGCCTTTGTCATGCATGAATATAAAAATCGAGACAACAGTTTTCACGAGTGTAGAGTTTTCAGCATACTACGACTAGTCAAAGTATATCAATTCTATGTAAATAATGTGATTTTTAATCATTAAAAATTCATTTTGCAAACATAAAAATAACGGAAACTGCGCAGTAAGTTTCCATTGATTGTAACTGTATTCTACGTTATCGTAAACAACAAACGAGGAGTCCCGACACTTTCCATCACTTAAAACATTGCTCTGTCAGGATGTATGTCTTTCATTTTCTCTTTACACACTATACTTATCAAGCTCGATAAGGTTAAAGCTACACATGTATGTTATTGACATTGAATTGAAAAGAGCGTGGCTAACTAATAAATTGGGTCCATAAAAACCATTAAGAGACTTTAAAATCTTTTCAAGTAGCAATTTGACAGGAAACTAAAATGTGTACCTGTTTTGGATGTAAACATTCAAAAAGCACGTAAAATTCCATCGAATCAAGTTTAACTGTATGAAACTTCCGTTTTTCGTTTTTGTTTTGTTTTTTGTTTGTTTGTTATTTATCTTTTCATTTTTTCAAACTTATATGAATCAACTTAATAGTAAATAGATGGAAAATAATGTCGGAGCAGGTATTTTATCGCAAATTTCTATGCTTGTTTTAAGTGGATAAAAACCATATTTTAAACGCGATTAAATACATGTGTAAAAGTGAGAAACAGATAGAGGGGACAACGAAACCAACTAAATACACTTATGATCAAAATAAAACAAAAATCGATATCTATATCGAACAAGGATATAAAATATTTCTTTATCACGAAGACAATAATAAAATGTGTCCAAATTCTTCATCAATCTGCTGCAATCAAGACGAGAAAAAGTATTTTTTGGAAAAACAAAACTTTATAGTTACATTTTGTAGCCGAAAATGATGGTCGTGCTTTAAGTTAAGATCGAGGTAAGCGGTTGATGTTAATATGCTAATATTAATAAAGTCTCTGATTTATCGCAAAACATAGGTATTCGAGTACACTTGTATGATCAGAGATATTTGAGAATTCTTTTTTCAACGGGGAAGGTTCAGTGCATTTTGCGTGTTTCCTATTTGTCCCATCCCTATTATCAGACCAGCAAAACAAAGGTGTAGACATTTCATTTCCTTTATTTTTATTTGCTTTATTACATCTATACACATACATACGAATTATTTCTTGTAATATTGGCAATATATTCATATCTATTTAAACATTATCACTTTTGACTTCAAAAGAGTCATAGTGCTATTTTCGGACCATCATAACATGCACATAGCCACTTTATTAAGCATATTTAGTTACTTGATTAAAGATTTATGAGAAAAAACGATACAATAAAGGCATTGTATCGGCTGTTTGGTGGTCATTGTAAGCAAATTAGATGATGCAAATTAAAATTTCGGTTTGAAAATATATTTGTCGGATTAAGCATACCTTCATAATTTTGTGCAGGAAGTACTTTTTTTTAAAACTTTGAAGAGATTCTATGGGAAGTCCTCTGTTCTGTATAAATATTTCAGAAAACAAAAGAATATCGACAATTGTTTTCGTTCATGCAGAAATTAAACAATCAACTTTGTTTACATATGACATTGGATAGTATTAAATAAATACAGCCATATTATCTTAAACAGCACCTGAAACTATGTTAAAACTAAACAAAATGTCTGATCGGATGCACAATTCCGTCTTTGCGTATTGCAGAGTTATCTTCTCTTNTGTGTGAGAAAATTACGTCGTTTTCTCAAAAATTGATGACGTTACTCTCACAAACAAGTGACGTAACAATCAATACCTGCTCCCAAGAGAAGATAACTCTGCAATACGCAAAGACGGAATACGTCCACTTGTAAAAGTTAATGTACATATATAAAAACTGTATTTAGCGACAATACATATATGTCTCTCAATGAGTGCTGATTAATATTGGCTAGTGTATGGAAATATGCATATTATAATCTCTTAATATTTGCAGTGATTGTTATAGTAGTTTGACAATTGATAGTTTAGATACTTACATTGCAGTTGGAAACCTATCATAATCTCACGTTTTAGACATGAAATAATAGATAACAATTTGAGGTTCTTATATACCGCTTTATCACAACCAAAGTCGTCTCAAAACGGTTCGCTAATTATTATCTGTTGTTATAAGGCCTTTGTGACCAGCCGTTATATTTCTCATCTCCCTGGGAAGCACACAGCTGGTGCTGCCATTAAACCTAGCATTCAGCAATTCTAGCACTATCCAGCCACGTGACGGGATTCAAATTGTACAATATTGAACACAATAAGATTAATTGGAAGAAAACGCCTAATACATTCTAGGAAACGAGCATAAAGATAAACTAGATTAAGTACTTCATTCTTCTTTGTGTCAGGACTGTTGTCCCTCTGTTCTAGGATTAATGTGTCTTCGCATGTTTAGCCTTCAAAAAGGTAAGGACTAACACTGCTTTGTTACCGACCGATTTTCAGGACAGTCTTATCTTAAGAGGTCACACTATGTCTAAACCTTGGCCTGTATCTCGTTGTGTATGTGCTACATACATGTATGTATTGGTCATTTAAGGTTTGATATATCGATTTATACAGTTTACATAAACATTTTTCTCTCCTTTAAGGTCAATATGCAGTGTTTTACATTCATTTAAGATTTGTTTTCTGATAAGGTAAACTTTTCATTAATTAATAAACTTTTATGGTAATTGTCTTATTGTATCGATTTAATTTTCAACTGTCCACATCTCTAGTGGCTCCCTTTGTCCTTTTTTCCGGATTGCTGCTCTGTCATATAATTAAAGGCAATTTATGAAGTCAGTGGAAGTTGTTATTCCTATATTTTTTCTGAATTCACGTTTCGTCGTTACGTCATCAGCAATCGATTCCATAACGTATTATGGAAACGTTTATAAAAAAAATGATTAGATTTCAACAAGCCTTAATTCAAAATTATGTAACAGTTGGAAACATGTTTTTTTTCTCCAAAAGGTGCAATGTTATTAAAATTTGTTTGTGATTCCGTCGGACGGTCCGCAAGAGTAATACACTTAGACATTTTGTTTACAACCTCAATGTGTGAAAAACCACATTAAATAGAATAGACTGCAGTTGTAAACAAAGAGTTAACAGTACACATTGAGGATGTAAACAAAATGTCTAAGTGTAAAGGTCATCACAATACATATCGAAGTCTGCACTTTTTAAAAGTTTACAGGGACTGGAGTGATTGTCACTCTCTATAACACAATCACATTTCTTTGGAGAGTGTTGTTGATGAATGTGAACCTCGATGTTTCCGCCTGTCACTGATCAGAGCAAGAAAATATACTGTGGAATCCGCCATGAAACTGGAACACTGATGAAGTTGACCGGTTACACGTTTTCGCCATTGATTGTGTGTATGTCGGAGAAGTTCAAGTGGAATTTGAACATGCAGGTGTTGAATTTGTGTGAAGCTAACACTCGTGTTTATAAAATATTGAATTTATGAAACTCGTTTGTTAATTTTATTCTCCCAGTGCCCCTGCCTCTGTTTTCAATGCAAACAGTAATTCGGTCAGCCATTTTGTTAACAAACGTAGAGGTTGTAGAGCGTAGGAATATGACCTGTTTCCCACGGTGACAAGACCCATTTGCATGTTTATTGAAGTGTACTATATCGTTTTTATTGAACAGCAATATAGCACGGAAATAGCCTGTATTAAATAATAATTTAATCTTGCTTGTAACAAGCATTTCCATTGGCTCAAAAAATTATGTTATCATCCCATAACGTAAAAAAATGACGTCGCCATTTGTAACGTCGCTTTTGATTGGTTGATACAGCGGCGCAATAATTTCTAAGAGAAAAAAAAGAGTCCATCAATAAAAGTGGATTTCCACAGGGATTGTGTATAGTAGATTAAATTGTAAGGATTAACTTGAATGTAATTTTCATGTTATGGAGCTATAACACAAAAAACCGGAGTGTACTCTCATCATAAACCACTTCGCGTATTATTTAGAGTACACTCCGTTTTTTTGTGTTATATCTCCATAACATAAAAAAAATATTCAAGTTAATCCTTAAATAAAACTAGGGTTTCCAGTAGGTGGATGTGTAATTTAGGATGGATGGACAGTTTCTTATTGTTTCAAATGTTTCGGAAGTTTTGTTTTAATATCCCCTGAATGTTCCTTTACTGTTATCATAGTACATGTTCTTCTCTTTTACGCCTCAGTATTAACAGCTGGTCCGCAGTGCTTTACCTGTTCATCAACTCATCGACTAGAGTTTTGTGATGATTTTACACAATGTGAGGAAGGGGAGGTAATCTAAAAAAAAATCAAATTAAAGATATGTAGTTTTCATATGTTATCGATTATCATTTCCTCGTATCCTCCTTGAAAGACTAGAGTCGCTACATCACAATGCATGTTATCTTAAGAGTCGATCAATATTAATGTTTACCTTAACTATTAAATACCATTGTCAGTGTAGAGTCGGAAGTTTTATCGTGTATTTTGTGCGTATGAGGACATTGGAGAGAATAAAATGTATTTACTGCCCACCTTTGCAACATTGAGGATTTTATATCTTTTCTTTCCCTCTTTCATACCTACTGTATATTTTCGGTGTTGTCTCCTTAAGCTCCGGTTTTACCTTATTTGTTTCAATGATTTTGAACTATATTACAACAAACAGAAACAGATCCTGATAAAAAAATCAAATTATCATCTATTGTGTGGGAATTCTAAAATGTTATTATTGCAAACCGTTGACTAAAGTTTTCAATCAAAATCCACTTCATGATGACCATACCATGCACATATTAAAGATCCTTGATTTTTAACTATTTTGTTGAAAGATAATATACTTTAATTCTACTAAATCTTTTAATTTTATCCAGAAGTGTTTTGTACGGAAAATACGTACACACAGTGGCCACGACCTGTACATGTATGGGTGAGTCAATAAGTACCATGTACATGTGTAAGCTACGAAAATATAGCCACTGTTTCGTATATGTTGTTTTGTAATGTATATCTTGTAATTATTTTTGTGTACTTTGTGTTTTGTGCGTTACGTATTGCTAAGCTATTGTTTCCTAAACAGACTGTATGGTTGGTCACAATATTTCGAGCCATTGATTAAAAGAAATTGTATATTGTTAATTATGCACGTCACGAGTATCTAGCCATGGTTTCGTATTTCCTCTGTATAATGAGTTATTACGGTATGTATTTCGAGTCTTATATTATATATGGTAAGTCACGTATGCACATTGTGTTTCATATGATTATACATTGCTTACTTCATAAAGATGCATGACTTCTTTCATGATTGATTATGGCGTCGATATGCAAATGTATAAATCTATCAATGCATTGATGACGTTTTTGTTACAGAGCTGCTCTCTAGATATGAATTTCCATGGATCGTTTGGTGCTCTATCACCGTACGGACAGGTGACTTGTGTAGAGTGTTGTGACGGAGACATGTGTAACAACCAGGGCTGTAGGGATACGGGTTCGTACTTAATTGAATCTTAACAGGGAAACAGAAATAAGTGTTATCATCTGGTGGCAGTTAGATACGCTATAATCCAAATATTGAATTACTCAAAGGTATGATAGTATATGATAGTTTCTACAAACATTTCCTGTATTACAGGTGACAATATGATTGACATGATTTAATTAGATCAACGCTAGATACGATAATAGCATGCCTAACATTTTAGATCAGCAGTGATATATTATCTCATTTAAAAAAATAAATCATGTACATTTTGTTTAAGCAGCTTGTGTTTCGTGTAAGAGTTTTCGGTATTTTAATAAATCGCAGCAATCTAAGATAATGTTTTCGACATCGTGATGAATAACATCTCGTTACATAGTTTCATCTTTGATTCATGGCATTCTTACAAACCTTCCATTCGGAAAGCATTGTTGAAGTTCAGAAAAAGTTCTTCCGTCGATAACTGGAAGTTTTTCCTTGCCTCAAATAACACTTTCCGGCTGATAAAAAAATCAGGAATTATTTTAAGTTAGGGATCGTGCGTGGAATATTGATTTCAGGATCTGTAAAAAAATTTAATGAAATTAGTTATTTTCACGTTCTTATAAAATACAAATATCAAGGACGGTATTGTAAAGGTTATCTTGAAAGAAGATTACCATATATATAAATAGACCTTTGAGCTATAAGCGTTAATATTTGAAGTTCAACACTAGTGCCAACTGTCTAGATTCACAGATACAAACCTGACAAAGGCTTCAAAAGGCATCTGTTGGTGAGTTTAGATGCATTTAAGAGCGCTACAGGCGTCTGCATTTGACAACCGGAGGTTTACAAGCTAAACCGGTGAAGTGGGACAGAATCACCCCTGACATTTGACCCCATATCAATCCGCCATCACAGATTTGTTTTATTAACATCTTCGTTCAATATTGAAAAGAACAACCGTGATTTAAAAAAAGTAATACACAGTAGATCATAAGTGATAAAGTCACTAGGGCTGCCAGTCCTTATTCCGTTAGCATGTCAGTTTTACAGTATATTACCTTTCCTAGGTTTGCACTATTGATGGAACAGTTTCATTTGGACATCAGTTCTCAAGCGGATGCCGACGAAAAGGAGTAAGTATAATTATAATCTCGATCTATGTTCGTATAAGCTCAGAAATAACGGTGTTTAATACTATTACAGTGTACGGTGTTATATTAGTAAAGAGAAACACACAATCAAATACATAGTAATGTGAATTTCCCGTCGAAATTTATAATTCTTTTAAGGTCCTTTCCCGAAGAGCTGTTCTCCAGTGTTGATGTCTGTAGAGTTACGATGCCCGAGTAGTCACGTGAGGGCACTATTCTTGCCCAGACAACGCCTTAAGAGAACTGTTTTCGAGGGAATGGACCATAATAGATTTAGTGCATTATGTCTCATTTCAAACATTAAAACTTGCGCAAAAAGTTCCCTTGGGGGAATAGTGCCCGCGGGTCACGGCTTCATGGAGGAAAAGTGCGCGTAGGACACGGCTTCATGGAGTAATATTTCTCCGAGTCAATGATAGTAGCCCGGAGGTAAGGAACGGAGTCTGGAAGACAACACAATACAAAATATAACCCATGAAATTATCCAATGATAGTCCTAAAATTAATGGCGATATATTTAATACTGTTGATGTACATGTTAAAATATGTGTTTTTTATTTGAACGTCTTTTGTGTGTTTTTTACACAGCGCTATCATTGAAGAATTTTGCCTGAAGATCGAGTCGACGATTTATTTCAGAATTGCACTAATATGTTTTAGCGCTGCATCGGTCGAAGGATGTGCTACGTTTGTAACCTGGGTTAACGTACATATCATAGAATAGCATACATTGACTGAAGTTGCCATTTATTTAAATAAGAAATGTCGACATATAATATTACGATTACACAGTATTCTTTTATGTAACAGTATAACACATCAACTGTTACATGATATTATCCAATCAGAGATTACATTATAATATACCCAGGACTACAAAGATGGGGATAAAAACACGCCCATCTACTACATAAAAAAAATAAAACAAACTACATCCATACATGATAATCAAATCAGTATAACAAAGGATGAAGGTGAGGGTGGTGGTTTTGTCAATTCAACGCAGACCCGGCCACACGTGGGAACAACATCAGCAGACGAGAAGAATTTCATCCACGGATGCGTGATGTTAAATAAAGAAGGACAACTCCGGCTAAAACGGAATTATTTTTCGGCACCAGTAGCGTCCCCTGCCCTGTAAACAAAACCGATAAGCGCTAAAACAAAATATATTAATTTTGTTCTGACATATATGTATTGCCATATGTGTACATGGAGCGCAAAACCCGAGAGCGCTGATATAAACCGCTTTTAGTCAAATATTATGAGTTTCAATTAATATGCTTGTCACATGATATTTTCTGTACAGTATTGAACACTAATAACATCAATTTATCACAATTTTAACAAAGAAACGTTCAACATGAACTTTGTATGAATAATAAAGGCCTTTATTAATTGCTATTATTTCCGATTAGACGTACGTTTATATTGTTTCGTGAAGAATTTGTCCATTTTCTCTCTGTAATCATGTCGTTGGGGTCATATGCTGGTTTGGTCAGTAAGACACTTTGAGAGTAAAAGTAGACAAAAGAAATGAAAAATGTTTCTGTGCAATTCAACATAACTTAGCCTCACAAGACATCATTATCTTATATAATTAAATACCATTTTAGCCTGTTTGAATAAAAAAAACATATGACAGGACTTCATAAGTTTCAGCATTTTTTATTCACTCATTCGAGATGATTCTAAGGTAAACATTGGTAAAAAAAAGATACATGCCTGAACTAATTTCCTGACAGGAATGGTTACAAGAAGGCCTCCTGGAGGGTATAGATTAATAAAATCTTTCATCCCCTTGGGGGTGAGATAGGGGGATCTCAACCCGAGGGGGGAAGATTCTTAATTTGCTAAACACGAGGCTTTGCCGAGTGTTTGGCAACTTAAGAATCTTTCCCCCCGAGGGTTGAGATCCCCCTATCTCATCCCCGAGGGGGTGAATGACTATTTTTCTCTTACCCTGTTGTTCCTGTCCAAGAATAAGACGAAGCATATTGTTTGCAAACAGGAACACGCGAATAGCGTATTGATATTCAGTTACATATTCAGGCAAAAAGCCACTTGGATTCTAAATAAAGATATTTGTTTTCAACCTAAAACAATGTTTTGTAATCTTATCAAACAATGTCAATCTAATAGTTGTTTACAGAAATTTAATGCAGGTTTGGCGTTACCAAGTTGATCCATCCCATCAACACTCGCTCCAAACTCCAAATTGATAATTTGATATAAATAAATTAATATGGGAATCAGGTTTTCTTGTTTTCCGTAACCCTTTCTCCGTGAGTGATGCTTGGACATAACATATATTCGTTACATGTACATTTTACTTGGTGAAGGTTGTGACGAGTTGTACAACAACAGAGAGCGTACCTCATGTGTTTATACCATAGACCCGGCCGGTTCACCAACCCCTGGACGTCGTCTGCGACATGACAGATGGAGGAGGTTGGACTGTTCTTCAACACCGGCTTAATGGTTCAGTCAGCTTCAATCGAAGCTGGACTGATTACGTCACTGGTTTCGGTGATCTACGTGGTGATTTCTGGCTCGGATTGGAATACATTCACGTGCTGACGTCGCGGGGGGTCAACGTCAGGAGAATTATTACAATACAGCTACGATCAGTTTCAGGTGAAGAACGCCAGTACGTCATACGAGCTGTCAGTTTCCGGTGATACGACTGTGAATTGTACAGACGGAGAAAGACTACTGTATAATAACGGTTACAGGTGTGCCACTCCTGACAGACCGGATACACAAAACTGTTCCACTCGTGGCTTGGGATGGTGGTTCGATGGTTGCTTATATTTCAATTTAAGCGGTATTATGGGATCAATTAACTTGAACTTTGGGATGACTGTTTACTGTGGGAGAGGTATAGAACTAACAGAAACAGTTATGAAAGTAAAATAATCCATCATATTGTAACATTAGTAAATATCTGTTATTTTTCTGGTGAACGTTCCGTCAAATAAAATTAAGCGTATGTTAGGCACATACATGTGAACAAGTCTAACATAATGAATCAGATGTATGTTTTAATGATCAATTTTAGAAAAAAAGATACGTTTTGATATATATCAACAGATCTTGAACAAAAAAAAGAATAAATATTATATACGACTGTGTCACGAGTGGTTTGCATTATGATTTTTTAAACTCAAATAATTCGAAATACCCGACTCTAAAAGCTCAGGCCCATCCACATCAAAATGTAACACGTGACCTGATGCCTACCCACTATAAAATGAAACAGTGGCCCGAGAGTCAAGTATATATCACTCACATTTATCGGTTTATACGGTATTGTATTATTTATAAGTGTTAAGTCTTGCAGCTCATAGACATATTATTACAATATATACATAATGATAACTATGACATAGGTAAGACCCTATACAATGACATGGACATAACCTCCTTCAGGGTTCAGAACACTGCAGCACGGCTAGTTACTCGTACTCGAAAGAGAGAGCACATCACACCTGCGCTTTATTCGTTGCACTGGTTACCTGTACGATACAGGTCGCAGTACAAAATTCTGGTATACACATACAAAGCACTGAATGGAACAGCTCCTCAGTACCTACAGGAACTTGTTACCCTGCATGTATCAGCCGTCAAGATCACTGCGGTCGGAGTCAGAATCTTTGTTGTGTGTCCCAAAATCCCGTACTGCGACCTACGGAAACAGATGCTTTAGGAGGGTTTCGGCTACGTTGTGGAATAGCTTACCATCTGCTATAAGGAAGTCAAATACCCTGGCCAAGTCCAAGAGGGACATAAAAACTCACCTCTTCACGTCTGCATTTTAGAATCTTTGCAAAGACGTCATGTAAATACCACCCTTTTATTTGTTCAATTATGTGCACATTGCTTGTTATATGTATGAAAGTGATTGCAAGCCTTTGTTGTTTGTTTTCACAATTATAACCATTACAATTATCCATATGTTGTAAAGCGCCTTAGAGTAATTTTACAAATTATATAGCGCACTATATAAATGCTGTATATTATTATTATTATTATTATTATTATTATTATTATTATTATTATCCTTTACATGATGTATCAAAAGAAGCCCATACTGACCGTAATTATGTTTAAGCATTCTCGTTACGAGACATATACATGTACGACAATGGAAGATAGACAGTATGTTTGTATTTAAAGGTCCTCTGTACATTGTACAACTCAAATATATTTATAAAATGGAGGATAAGAATTATCCTATGTACCAGGAAACGAATGTAGACCATATGATTATGTACTTAATACATATTCACTCTTTGGGTGATACAATATGTTCCTGCTTCAATACATTACTGATGACACCACTATCGAATTTTGAAGCAAATGCAAGGTAAACATCCGGAATATACTTAACCAAATAATACTCCAACCTAAAACTTTGTATGAAAAAATATACAAAAATTCCTTTGACGTGTTTTTGACAAATAAGTTCCGTTTTTGCATACAATTATCCACTAAACGCTGCCCAAAACGTTGCAAGCATACATTTTCATTTTCCTCGTAGTGATATAAAACTATGCATCACCAAAACCAGATAGATATATTACTGTCAATATCAAAGTTTTGATTTGGCAACGCGAAGTTAAGTTTATGTGATTACGTTTCATATACTGACCTAAGAATATATTTATCCGACTTAATCAAGTTCAGCCAATATTTAATTATTTAACATACATGCACGGGTGTCTAACTAAAAGCACAGATACATTAAAACATGTGTTGTTTCATTAACAAGTTGTTTATTGCAATGTTAATTAACAATATGTGTTGTCAATTAATTCTACTAAATTAATAGCAGTACAGTGTTTTAACGGCTCAGGCTTCAAGCCATGGTGAGTAAATTACTCTAACACACTTGTTAAGTTTTTAACAGTGAAAACCATATATTTAAAACACCAATGAATTAGCAATTTCTTGCAAATTATGACAACTTATTATACACAAATTATAGGACAAATTCTTACATTCAAAAGGATATCAATATCCTTCTGTGATAAAATATAGCGTTCGACAATGCAATATCATTCTTAATCCATTTAAATCAGGGTTACATAATGTCCGTCGAATTATGACATGCTATACTACAGAACTGGAATTAATGGTATGCGGATTTGAGGGATTCGAAAGTAAAGTTTTGATTAAGTCGAATTATTCTTACCTAAAAACTGTTTTTCTTTGTAAATCAGAACATTCTACATGTCTACCATGAACATTGCGTGTTCCATACCTCATATGAAACGGAAGGAATGCCTTCATTCTCTTACTATGTAAGGGTTCTTTTCAGCAAAAGGCAAACATTGTTTCGAAAGAAGAAAGTTGTGAATGTTTTAAATCATATTACATTTACACAGTACGTAAATCAACCCACTGTCATCAAATGAAATATTCTGAGGATTCCGAGTGTGACTAATTCTATCTGCTTGACAATATCTTTTTTGAGTTTGATTGCAAGATTTTCCAGCAGACTGTTGACATTCATATGGGAACAACCTGTATATCTCCTTTACCAGCATTGTTTCCGCTTCATGTCAGGCTAACTGTATCAAATAGCTTATCAAGAATGGTAACAAAGAACCTTTATATGTTTCTGCAATGTGCCGTCTTTCAATAGCGAGAATTCCCAATTAATCCAATTTTTGTTAAGAAATATCCAGAAGGAAAGCAGATGATGTAGAAGAGGTCTTGAAGTTTCCAGCTATTCATAAGTACGAAATTGGGAGTAGTGGAAAAGCAACTTCAACATATTGAAGGCTATTTAAAGCATGACTGATATAAAGACTTACTTTAAAAATATTGTACATTGCTTTAAGAAAACCCGTCAAAGCACTCAATAATACTTGGAATACCATACCATACCAAAATGTTCTTTCCTTAACATTGAAAGGACGGGTATTCAAAAGTAGAAAGAACTTAATTAATTTTTTGATGTAACAAAGATTTTTTTTTCTTTTTTTTTTTTCTGACAGTGCCACGAATCGATTTGAACAAGAATCCTGTCTCAGTGAAATCCGTATCTGTTGTATTAAGCACAATAACCAATAACCAGACATATGAAAAAGAACTACATTGACCAGTTTGCCGGAATAATAAATAAACTATCTATTCCATGTAAGTTCTATGGTAAATAAAACAAAAAAAACTTTTTTTTTGCCAGAGACCGGATTTATATGCACTTTACCTATATAAAAGCAACAAACTAAAGATATTCAAGATATCCACAACGGAATTACAAAATGACAATTGCAATTACAATTGCTTTTGATGTTGCGATAGCAGACTTTTTGAGTAATTTTACAGTTGCAATGAGTTTTTTAAATTGGAAAAAACTTTTTTCTGATTTCGTACAATTTCACGGATTGTACAGTACACTGCTTATGTATATGATTCACCAACTGTTTAATAAGTTTTAGTGACAGAATATATAATTCTATTGTTTTTTTTACAATGTGAAGTATCACTATCGCAACAGGCAAGAGATTGGTACATCGGAAATAACATTAATCATTATTCTGCCTATTTTTAATTTAAAGAAGCAAAATAAAACCACAACCAAAATCGACAATAAAGCACCGAATGAAATGTGTATGTACTATATACATGTACGATTGCTTATAATAACAAAGTCTTATTTTAGCAGTGTACTTGACTTACTGCTTAAGATTAAGCACTAAGACAATAACAACATATACCCTCTTAAAGATGTAAGTTTCGATACTTGAATCTTGATTGAAAGTCTTGTCTATTATTCAATCCTTTTAGTTATCATTTGATGTACACGTGTCAAAAAATGAATAGAAAATATGTTACTAAATACGTTGATATTGGTGATCTTGCTGTCAGTGTCATATCAGATTGTAGATAGTATATCAACAGCTTAAGAACAATTTACTGTCTTTAAATCTGTTTTCGATCTTTCAATTCCTTGAGATTCCCGAATGAAACCCGGCTTTGTTAAAACGGAAGTTCTCCTGCCAACTGCAAGGTTTGATGGGATCGGTTCGACAGACACGTGTATCTTCAGCTGATGAGGTAATACAAAAACTTGCTGTGGAATGGTATCGCCATAATTGTATTTTTCATCACTGCTGCCATCATTTTCATCGTCTTCTGTCTTCGTCGCCTTGGAAATGACCATGTTTCGTTTTAAAGTTGATAACAAAATTTCCTTCTGTTCGTTCCGTTCTTTCATGATGTTGAGTTGATCTTTGGAAATGTTGGAGAATCTGCCATTTTTCTTCAAGTGTGGTCCAACAATTTCTGTGACCACATGTGATTTGTAGTTATCCCACATTGTCTTTTCTCGGTACGATCTTAAGAGCATTTCTTCACTTGGGTATCTAAACAGCATAATAATAACCAAATATAAATATTAGGCATAAATGTTTTAATCAGGCTACCAAAATCACCTACATGTTTGACAAGTTATGTGATTTGTTTGTTTTGTATTTGTTTTTTGTTTGTTTTCTTTTTACTTCAATTATGACGTAAAATATAAGAAACAAAGACATGACGTCAATTTTCAGAAAATGAAAATACATTCTTTGTACAAGTAATATAACATAAACAGCTTGAACCCGACTCAAATCATATGATGTTGAGGACTCTTTTCATCAGTCATATGAAATGAAAACTATTAAAATAATCATATACCGTATATTATATAATAGAGGACTACTGCATCTAATTTTTTCGACCAAATATACAAATTTAGAGTCTTTGATTTGGTCTGATTCTTAAACTATAATTATAGGATAGAAATGCTCAAGATAGATCCCTTTCAATCTTGAGCTGGTACTGACGAGGACTAGATAATGGCAACTTCGCTAAAGTAAGAACAACGATGACACTTTTGCTATCATAATATATGCTTGGTATTCATATTTTTTTTTAACTTTTGCTAGTTGTAACTGTTGTACTCTAAGATAATATACATTGTATGGGTGCATCCATAGAAAAAAAACAAGTTATCATTAAGTGACTTGTTAGTTAAGCAGCTGATTTACTGGAACAAACGACAAAGGGTTTTTACGATCCTTAATCAACTGACTTGGAAGCAGTAAACGTGAAAGTGAAACTGGCCGTACAGTATTTACCTTTCTTTTTTGGCTAATCGTTTAGCATGCAGTAGAGCATCGTGGCTTGTCGTGTTGAAGAAGTTCTTCCGCTTGATTCTCATCATCCGGGAACCAAGACTGACTAATATCAAAGTGCTGTTGGCAGGACGCCGGGACGGATACATGATGCAGAACAAGTCCTGTAAAATGAAAATTTGTTTTTTAATTCGAAACCCTACAATGTTAATTGACAATTGTTCCGCACTTCTATAAAAGAAAGATGTTTGCATCCATATGATATTCAATAAGATATCTCATTTCTGATATTACACTTAAGGAATGATTTTTATTTTTTCAACATTTATGAGGTCATAACAACAATGGGTTTATGGACCTATTGAATGAATCGCGTTAGCGATTCATGTAAAATATGTCCAAAAACCCATTGTTGTTATGACCTCATAAATGTTGAAAAAATAAATATCATTCCTTATATTTACATTGACGAATCCTTTCAGTGGATCGATATAACAACGAATAAAACAAATAAACAGGGTTTGTTCCTGCTTATACACGGGTGCAACGCAGTGGCGAGAACAGTGTTTTTTCGCGGGGAAATGTGACACTATCGTGAGAGATCTTAGCAACCGTCAACAACAATAACACAACAAAATGTAGTTCCATATTCAATGTTTATTTGTAGCACAGGACACGTGAATACGTGGATATTTCACAAAGCACAGTTCAATAATATTTTAAGATGTAAGAATTAAGCATCTAGGTCGGTCGTTCCGAGTGAGTAGTTTTTGTAGTGTATTACTACGCAGTGTGATCAGGTTACTATCAGTTCCCACGTGCTGAGATTCTATGAACACCTGTGTTATGCATTTATGAATGTATTTTTTGTCAATGGGTCTAAGCATACAGAATGTAGATATATGTATAAGTTGCACCATACTGTTAAATTTGAAGACGGATTAATATTCAAGGAGATATATGGTTAATTTGTGCAGAACAATATGTGCACATTTGTTTTAAAAGTGATCTATAAAACCCCTGTTTTTTCAATCTCTAAAAACAGCATGAAGTTGGTATATTGTTGTGTTTTTAAAAAAAGATTATTTTCTTAAATTCCTTTACAATGCATATTTAAAATTAAGCGCACTTTAGTAGTGCTTTAGTAAGAAATACATTTCTTATTATTTAATTCCAATATATAATCAGATACAGAATTAATTAATTATTCTATTAATTATGCATTAACGTTGAAACTATTCATCGGAACTTAGGTTATATGACCCATATGCCAATTGGTAGAAAAAAAGTTAATGACACAGTATTTTAGGAGAATCCAAAGCAGAACAACGGAAGAAAGGATGGGCGATGCAAAAACATGTTAGGTGTTTGGTTTTACACTCAGCAAGAGGCCACTGTTCAATATAGTCGACACGTACGATCATTCCTTACACAAACATAACTCTGTGATATATATGCTTTCATTACTTAAGCAATTAATCTCTTATCATATAGTGATATGGTGCTATACCACGTATTTCTATAACTGATAAATTTGATAAGGGACTTGACAAAATTGTCAATGTGTGATATGGGACCTTAATGCCGATTGTAAAAATATGAATTGTTTATGATGAGATCAGATACAAAATTTATGATTTATTTTGTTATTTCGCACTCCCAACGTCAATTCGTAAGGTTCTTGAAACAGAAAAATTCAGTGATGTTGCAATCAGATTAGTGACGTCATGATAGTGGTCAAATGACCAAATGATGTGATGGTATCACAACACGTATGTATCGTAATGATATTATGAAGGTAAATGTAAATAAACAGATGATAAATAAAATCCACTTTACTCAAACCTTTGGATTATATGTAAAAGAGTTATCATGCACATTGCAATAATTGATATATTTCTCTATTGACCATACTACTTAACTGAAAAAGAAAAATCCTTACGAAAACGTCTTTGCTATGTAACTCGCCGATATTCAAATAAACGTAGTCTTTCCCGTCAGGACTTTTCTTGTTCTGTGCCATAAGTGATGTGAGGGTTATCGTCCCTTTAATTGCCATAACTTCCTTTTTCTCTATGACAGCGTCTTTGTCCGGATTCTTCATTAACCGGCGACGCTGTAAATAATATCAGTAATATATATATCTTTATTTCTGATTTATTTAGGGTATCATTTATTCATCATACAAATAATACTGATTTCAAACAGTTGCCATTATTTTAAGCTGCTTGCTCAACAAGATATTAAAGAAAAGTCTTTAAAAAGACAAAGTCTTTGATGCTTTATTGCATTAGTTTTCATTTTGAATGGCAGTTATCAAAATGTCCATGTTATACATGATAATATTTTTATGCATTTGATATAGCGCCCTATCTTGCTAGAATAAGCCACTCAAAAGCGCTTTACAGTACATAGATTTACAATTCATACAATCAATACAATTAGCATATATATTAATTAATACCATTTTGAGGAATTCGTAGGAGCTGCCTTACCAGGCGCTAACTACTATTCCTATGTCACCTGGCTAATATCTCCCTATGTGTGTATGCCTGCGTGTGTGTTTGAGATGTATTGTGTTTTGTTTGTAGTGGATACGCGTTTCCAACCAACAGTATAATTTATAGTGCCACCTCACCAATCCACCCATCAATTTGTATTGCAACTATTATCAGACCACACATATATTCATATATAGAATGTGGATGTGTAACTTCCACGTTAAAATATCTCATTATCATCGTAATTGTTAATTTGAACGGAACGATTTATTTTTTGAAAATTCAATACAATATCTATTATCACAAAGAGAAGTTTTTTCTTTATATTAAAACGTTTGTAATAAGAACTATTCAATATACATATCAATCTTGCAGTGCATTTTTTAGAATTATAAATGTTCCAAAATTGAACACCTGAAAACAAAATATCAAAAAACGAACAAATGTATGGATTGAATACTGGATCTATCTACTGTTTATCATACAAATAATCAATGTTACTATCCAGGAACTATAAATAATTTGACAACAAAGAAACATAAAACACACCTTCAGTCGCTGCATCTACAATTTAGCAACAATAACTGGCGGCTTATAAAGCCAATAAGCTCAAAATCATTTACTTTTCAACTGTAACTAGCACAGATACACGTATGGACTGTACTTTTATTGTCTGTACTATTCACACATGTGCACTGAAAACAAATTTTCAGGAAGAAATTCATGCACAAGACATTAGAAACACACAGATTGGACCATCTACATCTGTATAATAACACAGGAAAAGTAGAAAAGAAAAACGTGCAATGTGCTTCACCATTACAAAGAAGAAAAGAAAGAGCGAATGTAATTGTTGAGCAATTTCGTTACTACTTTGTGGTGAACGTGGGGACTGCTGGCCAAAAGCCTGGTAAGCTAACGACTGACAACATCATTTATGATTTTTTGTTTGATGATAGTTTTTGCGTTTTTCAAGTTCGTCATTTTACTTCAGATACATTAGGTTGACAATAAAGCTATAAATGACTTCGTGGGGAGTTCGACATTTGTAGAAAGATCGAGTTTTACTAAAACATATGCTATTGATATTGTATTCACAGAATACACAATTGATTTTATTTGCAATCGATCGCACAGCATCGTAAAAAGGGATATCAGACAGAAAAAAAAGAATTTTTGCGAGTAATACATCAACATTTCATCACTTGCAGCTCCGGTTAATTCGAGTCTACATTATAATAAGCTTGGCTTGGCTGTTCTGATAGTTATATTTTAAGAAAACTGAAAACTGACCAGGCTTTTTATCTATGGGAAGAAAATATAATAAGGAGATAACAGGTCGGGGGAGGGGTGTGCCAAGATGTCATACCTGTTCCAATAGAGAGCTAATGTAGTCCTTTGTCTGGTTTGTAAAAGAAGTTATGCATCATTTAGATATATGTATAAATACATACATTGTTATTTGATACGCTTATAGGGATTTTTTAAAACTTTAAATCACTTTTATTTTGCAAGATCGACAAATTCGCATTGATTCCGTAAAAAACCCGACTACGATTTAAAGTATTTCAACAGATGGTCACATAAAAACAATTGAGTAATGAAAATATTATTGTTTTCGTTTACGTTCATGGGTATAAATCACCGGTAGTCTTTTATTGGAAGAAAATCGCAAAATAAAAGTGATCCAAGTGCATGTGTTTATATAAATGGCTGCCCGATTTCGATCTACATACTATGTAATAAATCTATCCGAAAGTTAGCCGATATACCAAAGTAAGACAATTCTGGAAATATGGGTTATTTATATATGTTGTATACAAAATATAGGAAGCACTACTAAATGTTACAGTACTGTATAATATTGTTTTGCATCATGCTCGATTATATAGTAATATGCATTGCTATATATGATGATGATATTTAGAAAAAGACATATTCTGTAGCTCTGAGTAAGACATTCAATTACTTCTACTTAAGGCATCATAGACCTCATACTTCATCCACCTAATTATGGTTCAATCGTGATGTTGTGTCTTATTCTCATTAACGAAACAGTTATAAAATCGACCAGTCAACTTTTTGCACGTAGTAGTACAAAAAACTGGTGTTGACTTCGATAACGCATATGTAGAGGTTTTGCTAATTTTACACACTTTTATGATATTTTGCTTCATTTTGAATTCAAGAGTGCAAAAGCCGAAAATAAAACAATAGCTGAAATTGTCATTTTCCAGTAAAATATTAAGATCAATAGAGAACTGTGGAATATGTCTTTGAAGCAAAATCTTGTTTATGTATATATACATATATATGGAGTTTTATAAATCCAGTTACCCTGCCGTCTCTTCGGTATTCCAGGGACATAGAATCCAGCATTCTTTCTTTGCCGATTTCATCATCCGAATCATCTGATTCTGCTTCTTGCTTATCTGATAATCATAGATAACATAATACTATGCATAAAGACATTATTCTAAGTACCGTACATATGTATGGCTTTAATATCCGTCCCTATAACAGAAAAGCAACAACAGAAAGTCCCATTTTAATATGATACCACATGTGATGCAAACACTGCTGACATAATGTAACATACCTGAGAATCTTAACTTTGAAATATGTAATGAAGTATCAGACATATTTATTAGGTAACCATGGTTACTACTACATTTGTAACTACCCAAGACAAAGTATGGCTTGACTCATATCAAATACTTTAATCCGGGATGTTGAAATGGCGTCTTGGCAACGACCGTAGCATTCTATAAATAAGATAAAAATAATTCTACTACGTAATCCATTCATCAGGACAAAAAGCGAATACATTGTATAACTACCATTTCATTATACGTCAATCAACGGTTTTACCCTATGTGAAATAAGTACCAGAAATATGAAGTCAAAAGCCAAATATAAAGCTAATGTAGACTCTTTAAGTGGTAACTTAATTTACAACATAATAAAAATATATGCATTCAGTCTTCCAGAACATATAAGAAATACAGACAAAGAGAAAGGTGCACTTTAACGCACAAATTTACAAATTTCGCCTGCAATAGATTTATTATTTCTAATTTATTTTGAAAATCAATATTCATTGGAGTTTATGCAACAAATACATAAAAGATAACCAGATAAAAATAAGGCATACTTTTGTTGTCCTGTATTGTTTTAAGCTTGCCAAGGATATCCAGGACCTCGTCAGATAACATTGGGGTAGACGGCCGTTTCGCAAGTGATGATTTCTTCTTATGACTAGACTTCAAGTCTAATGCCACTCTCCTTATGATCTGACATTTCCCCTGTATAAGAAATATCAGGAAGAGGACATTCTTAGAAAGATAGCACTTTGACGGTCTATGTTGTTTTTGTAATGACATATATTTTAGTTATCATGACAAATAAAATAATAACAATATCAAATAACGTATCCATATATTTTTCTTGCAAAAAAAATAAATAAATAAAAGGTGCCACATGTTCACTGGGGAAAATTCTTAGCATACGCATGCTCATATGAAATCTTGGAAATGTTTTGTTTAAATCTTTCAAGAAACTTTAATTGGTATTAATAAGATGTGCAGATTCAGATTGTTAAACGACATAATTATCATGTACCATAACCTATTTTAGCACTTGATTTTGTTGTTATGTGTATGATCTCATAAATGACATATTGTGACGTCATATATTGATAATTCAAGATTATAGAAACCGTCTGTCCAAAACATTTAAAAGCACAAAACAAAATCAAACTATATCCTACAAACATATAATGTATTTTGTATATGATATGATATAGTCAGTTATTCTTTAAGTGAATTAGAACTTTCAACAATATCATTATTTTGTATCTGTTTAGGGTTAGGGTTAGGGTTAGGGCTAAACCGATAAAACTAAAGAAGAATTTACAAAGAGACCGTTGAAAAACGCAATGAAAATAAGAGCAAGTGTTCCGGAGGAGGATAAGTTTCGGTTGATTTATCGACGACACACAGGTAATTCAAGTTCGAATCCAAGCAATTACATTGACTCATAGCGGGAATCGAGGTAATGGCAATAACACATCTATGCACACTTACGAGCATTATCATAAACATCGACCTTCGTATCACACACACACACAATAACGATGGTACCGTGCATCGCAGAAAACATTTAAACGGAACTTTATCATCATTTCGATTAACACCTAACATAACATTATGTTACGAGAGACATTTTATTTCAGTGTTATCTCCCTTACCTCAATACTGACATTTTACACTGTTTAACCTTTGTTTAAATCTACTCTTAAACAGACATAGACCACTATAAGAGAGTTCATACAGTTATCATTACAGTTGTTATAAACTAAGAACAAGACATGGTAAAATAACAAGCACGGTTTCCATCACTTTAAATATAAAATACCTCTAAGAATTGCCAGTTTCGGATTATCATACCTTTGTTTTATACACAACAGACACAGTTTGAATGCGCAGATATGTGTTCTCATCTTATGACAACAATTTGTATAAATGATAAACAGTATTGTATCCTATTCCCTCAACCATCTTCCTTGCATTTGGATATCTGCCTTACATAAAGTTATCTCCCTTACATAAAGTGATCTCCCTTACATAAAGTTGTCTTCCTTACCTCCATGCAGACGTAGATCCATTCTTCATCACTGTCAACTACGATAACCTTGTTAGTCTTGTACTGAAAAATATGCAAACACCATCAAAAGAATCTTTCCTTTTTGTTTTGGTCGATAACTATAAAGGCTAACTAAGTAAATAAAGAGTATCCCATCTAATTTACTGTTAGAATCTTGGAGATTGTACTCACAATTACAGGTTTTGGTCACATTGTCAAAAACAACCGAAAACTTTTTCCATTTTTAAACAATTTTTTTATTTGATGCAGCATATACAAAACTATTGTGGAAATAAATGAAACTAATATATGTCAAGGCTCTCCCCTATCAAGTTTTTCTCGAACCCCCTTCTACCGTCAGAATGTGTCTGGAAGAATATTATCAATAAAACAAGGTTATCTTGTAACAAAAATTATACGTATATCATTCTTTCGTTCTCAGTTATATAGAAACTACCGCAAAAATACATATTGTATAAGATGTAGTAGAATTCAGCAAACTCGAACAAGGTGGAGTCAAATATCAAACATCAAATAATAATTAGGTCCCGACATACGTAAACCTGAGTGTGTTTTACTCTCACCAATTAAAGTCTTTGTCAAATAACGTAGGGCTCAATGAACTATAAACTCATATATAGTCTAGCGTCATTAAGCAGTCACTATCTCGTCGTTAGTGCCAGTATTTTAAGGACCATATAAAAAGTTGTTTAGTTAGAATTATCTAGCTTATCTTAAGGTATTCATTACATCTAATACATATCGGACAACAACATAAGTTGGTGTTATATGAATATATCAACCCTGTTGATTTTCAACCTTTGTAAACAAGTTGTCTAACTTATCACTCGTGTTGACCCAAATGAAAGCGCGCAGAGGGTTTTTATGTGGAGACTAATTCTTTGAAATATTAAGGCACCAAGTGTAACACACAGAAGTCATCTTACCTCCTGAATTTGAGCTTCGGTACAGATGCGTTTTATCATTTCTTTAGTCCATACTCGGCTATTGAATAACGGTAAATGGCTGGAAATAAATAATAATTATTTTAGACCTAGAAATATTAGGGTTGAAGTATACAAGACAGGAAATATAAGTTTAGATAATCTTTATTTGTTGATTAAAAATAAAATTAATAAAATCAACTTTAAACGGGATTCCCATTACTCTGCTTAAAGATAAACCAATGGTAATATCGAAAAAAACACTTGATATAAAATTACGTATATCATAGATTGACGTATAAACCTATGTAATATGACCTAGCAGCCCTGTGGTTAATTGTAAGTTTCAATTGTGACGTCACGCCTAAGACAAATACGTGACGTCACAGACTTATGTACTTCAGTCATAATTGCGGCTTTTTACATTTTAAGGTTGCATGAAAACTGTCGTTTTACAAGAATAAATACAACAAATCTTTACTATGTGATAAAAAGGATCTTTCACTCGTTTTCATTTCATATGAAATTTATGAAACCCGTCAGGATTTTTTCACTTTAGTTCACCAGAGGCTCGCTAAGTTGAAAAACAAAATAAAACTCGTTCATAAAACACATATGAAATTGAAACTCATGTAAAGTTGAAGCGCTGTTTCCGGATAACAAAGGATACGTGTACGCCCGACTGTGATGTGTGTGATAGACTCATAGAAACAACTACTGATACATCTTACCAGTCTACATATAGGGCACTAGATGGGCAGTCCTGTCAAAGCCGTAATGTTATATATTGTTTATCATGTTTGAAATGTGACATATCTGTATATGTGGGAGAGACGGAGCGTACACTGAAGGAAAGGATAAAGGAACATGTGGCGGACATCCGGCTGAATAGAGATAACCCGGTGGCACATCACTTTCTTGGAAGAGGTCATTCTACATCGGACTTGCGGGTGTGCGTACTGGAAAGGGTTAAGGAGGAATCCAAAGTAGAAAGGCTTGTGATTGAGGAATTTTGGGTTAACAAACTCAACACTGCTTTCTCCAATGGTATCAATACCAAATGATGATGATGACGTCACAATTTGTGAGGTCATGGTTTGATGACGCCATTGTGTTGTCAAGATGGATGTGACATAGAGGTCCAGTAACATTTAATCCCTGACGAAGGACTAAGCCCGAAAGCTTGGAAAAGAGTGACATACAAGTTCATTAGTATATTTACGATTTACCGCCGCAAGGGTTATCCCCTAATGAAACAAGTATATACAGTTGTGGGAAAGCACAACGTTACACGATGTGCGATGTGCGCGCGATGTTCGCACGATGTGTGCACGATGTGCGAACGATTACAATCTGGACGATTATTAGCTTGCGCATATTTGTGCGGACGAAATGGTGCCATAGACCGAAACAAATGCAAATAACAAATACTTAACGTCCAGTTGTGTTTTCATTACGGTCATATGGCATCACATATCAACTGTCTTTGTCAGGCACAGGCCAGGTAACACTCCGGTCAATCTTCAAAATCTTATTTACCTGTTCTGTTACCTGGGAGCTAATTCGTATGCTTGACAGTCTAAGGATCATTGTAACGCTGTGTAACACGCATTGTAAAATTAAACAAAATCATGATCAAATTGATATACGGTTTTCCTTATTCCATACGATGGCTCCGGATTTTTTTCATTCCGTAATATTGATCAACCAATTCTACCAAATATTTCGCACATTCGTGCGGAGAAAAGCGCACAACGGGGCAAACGATTGTTAAATCGCACAGTTGTGTGCACCATACGTGCACGATGTACGCACTATACAACACAATACAATACAAACCACAGAAAACGTTCTTTTTCCTCCAGTTCCTCTTCAAAGATTTTAGGACATACTTTGGCAAACGTGTCCTTATCCACCACTAGCATTTCACATGTCTCTCGGCACGTGATGGATGCTGTCCGGCGAATGTCCTGTAGGAGAGCCAACTCCTGTGTGTAAGACGGTTTTACAATTGTTATTTATAACTGATGAAGTGTCTATTTTGGAAAACATTCAAAAGTGGCAATATAATAATTTCGTGAATTCACGGTGATAGTAGACAGAGAACTACTTAGTAAATATGAATTCGTTCATGACAACTGAGTATTGTATAGCTATTCCTGTTCAGTTCGGGGATACAAATCCCTCTTACGCAATATCTAATACCATTACAGCGTGATAAACATAATAACATATCGATCATTGTATAACCCGTGCAATTTTAAATATACATGTACATGTACATGTAATGAATACTGTCGAAATTTGGCGACAGATACCGGAGGTTATACTAATATTTAAAATCAATCCATTTTTATTGTAAGACGTATATTAGATATATACATTAAAGGGGAAATATTTTCTCTGTTCTTAATACGTAAGATGAAAGCAACACTTTTCTGCTCTCTATTTCTATCATAAATGTATATTATCCTAAATAGTATTGCCTTTCCCCTAGTCTGAGAGGTGAGGGAAATGACAGTGAATTATTTTCGATGATCATTTTCTGTCAAGAAATCTCTATGGTAACTTACGCCAAAAGCATCACCTCGGACTAGGACTGTCTCAGTTTTCTCAAACTTATCTCCATCAATGTTCCTATCTTCCAGATTCACAAATACAGATCCAGAGTACATAAAGTAGAAATTAAAACCAACATGTCCTCGTCTTAGAATCACTCGACCGTTTTCCACACTGAAACAGAGAGTAGACTTATAAAGCAATGTCAGGGATACACCAAAGTAAACAATTAAGTTACTTGCAGCTTTACTGCATCTTGCGGTCTCAGTGCATCTTGAAACCATACGCTTACTGTGCAGGTTCAGGAAAGGAATATACTTGCAACTGGCCAGGAGAGTGGGTATGCCACTAGGGGAGGCTTCTACGGTCACACTTAATCTACAAAATGTTTTCTTTTGTTTAAGAAACAAAGCAAAATGCTGTAAAACGTCACTTAAAAAAGGTTTAATCAAACTTCGGCTGTACTGACGAAAATGGGTTCATTTCTTTGATCAAAAACAATTTGTATGTATTTATGTGAAGCATCAAAGTCATTCGATGGTCTATAACGCACTTCTCATTTCGCCCATGTCATCATTTTAAAACCGCATCTTTTACTTTTACTTTATCTTCATTACATGCATTTCATTGTTGAGGTCAACCGATTTAAACATCTATTTAAAATCAGTTGATAGAATTGTATGATTTTATGTATTATGCAGTACAATCACATGTTTCGTTACCACTTATCCCGACATGGCCCAGAACGCAGCATAATTCGATTTCACTATTTCCGATTATTCATTTGAACGGATAATTAAACTTGATATAAAAAATATCTTGCTGATTAGTATAAAAATTCTATGTAACCAACATCGACTCTGATAAACATAAATATCATAAGGTAGATAACGGCTTATTTCAGCAGAAGAAACTAATGTCGTTAGGATTATGGCAACCGCATTTAGCAAT
Source organism: Mizuhopecten yessoensis (assembly GCF_002113885.1). Classification (NCBI taxonomy): domain Eukaryota; kingdom Metazoa; phylum Mollusca; class Bivalvia; order Pectinida; family Pectinidae; genus Mizuhopecten; species Mizuhopecten yessoensis. The sequence goes on along the minus strand of NW_018408820.1, from coordinate 525,168 downwards.
ATTGCTGTAATTTAATAAACCACGGTATACATACATATCTGAAATAATATCCAAGACATTTAAAATAAGGCATGTGGTGTTTTAGCAAAGCAGTGCTGGTTTCGTTTTACACCCCAAATCACCAATTGTAATCCTTACGGATAAAGTCCAATACTTAAAAACATTCCTTTTGTTCAGAGGCATAATTTAATTGATTGCAATCTATTGTTGATCATACAGAATGATCGTCATTCAAAATTTTATCGAATTTGTAATGTCTTCTCAAAAGTCGGTATGTGACGTCAGAAGTCAACAGGTTCAAAGCTCTCAAACAGATTGCTTTAAAATGTTTGTTATGGGAGAGAACAAAGATTATGCTATTGATATAGTATAGGGAAACTTGATTTGTTACAAACTAGAGATAGGAACGCCGACAAATCGGCTGCTACAGCCGTTGTATCCCTTGTCTAGAACCATTTACAGATAAACACTTCATAATATCAAAGTAACAGTCGATTATCGTATACTAAGACGACATTGAATATACTGAAATTGATTCGCTGCCCCCATTACATAACTTTTCATTTTTCTATCTAACCAAGTCTTTTCTTTGCGTTGTTGTCGCCCTCGCTACCTGTCTAAATACATCCTCAGCTGTTGCCAGGACGTCAAATAACAAACAAACAAGCATACAATCAAACAAACAAACGACACTTATTAAAATATTTAACCGTATTGTTCATTTTTGAAACAGTTGCGATGGTTTCATCCGAAATGTTAGGATATTTTTGAAAATGAAAAACAGTGAATCTTGGATGTACATGTACCTACATATACCTACCATATATAACGGAAAGCCCTACACATAGACAGTTGAATTTTCTCAGTAAACTTGTCAAAGCTTTTAAGCCCCCTTAGGAGGGCGTGAAGCCTTCGGCAGTCAGTCTCTGTCCTGGCCTCTGGTTCCTGGCCTAAAATCTCTTTAGCCCAGTTTGGTACTTTCGCAAATGTCTATACAAATAAAAAAAGGTTTTAGTCAACGTCAGAATTATTAATAATAATTTATCAAATACATCAAACTTATATTATTCTAATTCAATTATTACTAATAAGTCTTTTCAAAACACAGTTGTTGAACCTTAAGTAAATAGAACAAATACTGTGCATACCAAGCCAGATACTTGTATGGAGCAAGCAAAGCTGAAACATGTATGTAGCGAGCCAAGTAAATAAATGGAGCGAGCAAAACATATAAAAGTATGGAACGAGACAAACATATACATGTATGGAGCGAGCCAAGGATACTTGTATGGAGCGAGCAAAACATATATAAGTATGGAGCAAGCCAAGCAGAAACTTGTAAGACGCAAGCCCAGCAGATACAGTGTACTTGTATGGAGCGAGGCAAGTAGATACATGTATGGAGCTAAGTAAATACTTGTATGGAGTGAGCAATATATATATAAGAATGGAGCGAGCCAAACATATACAAGTATGGAGCGAGCCAAACATATTCAAGTATGGAACGAGCCAAAAGATTCTTATTAGAGCGAGCAAAACATATATAAGTATGGAGCGGGCCAAACATATACAGGTAAGGAGCAAGCCAAATGATACGTGTATGGAGCGAGCAAAACATATACATGTATAGAGCGAGCCAAAGGATACGTGTATGGAGCGAGCAAAAGATATAAAAGTATGGAGCGAGCCAAACATATACATGTATGGAGCGAGCCAAAGGATACGTGTATGGAGCGAGTTAAACATATACATGTATGGAGCGAGCCATAGGATACGTGTATGGAGCGAGTTGAACATATACATGCATGGAGCGAGCCAAAGGATACGTGTATGGAGCGAGTAAAACATATACATGTATGGAGCGAGCCAAAGGATACGTGTATGGAGCGAGCAAAACTTATACATGTATGGAGCGAGCCAAAGGATACGTGTATGGAGCGAGTTAAACATATACATGTATGGAGCGAGCCAAAGGATACGTGTATGGAGCGAGTTAAACATATACATGTATGGAGCGAGCCAAAGGATACGTGTATGGAGCGAGCAAAACTTATACATGTATGGAGCGAGCCAAAGGATACGTGTATGGAGCGAGCAAAACTTATACATGTATGGAGCGAGCCAAAGGATACGTGTATTGAGCGAGCAAAACATATATCAGTATGAAGCGAGCCAAACATATACAAGTGTGGAGCGAGCCAAAAGATACTTTTATGGAGCGAGCAAAACATATATAAGTATGGAACGAGCAAAACGTATATATGTAAGGAGCGAGCCCAGCAAATACTGGTATGGAGGGAGGCAAGTGGATACATGTTTGGAGCGGGTCAAACATATGCCATGTACTTGTATGGAGCGAGCAAGGCAGATACTTTTTTGGAACAAGCCAAGTAGATACATATATGGAGCGAGCCAAAAGATACTTCTTTGGTACGAGGCAAGTAGATACATGTGCGGAACGAGCCAAGCGCAGTATGGTCCGAGCGAAGCAAAAACATGTATTGAGCGAGAAAAGCATATACATGTATGATGCGAGCCAAAAGATACTTGTATGGAGCGGGTCAAACAGATACAATGTACTTGTATGGAGCGAGCCAAGCAGATACCTGTATGGAGCAAGCCAAGCAGATACATATATGTAGCGGGCCAAGTGAATACTTGTATGGAGCGACCAAAACATATATAAGAATGGAGCTAGCCAGTCATTTACATGTATGGAGCGAGCCAAAAGATACTTGTATGGAGCGGGCAAAACATATATAAGTATGGTCCGAGCGAAGCCAAAACATGTATGGAGCGAGCCAAAAGATACTTGTATGGAGCATGGCAAACAGATACTTGTATGGAGCGAGGCAAGTAGATACAGTACATGTATGGAGCGTGCCAAGCAGATACATAACTGTACATGTATGAAGCGAGAAAAACATATATATGTATGGGGCGATCCAAGCCGATACATGTATGGTCCGAGCCAAGTAGGTACTTAGTAGAGAGCCAGGCAGAAACATGTTTAGAGAGAGCAAGGCAGATTTATCTATGGAGCGAGCCAAGCACATTCATGTACAGAGAGCTCAAAGCAAATATATATTTAGCAAAAACAAGAGCGCGCAAGCCATTATGGTTTATGTTCACAGCTAGAAGTATTTTATATGCAATATGATCTTAATAACAGACAATAAATGATAATCATGATAACCAAGAATGTAGAACTACTTACCCTCTCCCTTGCAAACATGGCTTTGTTGAAGGCAAGAGCCCGGGCCTCGTTACTATTGTACAAAGTGTACCACTGTTCCTCCGTTGCGGTCCGTGATGTCATACGGTTACTGATGTTGATGATAATCCGCAGCCATCGGACAAGTATCCGTACACATAGGATAGCCACTCGGAAACGACTGATTGCCTAATCAATGGAAAATATACATCTTAAATTATCTAATATTTTCACCCATTTCTCTAAATTCTACTTTTGCAAGACTCAATCATCCCTTGTATCGTGTAAATATTGTTAATTAGTTACACAGAACTATAAAACACATAGAAAAGCGTAAAATAAATAAATTATTAATAATACCAAAGTGTCCATCAAGATAACAATGAGTATAGATATACCACAAGTTTAGTTTGTAGTGAAGCTTTATGAGGACTATTTTAAGAAATACATTTGACATAGTCCTTGTCTTCTCTTTTGAAATAGTTTAGGTTATCTTTGATGTCAAGGAAAAATAAAGTATTTTTATTTCAAATTCTAACATTCTGGAGAAAGGATATGTGGAAAAAAAAGATAACGTCACGCTACCACAATTGGTGCACTACCCAAATTGGTACACGGTCAGAAAATTGTTCGAATTGTACTTTACAACGAAATTTGAGCACTTTCCTTTGACAGTATAACAAAAGCGATATTTATCAGCATTTCTGCCGAATAGTTTTGTTTTCAGGAACATTATAAGAGTACACGATGACTTCAAAGTAAATATATCAGAAAACCAGTAAAAACGACGTACGTCGATGAAATTTTGGAGGATGTTCAAGGGGTTAAATATAAGCATGTTTAAATGTTGATTTCTGGTCCTGATAATCGGACAATAAAAAAGTGGATATACACAATTATAGTTCAGTATGGTATCTTTAAAAGCAATATATTGTGTTGTAATCGGCACATCAACTTGTAGAACTAAAAACAAATTACATAGCCTGTGATATGGTGTACCAATTTGGGTACTATTTACGGCCGAAAAACGGACGAATACTCACTTCGAGTCTAGAGTTCTATTTTCAAAAACAAATTACTTAGATATAAAACTTTTCCTGAAAATGAACCACCATAGGTAGTCTTTGTCAAAAATCAAGAAACATTCCAGATACAAGATCTGAATTTTTAAAGATCACTAAAAAACTGTCAAAAGTGTACCAATTGTGGTAAACGTGACGTTAATCGTATTATTGTATTGAGTATTTTGAAATGCTACACTATGAGTCAATTACATGCTTCCCTGCTTCATCAAACATCTTTTACATGTAGCAGCTTCTAGCACTTCCAATATGCAGTTAAACAAATACACTGACAGTAGATTACTTGTTAATCTTTTACAGGTGTTGACAATGTTATTTCAAAATCAAAATCAAACAAATCCTTGAATCAAACTATAAATCTCATAAAACAACAAATACATGCGTTAGTTTCAATAGCAAATTGTGAGAACTTATTTGTAATTTGCTTTAATTGTTATTCAATAAATGTGTCTTAATGAGAAATGGATTAATAAAATCTAAATCTTATAATACTGCAATTATTTATCCCGCGAAATTATTGCTTTATAAATTACTTTGGTTTCGAGGGAGACATATGAAGGCATCGTAAAGACACACGGGAAAGGGTAGATCGAAGGATGAGAAGCAAGGTGGATAAACATGGTACATAAACAAGGGACAGTATATCGTGCATTTACGGTATTTAAAAGCACTCCATGTAATTCATAACGTAATAATAAGCCCGCACGTATTCCAATCTCTGAACAAACAACACGTGACGTTTTGTTTTGATATAAATTTGACCGATTTTTCCATCTGCTTGGTTCTGCTTTGTTATCTTGACACGTCAACATTTTGTTGTTTTTAAGTGACCTTCGTGTTTTTTATTCGCCAATCGTCTGAAGGAGAGATTAAATCCGCATGCTCATTAGTCAGACGTAAGTCTATTGTAAAGCAGAAATGTTAGATAACTATCGAAACATTTACGGAATGAATTGAAAAGCCCTGTAAACAAATAAATATCTATATTATTACTATCATATTTTTTGCTGAATAAATTCACCTCACTGATATTAATTTCAATACAAACCGCATTAAACGTGAACTGAATATGACCACAAATATAAATACAAAGTATGATAATAAAACATGGTGATATGGAGTCCTTATACCTGCTTTTCTGTACAAGTTCATATTATGATTTGAATATGTGAAATGGATTCTGAAGAAAGATCACTCATGCGTACAATGTGTTAGGCTCGGTGACATTCACTTTAAACATGTTCGATATTTACTGACGATGTTAATGTTAATACTTGTATACCATAGGTAGGGTGTTGAACTTTGTCATAACCACATTTGTAGCTAGCCATTTAAATGTCGAACGAAGGTTACTGTAAATGTTTAGGGGTAACATTCTTTGTTTAGAAAAACTCAACTAGTTTTATTTTGTTAACCGTTATTTTCATACAAAGTTGCACAGAACTATAAACTACACTTTCTTTATGCTTTATATTATTTTACATGTTTTAATAGGAGAAAAGAGAATAACTAAATTATCTCAATAAGTAGATATTACAATATGTATTTTAAAAAGTATTTTCTAATTTGTTATTTAGTTGTTTTTCTTGTTTTTGTTTTGTTTACTTTAGCACATTTAACGTATTGCACAATTCTTACTTAGTTTTATAATCATTGATTTGTAGCATTGTCATATAGTCGGCATTTGTATTACGAACTGGTATGTATCGAATACCCGTACCTCGAGTCGAGTATGTCGTTGATCCAGCGCAAGTATATTCAAAAGTACAAAAGGGCAAATACAAAATATTACAAAACAAAATGTATAGTAAAATCACTGATAAGTTTGTTTTGAACAGAAAAAGTAACTGAACACTTTTTTCTGAGCTTTCGAAAACATCTGTTTCATTTGTCAAGTAAAGAGTGCAATTGACCGGTGTTTCGACTCAAAACTGCTGAAAAAACAACCCACTAAGCTACAATGTGTCGAGTCAGTAAATTAAGCTGTCAGAAATTATGAAGAGGTTTCGCCAAATAGCACTCTACAGGCAGAGGGACGAGTACGCATATGTAATATGGTAACCCATTCCGCCCCTTATTGGATATTAAATTCGGGTTATAAAAATGACTCAGCTGGTGGCCTCCCCCGTTCACTACATCGCTTTCCCTTCCCTCCAATCCCCGATGGATTATTTGATTTTCCTCACTTTCCAGTTTTCTACCCTTTCAAACACTTATGCCAGTCTATGATGAGCTTGTGTGTTTAAGCATGTTCTATAAGAACTGATTCAATGTATTGTTTCTCCGTTGTCCTCCTTGTATTTCTAGTGTAGACTTACTGCTTCAAGTCTTTCTGATGTTCTTGTAGTCGTGTCCTGAATTTCTGGCTAGTTTCCCGAATGTTTGTTAAGTTACAGCTTTTACATGGACTTTGGTAAACCCACCCCTACTTGTGGTGCAATGGATGGTCTTTGCTTGACAAAGGAAACAGACGTTTTCGAAATCTCGCAATTACTGCTTTTGTTCAAAACAAACTTAGTTGTTATTATCCATACCAAACGGATAAACCTCATTCCTGATATAATCAACTGAGATTCTTAGCAAACTTGGTAATCAATTGTATATTGTATAGTACCGCTTTAATGCCATTCTAGATTGAAAATATCAGCTAATGTTACGTGCAAATAATACTTTCTCACTGACAGTCTCTCATAACTCTCGTAGAGTGATGTCGATACGTATGTTTTAATTGCACTGTGGAATTAAATTTCTACATAGATTGGATGGTTGGTGACGATTTGAACTTGAATTTGAAGAATGGTAATACAGATGACGCATTGGCATATATAGATATAGATAAAGTTCGATCGGTCTAGGCTTAGCAACATCTTAAAACATATTTTTCAGGTTGGTAAGATTGTTAGCACGTTACTATAGCCAGTAAACTATTTATGTATTGACTTTCAATGACTGTCACGATACATGCACGTGCGTACTTTGTAACCTTCATCAGACAAAACCATTGTTTCTTACGAAGATAATAACGTATGTATCGTGCTATTCATAACACGTCACTCATAAACATTTAACTGGTTGTGCTAAATTAACCAGTACACACGCTTAGAAAATTGTTATAATATCATTAATACGGATCCTTATACGGTTATATAATACACTATATGAAGAATACATAACTTGCGTTCAAAAGACATAAATCCGTTCAAAACGCTTACCTGTACATTTGGTTGCCTTTCTTTGTCCCCGTCATCAGTTGACACTGTACTTTGACGACGTGCTCTTTCCTGACCTTCGGCGGATTTCGCTGATCGCCGTCGTGATCTTTCAGATTTTAAACGTTCCCTTATTACTGCGGAATTGATGTCCCTTCTCCCGCGTTCACTGGCCCAGCAGTTCTTTGTTTTCTGTCGTTGTGTTATCAGGAACGGTGTGACGGTATTTCGTGACGAGATTCCCGAAACGTTCGTGTGGTCCCTTGAATAACACAAAGGGATGCAAGATTCGTGACAAGTAATACTCGTCATTTCTCGTTTTAAATTATGACGACCTGTTGCCATGGTTATCTGAATTCCATGTTCACCTTGATGGTTTATCCATTCTGGTCTATCTCTTAAATCGTCCAAAAGTAAAGAATTGTTGATAGTAACTTTATCCAATTGTCGGTTTCCTCCATTCCGTCTCACTGGAGCCGAGTGAAGCAATCTTCTACAGTTTTTCGCCTCCTTATTTCCATAATGTCTATTAAGAACGTCTAGATTTGACGACTCTTTCATGTTGTTTTCATAAAAGATTTGACATTTGAAGAGCGCAAAATTAACTTACCTCTCGGTCTATTCTACTTTCCCCGAATCAATCATTTTGACTTCGTATCATTTTTGTAAACAGTGAATATATTCAATAACACTATTTCACACTTTTAGATCCTTACATGTTTCAAAATCAAATATATGCGTTATATGTATTATATCTACCCCCTGTTTCCATGCTCCCTGCGGTGCAATAGAGTGGTTCTCAACTGAAATGGAAAACTAAACTCAATAACAGATATTAACATAAGAAATCGTATATTATATACACATGTTTCCTTTTCTGAAATAATTTGTGCGGGTAAAGCCGAGTATCGATGTATATATAAATAAAGAGGAAATATTCCTTTCAAATATATGTAAATGTATTCGCATTACTCAGGATTCAGTGATTTTCAGTGTGATTAAGGTTCAAATGGAAGTAAGCCTTTCTCAAATATTGCCACTTTCTTTCAATATTAAATTGACGCGTTAGAACTCACTGCAAATACAAGTATTAAATAGCCGTCAGTGGGGATAACCTAGATTGTCAGAGTTTTATAACATTTACGCCCCTACCCAAATTGTATGAAACATCACGCCAAGTGTTTTTTCTTGTTACCAAAAAAATATTTACAAATATGTACCTCAGATTTTGAATATTAATCATTTTAATCTATTAATGATATTTCTGATAACATATTGCAAGTGTTGAACAATTTTACTTTTATTAATTATTTTAGTCTTGATATTAACTTTTTTCTGATCTATGAAAATGATTCTGTTTCATCAATTTAATAATTTCAACACATGTGACATAATTGTATTATCATTTGATTAAAGTACGTATAAGTAAATATATAAAGTCATTTATAAATACTCAGGATTAAGCAGATATCAAAGGTAAAAAAGCTTAGTAATATATTATATATTCTCAAATAAGTAACAGAATGTATCGGATACTACGACCATGGTTTTTGAAGTTGTACGAGTATGGAAAAAACTTATACATAAGTTTTTGAATATTCGAGATACGTTTTATTTACTCTCTATGAGGTCAAAGTGCCTGCTCTTTTTTTAATGAAATGATTATATTTTTCTTTCTGTGCTTATTATTTGAATATCAAAATGTACACATTCTTGGAATGTCTTCAGTACATTCGGTTATAGACACAGTCAATCGTATTTAATCCGACACCTGTAAGAACCAACACATTTGATGGATTATTTAAGGTTTCTGATTACAGAGGTTTTATGAGAAAAGTTATACTATTCGTAGGTCAGATTTGACAGACTGTCGAATTATACGGGTTCATATACAGCTTGAATTGAACATGTTAAGCCATATAGGTCCAAATAAAATGACAAACAATTTCATGAAAATTCATGACAATAAGAATGAAAATTGAAAAAATATACGAACGCATGGAAAGAACGGTGAAATTTGTAAAATTATACAGACGCATGGACGGGGAGTTTAATGGAAGATGTAGTAGCGATATTACTTTTAAATCAATACTCTTCTTGTTACAGACGAGTAGACAGATAAATGAATAAGTTTAAATGTAAAAACAAAAGTCATCCGGGAAGTTAGATGAACCGGTATATATCCTAATATTACAATCACTCTGAGCCTATCATGCCAAGTTTGAGCTCTGTTTACTTTAACCATACTTACTTCAGAAACTTAATCTCAAACTCAACTCAAGTAGGCTGCAGACTTTAACACTGTTGATAATTGGACCAAATGCTTCTGCAGTGTTTGCGAAAATCGCCATAAAAAATATATGAATTTGTCATTCGAATAACATAAATGTATATACTAAGCTTTAATTAGGCAATACAAACATTCTACCATGTAATGCATAATTTAAGGAAATCCGGACGATCCAATTAACGTTAAGTTGTCTTTGTCATTTGACTAATTCATAAGTACGTGAAAATTGTAGATTTAATACTTACAATGAAATACAATCCGTTGAGAGGAATACAAATGGTAGGTAAATAGGCCGTTTTTTGAATTTTTTAAAACTTACATGAAATGGAATTAAAATGATTTAAATTTTTAGGATATTTTTGATTTTTAAATTAAATATTTAATCGTCGATGCTATATCATTCATTATCAAGGAGAGATGAGTTTTACAAAAGTGTTGCTTACCTGTTCAGATCTGAAGTCAGTGTGTCAAGAGTAGTTACTAAGTATGGCTAGTTCGATATTAATCCTGGCCATTTATGGATAGCCGTTATCAAAGGGACACCGACCAGGTATCAACTCGTATGTGAAATGGACAAATGTAAATAGTATTGATGAAGGCCAGGTCAGGTTATAAATTCTACGCACTGATAGACTTTTGATTTCATCAATTGATCACCACAAAAGGTCGTTATTGTAGCAGGATTTAGACTCACAATACTAGCGTTCCTAACACTTACAGTGGCGGAGGTCTATGTGATTAACGATACTATGAACGACTAGTAATGGTAGGAGATGCAATAAGTTAAAGCGAGTGCATTTATATCATATGCAGAATCACCAGCTTAAAGAACCGTACAGTGTTAGGCTTAAAACCTTTTCTTTGTGCTACTGATTATGTATGGCGCATATATAGGTCAACCTTTGAAATAGATACAACGTCAACAATATATATAAGAACTAGACATTTTAAAACATTCCAAAATATGTTCAATCGTGGTTTCAATGCAATGTTTTAGATATCACTGTGAACGAGTTTCGTTTAATTCAGGTTAAGATGTCAATACTTTTAACACATTTATCTTGATGTTGATAAGACAACAATGTGTCAAGCATCTATCGAGAATCTTCCAAGGTGCCGATTAGAATACAAAACGTACGTAGTGATCTGAAATACGAAATAAGGCAAGCTCAATCTAATGGATTTTACATTACAATGATTTACGTATTAGTGTGTATTTTTTTCGAAGTACGTGCTACTCAGGGCTTACAATGTATATGCACATTACTCTTCTGACAAGTTTAACATTTCAATGTAGCGACAGAAAAAAATCTCCCGATATCGTTGCTTGTGTTATATACTATTGCAGATAGTCTAATTCGGTTGTGATATTAACATTAAAATCAATAATACAGAATGTACAAATATATATATATAGAACTAATAATAAATTGTGTACATTCTAGATAAATTTTAGATAACAAAATCAATACAGCTATTTGTATTATGTATTGACTTGGGGTATCATATTTAATCGAGATATATTTGCACAAGTCATTTATTGGATATGATTCAATATTTTCATCCTTGCCTTATACTGGTGAATGCCTATAGGTTGCGTGCGATTTATTTTTATGTGAATGCACATGAAAAGTCGGTTGATAATTTAAATATCACGCAAACAATTGTTAAACATAACCTACGGCATACTCGCTGGATGAAACGCGTATTGGTGCCCTTTAGGATTTTCGTACCACTGCCGAAAACTTAAATTTTTAATTTGAAACTGTTTCCCCGACGTGACTAGGGACTCGATGGATATACTGTACTATTTTACCTGTAGTTGACAGTGATCCTTACTTATATATAAGTACATAAAGTGCAGTAAGGTCAGTCAGGGATATTAGGTGTGCGATAAATATTAGTAATATACAGTATTAGTTTTTGAAATTTTAATAATTAATGGGTTTTATGCATCCCACACGCACTAGCGCCCCTTCTATTGTACAACAGTAGTTTTAACATTGTTTTTGATTTTTACCTTTTTTGCCCTTATTTGTGACGAAACAGCTGTATGAGGCAGTGTAATTATCTGTTGGTAAACAGTACATATCACATGAACAAAATTGATGAACGCAATCACGTGTGTGTGTGCGCCTTGCGTTCATCCTAAAACATTGATCTTATCAATCGATACGTTATGATTTCAGTATTATCATTGAATACCATGATACATTTGTACAATGCCACCATCTTCAATAAAACCCCGTTTTATGGACATATTATCGGACGATAGTGCAAGGTAGACACGTGAATGAAGCCTTGCAATACTTTGATTAAAAAGAAAGGACGAGGGAAATACAACAATAAACATTAAATGTATATCTAACATTTCCTTATGTTAACGAGAGGCATTGGCATTCTTTCGAAGTTTAACTTAATAACCGAAAGACATTGTTTCGACATTTCAAGTGTATATTAATCAAGGGCTTAATGTTGAAGTTTTACAGTGTTTAAACGAGGATATTGTATATAAAGTAGTGACATTATCTTTATGTTTTATTGTGCATAAAAGTAAGACTTTAAATCAAGGTTTAGTGTTATTAAGAAGTAACAAATGGCATTATATTGAGAGAAATACCTGCATAATAATATGCATCCTCAATATCCAGGGGTTACGTTCACCTTCGCTCTCTAAACCCCTGGAATATGTCATAGCAAAATTGAAGGCACAAAGACAGCCGTTTGATTGTTTTCATGTATAAAAAACCTGACCAATCGCTAGGCTGATACCTGTCCTTTGAAGCTTACAAAGGAGAGACGCCCGACTTCAAAGCCTGTCATTTTTACCGTTACGTGACCGTGAGCTTCTTTTGATGTATATCAAAGGAGCGAGCTAGATGGCGTACACCGAGCCGTCAATTATGCTATGACGTATTCCAGGGATGTAGAGAGCAAAAGTGAGCGTAACCCCTGGATATCGAGGACGATTAATGTGTGACAGTTATCAAAGCTTTTTAAACTGTAGTATATAATAGATGGGCATTATATCAAATTTAGCTATATATCACGTAATAATATCATTTAACAAAACTGTTATGATTATGTAGCAGAAGCAGATATTAGAAATAACAAATATGTAGTTCTCATTTGAATAATCTATATGTATGTGCGAAACGTATAAATATATACATTCTACCATATAATGAATAATTTACGGAAATTCGGATGATAAAAATAACATAATAGGCATCCTTGTCATTTTGTCAATAATAAGTGAATTTAAAATGTAAATGTAAGTTCTGTACAACATACATCACAATGTATAATGTGATCCGTAGAGAGGAATAAAATGACAGGGAAATAGGACGTTTTTTGAATACACCCCCCCCCCCATTAAATTGAGCTAAAATGACATGAACATTTTGAATATTCTTGATGTTCAAATGTAATATTTAATCGTACTTGCTACATCAATTATTATACAGGAGAGGTAGGTTATACAACGTCATTACTTACCTGTTCAGATCCGAGTTAGTGTGTCAGAACATTTACTAAGTGGCCCCTAGCATTACCAATGAGTCCTACAAGGACGAAACAGCGGTATGGTGCAATGTCATTATTTTGTTAGGCAAACTGTATCTATTACATGTGCCAGAACTTATAAATGCAATCGCATATGTGTGCCTTACATTCGTCTTAAAACATAGATTCATTGCTATTTGTGATGTACAATGTAGCAGTATCTAGTACATTGTATGTTGAGTTATGCTATATTTTACACATTACGCTTCAAACATCTTATTCATCAGGTAACTTATTCCTACGAGAACTACATTTTTACTGTGATGATAAAAATGGCGATTCCTTCAATGTAACCCCTCACACTAAACAGATAACTGTAAATAGCGGTGATCAGTGGTTTAACTTATGGTTGACGAACACAATGAAAACAGCATCGATGCAAACAAGATCGCACAGGTCACTGGGCATTGTAATCACTAGAGCATAAAAAACTACAGCCCTGTAAGTAATATCCAGCATAACAAACAGTTTAAAACCCTTTCTGCTCCTGCCACATTTTCACTACTCATCTCTGTTAGTTTTATGACGGTATTGTTGACAAAAGCCACTACTTCCGTTGCGAACTTCGCGGCGTCAAATCTGTCAATTCAATGCAAATTGAACACTTCGTATGGGGGGAACATCTTTGGTTTATATTCGATATCAATATTAATTCCGAGACGCAGTTCAGTCACCAGCTATAAAAGACACTATCCAAAGTTTGTGTGCAACAGTCGTTCTGAATTCGGCCGTGAGACTTTCTGACGTTTGTGTATGACGCTACCAAAGTGTGACTTCAATTTGAAACACATTTTCATGTCATAATTAATAATATATCTGTATGCACAAACCCTTAGAAATCAAATTTTCATTTATTAATCTATTGGAAATATTGAAAGTGATGATAAACCTCTAAATGTTGTAAAGTGGAATTTTGAATATTTTAAACTAAGGTTTATATAACCTGTACATACATGTAAGAAAGGTTAGGTTATATCAAGATGAGTGATTAAATTAACGGTGCCGCTTACTCTCGGGAAACTATGGTTAAACATACAGTCATAAAATTCGATGAAAACTATAAGTATATTGGAATGAAAAGATTTACAATTTCAATTACTTATATTGATGTCAAGTATAAGCGTTTGAAGCCTTATTTCGACTGCTACTCATCTCACCAGAATCACGTTAGAGGCCACGTTTATGTCATTATTATGCATACGCGATTTCACGAGATGTAACGGGAGCAGAATCCAACGCACAACGACTATATCTCCGACTGCATCAAAGGTTACGCTTATACAATACACGTGTTGAGTGTTGCTCTTAGCCGATTTAGGTATCATCTGTCTAGTCTCACAACTCTTAGAGGCGCACCAACCCCGTTTCATCCTTGAGCTCATTCAAATTGTTCGAAGGCTTCTTCGATGACCACTTTCACTGTATTGTGCTGTTGATCGCAAATTCCGTCGACCATGTTTAAGAATTGACATCACCAATCTATCATAAGTGTTTGGGTATGCTTGGTTTGGTATTATTTTGTTCAACGTCCTATTAACAGCTAAGGCCATTTAAGGACGTGCATCCATGTGTGTTGTGTAAGCGTGCATGTGTGTGTGTATGCTTGAGACCGGGTATGATGGTGTAATTGCCTCCTTGTGATAGCGTGGATCTGATGCCGACTTTATAGTGCTATCTCACTGAAATGTCTGCTGAAGGCTCCAAGCACAGCATTCTGCCCGGTCACATCATACTGACAACGGGTGAACCAGTTGTTGCCGTTACCCTCAATGCTGATCGTTCAGCAGGAAAAAAACAACTACAATTTAAAGACTTTGGTATGTCCCGGCCTGGGGACAGAACCCATTGCCTTCCTCACCTGGTGAAATGTTGCAATGGGTGCAGCAGATTTATTTGGTCGTTTTTGTGTCACCAAGTAGAAGGCATAAAAGCAAATCAAAAATTCTGCAGGGGTTCCCGCATTTGTCGCCTGGGATACAGCTGGTGTATTATTTCTCGATCCCCGACCTGCAGGGGCGGTTGGCGCATGGTAAATAATTTGTAAAATATCCAATTTTCGTTTTATATATTTGACACGTTTCACTTCCTGAATGTGGTATTAACAGAAAGTTAATAATAATGTTTGTTATGTAAGAAAAATCAGAAACGCCAAATGTATCCTGCTGAAAAGAAAAAAGAGCGAAGGTTAACGGCACGGTACCTTAAATATAAGCTGATTAAACTGTTTTCCTATTAGTTATATATTTGTAAAATCAAGTTTGATATTTATCTTGCAACATTTCTCAATTGCATATGTAACAGCATTGCATATATAACAGCAACGAGAGTAATGTATTTTCGCCGGATATCGAACCCGCAATCTCCGGCTTCGCAGTCCGCCGCTTTCCCAATTTAGCTAAAGGAACATTTCCTCCAGCGCGAACCTAGAAGGTGACCGTAACCCTATGTACAACTAAAATATATCACACTACTTCCCCCTTTTTAATGTACCGGGTCCTAGCTCCCTACTTCCACAGGGAGGGCGACGGACACCATTTGTGTGTGACGTAACAG
This sequence comes from Mizuhopecten yessoensis, assembly GCF_002113885.1. NCBI lineage: Eukaryota > Metazoa > Mollusca > Bivalvia > Pectinida > Pectinidae > Mizuhopecten > Mizuhopecten yessoensis. The sequence continues at coordinate 509,256 of NW_018408820.1, read as the reverse complement.
GAAAGAGGTTAGTGTGCCTCGGGGATTGACCCCACAAACTCCACCTTCCCAGTCCGCCATTTTACACCGATTGAGCTGAAGGGAAATTTCCTTTAGTGCGGAGTCGACCGTAATCCGCAATGTGAATAAAAAATCTGCCACATTATTTCCGACATGTAATTTATTGGTTTTACTATGTCTTATGAATTTACTTCACATTTGCTCATTTTTGTATATGCTCATAACTATCGTCCATTGTATGTTACCTGTGTGATAAAGACGGAGGGCCATTTGTGAGCAATTAGGTCTGATCTTAACCTTAATCCGTATTTAAGAAATAAAACACTGTATAAACAACGATATGTAATCTGCAAAAACAATAATTCCAATAATACGCTGCTACTTTTGATAATCTATCACCTGGTTGGCTTATTGTGAAATACATGTAACATGTTTATCAGTGTCGAATAATACATTTTATCAAGACAATAGTAACTCATTATTTACGCTTTTACAAATGTACTACGTCATTTAACTTCAGAAAAAAATCCATATCAGGTCATTTATGCACTATGTGTAAGTACACATTTAAATAATAGATGATATGGTTCGGTGAACAATATACTTAATATGTTATAAATTCAATCCGATTAATGGTAATGTCTTGAATGGGTGTGGACAGGTGAATAGAAGTTAATCTCATCAGTAATAGCTTTAACGGCGAAGGAGCAAAGTGTGTTATTTTAATTTTATATTCTTTGACGTCAAACTGAATTTATCAATTGAAATATATAAAAACAGAGTTGTTTGTGAATATAAAAGGAGACATCATAAGGAAAAAGTCATCACAATCGTACACTTATCTGTGCTCACTACCACACTTTGTCCACTATGACAAAGATGGCTACTCTGTACTTTGCTATGGCTATTGTCTGTTTTCTCATTGTCTGCGAAGCTAGGAGTCAACCACGTGAGTAATAATTATACCTTTTGTCGCACAAGATACTGTCAAAAAGTGCTTTAAGCTATGAAACGGTCTCGCACTTTTAATGACAAATTATGATAACTGCTAAATATATTTAATCACTGTATTCATGCATATTTTATATTTCTGTATCACTATGCCATGATACGCCAAGTACCTTGAAAATTGTCAATACGCGTGTTTAAAGCAGACTACATATTACTTCAACTCTCATTGTTATACATAATAATGTATGAACGAATATAAAGGACCTTATAGGTTTTATTGATCACTTTCAAAATATTTCCTATATTTATTCACTGATTGTCAATAGAGGATTCAACAAATACTATTAATTGTTGATGTCCTTCCTCAATGCCAATACTTTTTTATATATTTTTTTTAATATTTTCATCACTGCAATAGATTAAATGCTATAATTGATAAAAATGTAAATGCAAGCGCTGTTTTGAGAGCATATATACAAAGTGCTGCATAATGTCTATCCATGTATATCAATATCAGGAATCAACATTTAACTTCGAAATTGCATATTAAACAACGTATTTAATGGGATTGATATTCGACAAAGAACATTGGGCATGATACTTAAGTATAACCGAAGGTCTGTTCATTATGGTTCGAACAAAAATATTTAGGTGATTTCAACAATTTAAATATTATATTTGCAGATATGGCCCCAACATTAGAGACGCCATCTTTGACAACAGGACTTGATGAGGTCACTACAAGTGAAATAAACACAGATAAACAAACAAACGGAATTAAAAAGTCGCTCGCTAAATCTATCCTGAACGTTATATTATCAACAATATGTGGAAAAGGACAGAGGTTCAACTTGAAGAATTCACAATGTACAAGTATCTCATCAGGTAAGGATGAATAATTAATTTAACAGTTATTTCTCATGAAAACCATATCAATATGACATTTGTTTATCTTGATCACTGCGATTTTGACAGTAAAAAGACAGTAAATTTCGTACCATAACAATATCAATAAAACTCTTCATTGATCGAACGATTTTGTATAAGTAACTTTTCATGTATTTTTGTTGTCTCATTGTTTCATAGTGACTGTTTATCTCTAGTATATGTTGTGATATGTAAGTGTTCATGTTTCTTTGTTGAAAAAAGTGTCAGATAGCCCTGAAAACCTGACACACTGCTTTGCCTGCACCTGCACCTTCAGTATTACTTCTTTGCCCATATGTTAATTTAGGTAGTACGTATCCAACCAACATGTTTGTTCGTATCCAGTGCCCTTATTGGACCAAACTGTTGTTATTACTTATATATACTTGACCAATATACTGTATATATATTAACGAGGAAAAAACAATGCTTTCATCACCTAAACATAACAAATTGTGTAGACATATAACATAACCAATTGTGTAGACATATAACATAAAACTTGTGTAGATATATAATATAACCAATTGTGTATACATATAACATAACCAATTGCGTAGCCATATAACTTTACCAATTGTGTAGACACAAAACCTAACCGATTGTGTAGATATATAACATAACCAATTGTGTAGACATATAACAGAACCAATTGTGTAGACATATAACATAACCAATTATGTAGACATATAACTTTACCAATTGTGTAATCACAAAACATAACCAATTGTGTAGACACAAAACATAACCAATCATGTAGACACAAAACAAAACCAATTGTGTAGATATATAACAAAACCAAATTTGTAGACATATAACATAACCAATCGTGTAGACATAACAGAACCAATTGTGTAGACATATAACATAACCAATTGTGTAGACATATAACATAACCAATTGTGAAGACATTTAACATAACCAAATGTGTAGACATATAACATAACCAATTATGTAGACATATAACATAACCAATTGTGTAGACATATAACACAACCAATTGTGTAGACATATAACATAACCAATTGTGTAGACATATAACACAACCAATTGTGTAGACATATAACATAATCAATTATGTAGATATATTACATAACCTATGTGTAGACATATAACAGAACCAATTGTATAGACATATAACGTAACCAATTGTGTAGACATATAGCATAACCAATTGTGTAGACATTTAACATAACCAATTATGTAGACATTTAACATAACCAATTGTGTAGATATATTACATAACCAATTGTGTAGACATATAACATAACCAATTATGTAGACATATAACATAACCAATTGTGTAGACATATAACACAAAAATTGTGTAAGACACAAAACATAACCAATTGTGTAGATATTAATTATGGTATTCTTCTTTTATGGATATAGTTACACAAAATATCTTCCATGATTCCGTTACTGACTTTTACGTGGAATTATGTTAAAAAACAGCAATTTCAACATAACACTTATTTCATAATCTCATTTCGATATTATAGCTAAACCCCTTTATATATTTTGAAGCTTTGTTGATTCCTTAAGATGCACGAAGAGGATTTTTTTGCCGTCTTGTAGGCTTTTGATTTTTCAAATGTCTTAAATGCTTTTTTCAGCGGTCTTATATGCTTTTGTATTTTTCAGTTTTCACGCATGGTTTTGGCAATGTCGGTCTCGGAAAGAAAAGATAATTACGATATGAAACAGGAGGTGAAGCAAGTCCAACGATTTTTATGCGGTAACCATTTATAATGTAACGTCATTCAGCCCAAAGACGATGATGACATGAAAATGTCGAGAAGAACAATATGTCGTTTACAAAGTATATCGGACAGTAAAACATAATTGTGAATATTATTTTCACACATATTAATGCAATAAGGTGTGGAAGAAAGAAAGTAAACGCCATTCTGTCTCAGAACATTGACATTAAGATATTGTAGGAGAAGAACCTATTGTATTTCTAAATATAAAACAATGAAATACACCTAACATAGGTGTATTCAATATGTGGCAAGCTCAATATTGGACTGGCTATATGTTCGATTTGTTTGTTATGAAAATCTTTAAAAAAAACATCGTTTGTCGCTTTTTAACACCTTTACTACCACCTGTCAACCAATAAGGTATTCACATACAAAAGGTCATCAACGATAGCCAGGGCGCAGGATGCCTACTGGACACTTTCTTGAATTTCAGTCTAAAATTTGTTGTATTCAATGTGCCAGCGCACATCGTCAAAATCTTTTGCCGCTTTTTGACATATTTACCACAGCAAGCCAATGTTTCGGGTATTCGTCATCCTCAATACTCCAGGGGTAACGCTCCCTTTCGATCTCTGCACCCCTGGAATATGTCATAGCAAAATTGAAGACTCAGTGTGCACCACCTTGTGGATGAGACAAGAAGACTAGTTTGATCCTTTGGTGTACATCAAAAGAATCCCGCAGTCGCGTAACGGTAAACTTATTGGCTTTGAAGTCGGGTGTCGCTCCTCTGTAATCTTCAAGGGACAAGTATCAGCCTAGTGATTGGTCAGGTTTTTTTTTACCTGACACCAATAAAATTGCTAGCCGTGTGCCTTCAATTTTGCTATGACAAATTCTGGGGTGCGTTTAGACAAAGTCTGATAATGAAAAATATATATAAAAATGTCTGGGATACAGTTTCAAAAAAATGTATTGTTGAATTTCTTTTTCCAAATATTGATAGCCGTCAGAAACTACTACACACACGGCAGGTAAATCACAGGACCCAATAAGCTAACTGCACATCTATCAACGATTACTGTTAATACTCATTATCTTCTCGCTGTTCGTCGGGAGGACAACAAATAAAAGCCAAATACTCTGTGCCGATACCGTATCCTAGTAACATTGCATCGAATGACAATCTGAGTAAAGGGAGACAACTGTTAGAAAAATAATAAATATCCAAGACAGCGCGATTTGTCTCCCCTTATACTTCTTTCTCTGGCTTCAATTTCTGATTCAAGCGAGACAACTTGTATAATCCGGCAAGTGTCTTTCAAATGGACTAAGACCCTTTGGGTTGGTTGCTACATTTGTTATAAAAAGATAAACATTTTGAAAAGTATAAAGCTTCGATGTATGAACATATCACTTTAATAAAACATATTATATTGTATCTTTTCATTTTTTTTCTTCTAAATTTTGTGTTATAAATATTTTCTTTCTAAATTTTGTTTTAATATATTCAGCCAATAGGTTAGTTTTATTTATTTATTTGTACACGTACATCCACGCATGTTTTAATCAATTACAATATGTAAGAGAAATATATTAAGAATACTATACCGAAACCGGGCATCAAATGAGCTAAACTCTCAATGCAAGTGCATACAGTTCCTCGCTCTCATAGTTTGTGTACAACATGTGACGATCAAAGAATTGAGGGAGAAATTCATATTGAATATCATGATTTCATAACGGAAGAATAAAAAAGAAAATAGTCTTGGATGGTGGATGGTGGATGGTGGATGGACAAATCAAGAGAACCGCTGTCCAAAAGACTATGAATGGTCTTGAAACCATAAAGCGTATGTCTCAACATACTTTATATCGTAGGATAATGTGTAGGCGGTGAGATGTTTTTATCTATGTTTGCTAAGATAAAAAGCTGGGGGAACCTTGAACAAATTATTGGCTGATATTTTTTTAATTTCACAAATTTATGCAAATTAACTTGGTTACCATGACAACTGTAATTGAAAATTGAAAATGTCTTTTTTTTTATAATATCTACAGGGTAGTACTTTAATAAGGATTTACCTTCATTTGGACGGCATATACGGTAGAATGAACGCAGTTTGCAAAGAATATATCGCTGGCCAATAGTGTTCATACCAACGTATACGCCGTCCAAAGGAAGGCCTTATACAAGTATTAACATCTGAAATATTGTTTGAATTTTTCACGAAGGAAAAATAGTCGAAGCAAGTTGCTACGAAACGTGATTGCTATGATAATATAACTCCACTGAATCTACATCGATGTGCTAGTAATCTTAGAAAATAAGCCGTGGACAACACTCTTTTTCCCTTTTCATATCTTTTAAGTTTCCAATTAATAAATCTGGTAAAACTTCGAACACCTTTCTCATTTATAATGGACCTTATTTACGCGCAATGACATATTACTCCGGTGGTGACGCGATCGAATGTTCGAGAACGAAGCTGCCATTGTTTACATTACGGACGAGAAGGTTTGAATGCATATCCACGGAAAAGGGAGATTGCCAGTACCCTGTTGTTGTATATGTTCCATGTTTCCAAATGTTGAAGAAACCAAGCAACGGCTGACATCAGTCCGATTTCCTTCTGAACCGTGACGTAAACATTGAAGTAGTCCGGCGCGATATTTTAAACAAGTATCAATTTGCGTACTTTTTTTCACTGCGTATACGTTAATGTATACGTAGTCAAGAGTTCAATAAGCTTAGGACGAAAATATGCAATATATCTGTAAAAGAGATCTTACACATGTACGCTCTACCGAAAGAGCTGAAGAGAAATTATCATTAGCCGAGTCGATAGGAACCGGCTAGTAATCTAATTTACCGATGTTACATGCCACCCCTCCAGGATATAACTCGTCCCAAATTTGCCGGGGGTCATAGCGATTCCTTTGCAAGTAAGGATAGTATTTTGTCAATATTTTAACAGAGATCATTATCATTTCATTGCTTCCGCCAAGAGTCGAACCCGAAACCTCCGACTTACTAGTCTAAACGCTCTACCGAATAAGTTAAAGAGTAATTCTCTCTAGCCGAGTCGGTATTTTACCAGGGTGACATAATCCCTCCAGGAAATAACTCGTCAAAAGTTTTCTAAGGGTCATAGCGATTCCTTTGCAGGTAAGGATAGTATTTTGTCAATATTTTAACAGAGATCATTATTATTTCAATGCTTCCGCCAAGAGTCGAACCCAAAACCTCTAACTTACTAGTCTTACGCTCTACCGAATGAGCTAAAGAGTAAATAATTCTCCCTAGTCGAGTCGGTAGGAATCGGCTAGGTTTTTTTTACCAAGAGGCCATGCTTCAGTGTACCCCTCTAGGATATAACTCGTTCGAAGTTTTCCAGTGGTCATAGCGATTCCTTTGCAAGTATCGATAGTATGTTGTCAATATTTAACAGAGATCATTATTATTTCAATGCTTCCGCCAAGAGTCGAACCTGGGACCTCTGGCTTACTAGTCTTAAGCTTACGCTCTACCGAATGAGCTAAAGAGTAATTTTCCCTAACCAAGTCGGTAGGAGGCAGGTACTATTTCACCAGGGTGACGTATCATTTTGATCAAACTATTAATAAATAAAATCAAATACCATGATATTAACAGGAATAGTATAACTATTTACTTTGAAAAAACTTTGTCTGACAATTTTGCACCATCACATGGACATTTTAGATCGATATCACGAGGGTAAATTTGCTCCAGATAGAGACAATTTGAAGTTGGCCTTTCTTAGTTTTGCTCTAGCTGTCTCTCTTTCTAATTTCAAAATGTCAAGTTTCATTTCATGTTCCTTTTTCAAATACTCCATTTTCTTTTCATGCTCTATTCTTGCATATTCTAACACCGTGTCGTCCACGACAGATCTGGAATTATTTGCGTCTTCTTGAAGGTCACTTTTATGCGAGTTGGTTTTTGATTTCCGGAAAAATCCCCACTGCTCCGACGACTGTCCCGGATCATATGAAGGCATGTGTACTTCCGGCGTTGATCTCCTTGTATCTGATGCGAAGTCAATGGAAAACCTTTTTTGAGCGATATCATCAGTTGAAAGATCATAACCGGAAGCTTGTGTGTGATCATGCCCAGGGTTGGGTTCACTGTTACCGTGTCGTTCAGGGCCGACGATTTCTTCAAGACTGCCATGACAAAAATAGTGGTTAATTATTACAGTTAAAAATCAGATGCTATCAATTTTACAATACAACTGTACATGAACATTTGTTTTATACTAATAGGACCTGCTAAAGTTATTTGTTTCAGCATTTCTACTCTCTGATTTCTAATTGTGGTGATATTGGAGTTACAAGCTAAAAGTATTGCCTATTACTGAAACGTTTCATTATGTCTGTCAGTATTTATGAGAATATGAAAAAATTCCAGGAGTTGTTACTGGAGAGATTGTTTTTCCTTAGAAAATGAAATGGCACCTACTACCAAAAATTCAAAAAGAAACGAGATTGCTATTTCTAACTGGATGGAAGTTTAAGCTCATTATTTTTTGTGTAGAGCACTGCGTAGTATTGTTGTTTAAAACATGTGATATCGCATCCTCGATATCCAAAGGTTACGCTCACTTTCGTTCTCTACACCCCTGGAATATGTCATAGCAAAACTGAAGGCACGAGGCCAGCTATTTGATTGGTGTCAGGTAAGAAACCTGACCAATCACTAGGCTGATACTTGTCCTTTGAAGATTACAAAGGAGAGATGCCCGACTTCAAAGCCTGTCAATTTTTACCGTTACGCGATAGCGAGATTCTTTTGATGTACCTCAAAGGACCATCCTAGTCTTCTCGTCTCATCCACAAGGTGGCGCACACTGAGCCTTCAATTTTGCTATGACATATTCCAGGGGTGTAGAGAGCGAACGTGAGCGTATCCCCTGGATATCGAGGATGGAGATATCGTGGAGATAGTTTTACCTGGTTTAAAGATACGTTTACAATTGTACATCTCGAGCGCCTACCTGTTGAAATCAATTACACCTATATCTGGTTCTGGGGTAGAGTTAGGATTTCTGTTCTGGCTGTGATCATCACTATACACATCGTCCTCCTCGTCGTCAATTTCAATTTTAATCACCATCGGCTCAGGCTCCGGAGTAGAATGTCTGCCGTCAGATGGTAACTCTCCAGTCACAATATCCGGGTACCTTACAAGTGCGTCTGCCACAGCGTCTGTTTCTCCGGTACACATTTCAGTTCGTGAAACCGGAACTAAATTAAAGCTAGAGTTTGCAACTTGACCCAATATGTTTTTCACTTGAGCAATTATTTCAGCTGATTCTCCGTAATATTTGGTAGGTACAGTTTCTTGTGTATTAGAACTTTCGTTTCCGGGTGACTCCATTACCTCTTGTTCCCTGTCTCGCTGCTCAGCTCGTGTGGCGAGTTTCATTCGTTTCCATTGTTCTTTGATCCTAACCAGCGTCCGTTTCCGCCCAAACCTGGCGGAGAACTGGTCATATATGACCTTCCAACATGCTGCTTTCATCCTCAACGTATTGCTGTCCGACTTCTTCTCCTCAATGATACGAGCCTTGGCCGCACAAAGTCTTACGAGGAAGACCTAGAACAAAAATCATCCAGATCAAAATTTTAGTCTTCAACCTATTTTTTTCTATTATTGTAGGGATATTTGTTCGTGCCATAACATTCTGTAAGATATAGAAGTTACATATAATGTTAAACCTTTTTTATGTACCGTTATTGCCCGAATTCAAAGAACGGATATGTACATTTCAGATTATGCTTAAACATGGAAATAGCAAAGCTCTAGCAATTATAGTTCTAAAGAAGAAGTCGTATTGTCTATTTTAAATCTCCGGTATGTGTACCTGTAGAGAGATACATACTACGACAGACTATTGCTAAATCATCACACTAAGATCAGATTTTAAATCCCTTCTCAGACATTTGTAAAATAATAAAGCTTCCTCAATGTACTCTTTTAGATGTTTTCCCAAGTCTGGAGGACCAGGATCGCGTAAATCGGGTCATGTGATAGCGTGTTTGTAGTATATATTTGGCCTGTGGTCTAAAGACATATTAATAACACACAACAAACTGTGTCACCCTTCTAATTTGAAACACTCTTTCTGATTGGATATCTTGCCGGGGTCTATATTTCTATAGACCCCGTTCTGCCGGGGTCTATAAAAGCCCGTGCGAGGGGAAATAACTCAAACTTAAATCTCTCTTCATAACAACAAAAAGGCTTTCGACACACGCAGGCGTTCAATGTTTGCAAATCATTCACAGGTTGAAACAGCTTACAAACAATCTAAAACGACAGCAAATTCGACGAAACAGACAATGAGGGGACCGCTAGTGTGCTAATTGTAAAGATGATTGTGTTTTGTCCGAAATATTGCCGAAAACTATTCAATGCCTAGGGGCTATTTTGGTAGCAGTCAGTACAACTCAAACTCACAAAGTGACTTATAATTTTGCAAGGAAAAAATGTTATAAAAGATTGTCAGGGTGACAAATTCGTTATCTCTGGGTTAGGAGGGATCCCACTGGCTCATAGACCCCTTTGGTCTTTATAGACCCCTCGCCTTTGGCTCGTGGTCTATACAAACCAGACGGGGTATATGAGCCCGTAGACCCCTCCTTACCCAGAGATAACTAATAAAAAGCCACACGATACACATATTACCTAGAACAGAAAACATGTAATATTAGGTCAACCTTTTCCTCGTGTGTCCAGTTGATGCCTCTAGACTTGCGCATCTGGTATCCTAGTCCGTGTTGCATGTTCGTCTGGCGCACTCCGTTGTTAGTCGCTGGTCGATAATCCCCTATACTCCCTATGCCTGAATACATTGTCGATGAAAGTCGTTTGCTTAACTGGTGTCGTATAAAGCTTCGCCTATAGGTTTCCATATATTGGTGGTGTAATCAGCCTTAACTGACAAGCCCTCGAAAAAAGGTGAATAAAGAAGAGTTCACTTATAATATGCCTCCCTACACTGGCACTATATCAATTTTCATAAATATCAATGTTCACGTAGTCCTAGGCCTCCGTATAGTGATTATATATCAGTGTTCACGTACAGGCCTCCGTATAGTGATTAGATATCAGTGTTTACGTACAGGCCTCCGTATAGTGATTATATATCAGTGTTCACGTACAGTCCTCCGCATAGTGATTAGATATCAGTGTTCACCTTCAGGCCTCCGTATAGTGATTATATATCAGTGTTCACGTACAGGCCTCCATATAGTGATTACATATCCTTGTGGTGCAATTAGTTTTCATCAACAGTAAATTGATGACGTACTCATTATTGACCGACTTATCTCCGTATATGGGTAATGAATCAGAGTTGACGTGTTAGTGTTCACATTCAGGCCTCTGTATATTAATTACGTATCGGTAGACACATATAGGCCTCCGTATATTGGCGTATTAAGTAGCCTTTAGGCATTTATCGTGATCAATATAAGACGTCTAATGATGGACTTCACTACATATCGTATCACAAAGAAACACATTCAGTCTTCACGGGAAACATTCATAAAACAGTGTGTGTACACTCACTTATGTCGATCTAGAGACGATGTGTTGGTGTGTTGATCCGGAAGCTATCGAAGTTAAACCCGCAGCCATAGACAGGTAGACGTGTCTAGCGCTGAATGTTCAAGTGTCGTCTGTTCTGGCTGATACTACGGGAGTAAATAGTAGTCAATATCCTGGTGTACGTAGTACAACAACACAGACATATAATGGTCTGAACCCAGGACGTTTAAACCACACCGGCGGTTTATCTAGTAATCGAGAGTCTAAAAATAGCTCTCTGCACACAGCCGAGCTTAACTAAACCGACAACGATACGGAAATCGATGGCGCTGGAGAGGCTTAACCATGACCGGCTAAAAGGAGGCACCTCGACAGGGTAATCACTGATCCACAAAATCATAACGACAGAAAGAACTCGAAACGAAAAATCTAATCGGGTACGATGAGGGGAAAATTAACGAAGGGGCATACAATGTAGGTTTCTTCACAGTAAACAGATTCTGCTGTGAAGCTTTTTGTAGATCGGAAGGAGGTAATTAACTAGGTAAAAGGTTGTTAGTTTTTGTTATAACTACCTCCACAATTATAAGAATCAGTGGCGGATCTAGATTTTTTTGGGGCTTCAGGACACCCCCGCGCCCTGAAAGTTTTCTTTAAAAATCATGTATTTTCACCATTTTCCTCCACATGGAACCCCCACCCCACCCCCCCTAGAAATTTGGAACAAACCCCCCATCCCCCCAGAAAGGTCTTTGGATCCGCTTCTGTTGAATGTGGAGGTTATATTTTTTAAAAAACTCGCTATTATACGGTTGCTTAGAAGGGCCATTTTCACTTATTTGATAATACATGGAATAATAATCATTATTCAGGAAAAGTCATACACAACACAATTTACGTGTTTTTGCTTATAATTACCCTTGGATTGCTCATTAAAGCCATTGAAAAATCATGTCCAATGGGGTCCCCTAAAGGTATAAATGTATTATGCCCCCCCCCCCCCCCCCCCCCCCCCTCTTGTAAATTTAGCTTTCTAATCCTGAGTTTTATTTCTCACTTTTTTTTATTTTTACTTTTTGCGGTTCACAATAACAAAATAATTAACGTACTGTCCATTTTGGACATCAAGATCCGTATTAATAAAAAAAAATCGTTCTATTGCTTAAACTCAAGTCACGTGCTCAAAACATCCTTGTTGTAATTCAGCGATTATTTGACGGTATAAACAGGAAACAATTTAAGATAATACTTTATTTTCCTCAAATTTGAATCAACATTTAGACAAAACAGGTATTAGGTAACACGATACGAACATCACATCAATGTATACAATACTAACACTACCATAAAAGTGTACATAAACATCCAATAGCAGACGGAACAAACATACGTCGAATATAATATTACAGAAATAGAACAGAAAACATATATAGATGTAATACGTGATACTTAAAAATAAAATACAAGTCATGAATAATTGGTGGTCGGGTGGTACAGTGGATAGCGCACTTGCCTTTCACCAAGGCGACCGGGGTTCGATTCCCCGATCGGACGTGAAAAGGTTGGTGTAATCTGCCCGACTACATGGGGTTTCTCCGGGTACTCCGGTTTCCTCCCACACTAACTATGACCCCGAGCGCACTAACATCCGGGCCAACAAGAGTGATTAATATAAGTTGAAATAACTTGTTTCATAATTGTTGTAAAATAAATAAAGTTTATATTATATTTATATATGAATACATTATAACACTAAAACATTAGGTACAAATAGACAAGCAACAATTACACAAACATTATAATCAGACTGACACAGAAAACACGTGTACCCGGTACAATAAGAAACATTTATACATATGTGTATTATACAAATGTAGTAAGGCTTAGCTGATAACAAGTGTACGCGTAATACTTAGCTTTAATGCAGTATAGTTTAGACACTAAACCGATATACACATGAGTACATATGATGAAGCAATACACACAAAAGTTCTACGACTTATCATTTCATAATTTTTATTACATTCAATACATTTACTTTGTAAAGTCTGTGAGATTACACAATGTATGTCTGCACACCACCGATAGAACAATATTGACATCGTACCGAAAGCCAAAACTGATTTTACCTAATGTAACTTCATTCTTAAGTTATTTTTCTATCAATGAAAACAAATTGTATGCATCAACTTGTGATCTCTGATAGACTGTAGATCAGGTACCACTGATGCTTGCTAATTCCACCGGTTCCGTAGGTTTTCAGTATATCTGTTCTTTAATACGAAATGAGGTAATTATGCATCCTGATAAACAGAACAACGTTTACGGTATAGCCCGTTTGATTTATCAGTACGAATATCGATCCTCATATTCTCTTAATTTCATTACGAGTTTCCAAAGCATATACACTCTATACTATTATCTGCGGGTTTTTTTCCACGCATGGTCCTCTTTTAAAAGCACAGATGTTTTTCTCTATTATTTTCTATTGCCTTTAAGAGAATGCACTCGTTTGAATACTATTAAGTTGATTATTTTTAACAATTCTCAAAAAATCATCTGAAATTGTCTTCAGACCGGTTCAACATTGAGGTTTATATTCACCTTAACGAAACAAGTTATGGAATTAGTTTTATTAAGACATAATCTTTTAAAATAGCTTTTTGTTTACATCTCTGTAGCTTTTAATGGGTGAACATGGGTGGACACGTCCAACCATTAACACCACAACACATGTCAGTTCGTTTATTTTTTCAAAAATCCGTGTTTTTTCTTACATTAGTAATCCTTTCTTAGATAAGACCTACAACTCAAAAACGTGTAGTGCAGACGTATACAGAATTTGTTCAATAGGTTTGCTGCAGTCATAGGAGTTTACGCCCTAAGGTGTGCACCACTCCTAATTTAACTCAATGGAACACTTTATTACCTGCTACAAGCACGCATTGTACGTTTGCGTGTGGAAAATACATTAATTAAATGATATAACGTAAACAATATCTCGCATTTCCTCAAAATTTTATTGACTAATGTACATGATAATTGTATTCATTGTATTAAATTGTATATGTATGTACTGTAAAGCGCTTTAGAGTGGCTTATGTTAGCTAGATAGGGCGCTATATCAAATGTTGTATATTTATTTATTTATTTTATTTATTTATTTCTGGTAAACTTTATTGACACTTTGGTGTTTTCTTTTTTGTTTGTTTAAATATGATTAAAATTTTGTTAAAGATTTTCTCGTTGTGCTTTTTAAAATAAATCATCTTCTTTTTCTGTGGACAAAAACAAAAATCATCCATTTCTTATTGTATATTATTATATACATCTTTAGCATATATTTCACACATGTCCGGTTATTACCCGTGCTCCTATATGAACATTTCAAAGGGCATCCATGACCTCATCTGTACATGCTAGAAAATGACTTGTCACTATGTGTTCGTCATCAGGATTTCCCTGCAGGTAGGGCGTAAAAATTGTACCTGCTGCCCCCAATTGCATGATCGTAAGAGGCGACTAAATTTGGGACCTTATCTCTTGTCTCCTTTCTAAATAACTTTCTTCTTCTTAATGTCTGCCTTGACAATGCCTCACTTTCGGCCATATTTTGAGCGTTCGCCCATGTGAGGAAGGCTTTGGGTTCTGTCCCCTGGCCGAGACATACCAAAGTCTTTAAAAATGGTAGTTTCTACTCCTGCTTGACGCTCAGCAGATTAGGAGTGGGACGATTGGTTCACCCTTCGTCAGTATAATGTGACCGGGTGGAGCGTCCTGCTGGGTGTCTTCGGCAGTATATGTTTCAGTGAGGTAGCACTATAAAGTCGGCATCAGTCCCGCGCTATCACAAGGAGACAACACGAACATATCGCAGCCTCCCAAAATACACACACATACACTACACGCATGCATCTTGCACACTGGGGAGGCCGTCCTTAAATGACCTTAGCTGTTAATAGGACGTTAAACAAAATTAAACAAATAAACAAAATCGTCATCAGCAGTAATGTTCATTAAGTAAGATGTCTTATTTTCCATCTTTCTGACACTTACTTAAATGTTTTACAAGATCTATGGCTTTCTTGAAACCTGCGTCATAAGCAGACTCAACGATATATGTTCAATAAGTATGCCTTTATTCTGAAACCGATCGCGAGGCTACCTTCAACAACTTATCAATATACAACATATGATATATAATAAATCATCGAATCAGGAACCGAATATATATATATGTGGCGATATCTATGACGTACGCCACATGGGAGATAACTCGACCTGTCTGCTATGACTACAATTTCTCTTAGAATCGGATGATTTTTCGTTTAGCCAAGCTGCGTGCTACATTTTGCAAGGTTTTTAGAGTCTTCTTTCACGAAATTGTCGAAAAACTAACAAAACCTTCGTGCATTTTGCGTAGAATCGACTGATTCTTCTTTTAAACGAGTGGTTCTCCCAACATACGCATTAATGTTGCCGAAAAACAACAACAAAGCCTTCATGCCGCATCATGCCGCACCATGGTACTAGTATCGTTGGAGATACAAAATATATGTGATACAGAGATTTACATGTATGTTATAGCTTTTTGTCTTGGTTCAAATTTGACGCAGTATACCGTTAGAAAGAGAAACATGCTAGCGGTATATGTATCGTTTCTCTAAAAAATAATCTTAACATGAATTGAATGTGGTTAGTGGAATCTATTGTGTGAGGACCGCTGCTATTGTAAACCAAGGCTCAAAGACTGCAACTCTGAAAGCATCCACTAATGAAGACGTTATTTCTCTGCCGGCATAGAAAATGTATGATGTTCATTACATGAACAGGTTCCCCACACGTAAAAGCGTTCTGATATTTGTCAAGTGTCTAGTTTCATTTTGTGGACTAGGGACTATAAATACGTGTTGTTCTATTTAAGCATATGTGTAGGCATTTCTATAAATGTGACTTCAAAATACTGGAATAACTTGACACAACGTCCGTTAACATTTTATTTTACTTCTTTGCTGACCTGTATGACATAATTATTCTGATTGGTAATTCGCACATAAAATAATACAAATGGTAATCTAGGAAAAAAATGATAGAAATACTCAATGAATGTTCTATTATATTCCAATAGTCTATGGCGATTATACACAAAATATATACGGAATCCCAGTCAAAGGAAGTTGCAATTTTGGACACAAAACTCGTTTCATCTCTCGTCAGTTTGAGAACAAAATGTATCAATTGTAATGAAAAATACCCACACAATTTTGAAACCTGTTCCTTCTCTTTTTTTAATTATTTTAAACCTTTAAATCTAACGTTTATTTAGAATCATCTGTGAAATGTGATCTCATAAAAGGTACAATTGAAAATATAGCTGAGAACAAACGAACGCGTAAACACGTGTACCCGGTACAATAAGAAACATTTATACATGGGTGCTTAGCTGAGAACAAACGTACGCGTAAACACGTGTACCCGGTACAATAAGAAACATTTATACATAGGCGTGTTATAGTAAGGCTTAGCTGAGAATATTTACCCTGTACAGTGTAGAATCTATCCGTTTGCCTGTAGGTAATTACACTGCTTCGTATTAACGACAGAGACAAGAAAAAACTAACTGTTTGTATGTTTCTACATACCACAGTCAATCAATTAATCTTGAGTTGACCATTGTCCACATTGGAAGGCTTAAACACTAACGGTAATCGCCCTTAGTTTAAGACTAAACAGCTCATGGTCTGTACGTATACTAATCGGTAATTCCTATGACAAGACTCCTCAAGGCTATGTAAGCTTAACGATGCTTTACTTATGATATCAAAAATACATTTAACAAATTTCCTTTAACTACAAAAATATTTTCTACGTTTGCAGCCAGAATCAAAGTATTAGAACAATTATTATGTCATTTTTGCAAATTAATTTTAGTTAGATATCTAAATACTAAGTACTTCAAATATAGATTTTTAGTTGATTGTATTTTCAGTTAGCTGTGTAAATCATTATACGTCATTTAGAACTGACCAACAGTTCAATAAACAAAGGTGATTTATAGTGAGTCCCAGTAACGTACAGGCTAGCCAGTCCACGACAGCAAAATGGCCACTGTCCGTGCTACCCTCCTCCTCGTCCTGATAGCGGTGTCCGTCATCAGTATGTCCTATCAAAGTAAGTCTTACAATTTTATAATTTACGTATCGTAAACGCAAAGAATATCATCGATATATAGTGCATTGTAAATAGATAAAAATGAGATTATTAAAAACGCAATTCATTCTTTCTACAATAAACTTGTGGTATTTACTTGATTGTTCTGAAACTAACTCTTCAGCATTCTCTTTAATGCGTCGTTTAATGAATAAGTATCCATATTCACGAAACGTTTTTCGAGATTACAGCAGTATTTACTTTCCATTGACCTATCCTTTCATCACGAACTAAACAAAAGTATAGTGATCTCAAAAGTGTACGTTCTTTGTTTTGATTTTCCGTTATACCTATTGGAACAAAATGTTGTAGTTAAGTTGAGGCTTTTTCTTTACTCTATCAATATTCCTTTAATATTATTATGGAAGCCTCTGCTTTGGATGTTGGCAAAATGGAATAAGTACAAAATTTTACCCATCCTTTTGACTTAGCACACTTTGTTGTCTTATGGGTAATATTGAAATCGAATCGCACTAGATACAATACTTTATCTGATAATGATACCAATGTAAGGGCAAGGATCGTCTATTTGTTCAAATAATGCATATAGAGCCGGATTTCAATATTCTTTTTTACTTACTGCTCATTATAAGATATGTACTCAAATGGGTTTTTTCGTCAAAAATGTTTCAAAAATGTGTTTTGCTAGTCTTAGATTAAGGTTTTGCGTAAATTGTGAATTTGAGATAAATTCTTAATGCGAATTTAGGCCAAGTACTTTACACTTTATGGACGATTTTAATAGCATGATCTTGTTTTCAAATTTTATCAACTTATTTGATGTGATGTGGACTCCCTTGTATTATGTATCTTACATGTACGTACATAGCGAAAGACCACTGACAAGTGATTTTTATCATGAAATTTCACCACATCTTTTATAGTTTTAAATAAATCACAATAAAATTGCATCATCAATTCTGTTACATATTTCATGCGCTATTGATGATTGCGCTGTACCACGGGTTTACTATTACAACTTGGAGTATTTATAACGATAGATAGGTGCTGAAGAACTAAACAAGCACTCCTGTGTGTCAATAGAGAAATTAAAACCCACAGGAGAAGTGTAGTGCTAAACCTCCAAATGTTGTACACGTGGGTGAAGGGTTTTTCTTAGGAGAAGGTCTAGTAAGTTGTAAGAAAGTGTGCCCAATCCCTTTCACTATTTTGTGTAAATAAAATATGTTTGAATGAACGGTTCTTTCTGTCAACATCACACAGGGGTAACTGGTTGATAATCCTTAATCTTAACTTAACAAAATATTGGACAGTTTCTTTTTATAGATTATCTCCTTATTGAACCTTATTCTCGGATCCCACTTCATACGTCTCGATCACCGTCCTTGTAGTCGTTGATCGAATGATGCTTGAATCGTTATTGATTTATTAATAAAATTAATTATATTGCTTTCAACACCTTTTACTGTCATAGTAAAATATTATTCTTTCTGTTTTGTAGTCGAAAACTTTGAGCAGACAGATGAGGAGGTACCCGTTTTCGAAGATTGTCTGGACAGAGGTGTATTCAGTGTGCCCTGTGTGGACATTAAGGCTTACTACATCAAGAACAACGTCAATGGAGGGTCCATGTGTTCTAACCCATACGTAAAGGCTTACTGCTGTCTGACCTGTCAATGAACAATTTCATCGACAAAATGTTAGACAAAGGAGCTACATCGTTCATTACATCAAAATGTATTGCAAAGGTTTATTGTTCTCGTGTCGTGTCGAGAAAACTCACATAACTGCAAGAAACCAAACTGTTTCGGTGCTTTATAAATGACGAAAAAATTCTTGTAGATCCTGTGTCAATAGGTTTGGAAACAAACACTTTTTATGTGAACATGTCAATCGTAAATGATTAAGGAATACGTTTTAAAGTGACATTGCTCTGTCTGATGTTTATTGTAAAAAAACATGGCAACTTTGACCCGAAGAGAGAAAAATCTTTTTCTCTCAAAATTGTGATTGACCATCTTACTTCTTACATTTTACAAGGAAAAAAAGTTGTTGAGTGTTTTTTCAGATACACGAGGAGACAAGTGGAACATTCCTGCTTAATGTCATATCCTCTATCAAACGTCTAGCTTATATTGCTGTATAAACACTACGAATAAAACATGGGATTGGGTATTGCGTTTGTTTTATTCTTTAACAATTTTATCCCGACGAGTCAAACAAAAGTTTAATTCTGACCAAGGCTATAACAACCCCGTAGAGATATAATACATAACGAAGTTCGTTATCGACATAGCTATATATATGTTTAGTGTTTACCATACATCCCCTTGCCAGGGCAAACATATTTTTTCTTTATTCTTGGTTAGGGTTTTGTCTGTAATAATACTGTATATACCACTTCTACCGTCTGATTCCGACAGCGGTTTTTTTCGAATGTGTAGCTCACAAAATAATCAATATTTTTTATGACGTATATTTAATGTGATGCAATAGAATAAAAAAAAAGTTTTTTGGAAAGACACAAGCTTTTAGGAAATGTGCTAAAACTCTGTTCCTGTCAGTACATTTGACCAAGATGACGATGGCGGATTATCACATTTGCGGTAACTGATGATTAAGTCTGTGTTTGATCATGTGGTAACCGTATTGCATACATGTACGTACATTTAGGAAGCACACATAATTAGTCGATTATCATGGTTTAATCTTCGTTTGTGATGAACAAAGCTAAAGTTGCGGTTGAATGATGCAGTTTTTATGAAAATTAGTTAAAAAATTTGTTTACAGATGCTATTTTAACTCTACCTGAAGCCAAGGTTTGTCTCTTTGATAATAGTTCTTTAACATGCTTTTCCCGTTATGTTCTATTCACTCGTCGGCCGGATTGTTCTATTCTCCCCAGCTCGTCCTTTCCGATATAAATAATACCAGTTCATCAGTTTCTATATATGTTGTGTGTTGTTACATGTACATGGATAAGGAATGGACCTGGATAGGGTTTTATAAAGGTTTGCCAAATCGAGTTTTAATTTATGAAAAAAATATATATTTAAACTGAACCAATTTCCACTTTCTCCTTCTTCTGATAAACGTAATTAATGTTATATGCATGTTGGTCAATAAACCCCTAGCGTCATAGAGTTCTTAACTCGATGTCAACCAGTGATTCAGTGATTCAAAAGCAAACACTTTAAAATCAAAGATGCGGGGGCAAATGACTTACCTCCCTTGAAATCCCCATTTAGGTTATAATAATAATAATAATAATTCGAGGTTCTTATATACCGCTTTATCACAACCTAGTTCGTAGGTCGTCCCAAAGCGGTTCACAAATTATTATCCGTGGTTATAGGGCCTTTGCAACTAGCCAATATCTTTTTCAACTCCCTTGGGAGCTTAAAGCCGGAGCTGCCATTTCGGCGCTCACAGCTAGCATTCAACAATTCTAGCAAGTTTTTTTCAAGTTCTATTTTCGCATTCACGCAACACGTATACGTGCGTAACAAGAGGTCACATATTACATAGTATACATTGATGGACATAGTACACACATAATATGACACATGATACAATTTATACAACAACAACCCATTTCAATAATTCTTTTAGCTAACTTATTTTAGATATTAAGTAGCTTCTTTGTATAAATTTACTTACATTTGTTAAAAGTACCGTGTTACATATTGAGAACATTCCTTTCATTTTGATATAAGTTGGGTTGACATAATAATAATTTGGGATATAAAGTTGTCTAAGAGCTGCAACCACGTACTCATTTACATCTGAGTTGACTGGAACAAGCTGAGTAAAGTATCTTGCTCAAAGATACAACACAGTGCCGTACCGTGACTCGAACCCGTAACCCTTGGGTCACGAGCCCGGCGTCCTACCATTAGACTACCGTACCTCAAGATCTTTATAATCTTTATAGACTATTGATTTTTTATGCGAATAATGTTTTAATCGTTCAACGTTGATCACAAAGGCGCATTAATTCCTGTCCCGACTGTACATTGTACTGGCTCTGATTTAGTGGCAATGGAATTCAAACTTCCTTTTACAAAATATGTTTAAGTAAAATGTCACCAAATTGGACGAAGCGAAAACTGGAAGTCACCTTGACTTATATTTGCTGTATTAGTGTATGTATAGTTCTTCAAGGTGTAGCTCCATATAAGTTAGATGCAAGAAGGATTTCTAGTGTTAGACTAGAATTAGAGTTTATTTATTGATTATTTGTTTTTCAAAAATATGGTTTAATAAATGCAGTATCAGGAGGACATGAGGTACGATCTAATATGAAATACTAATTGAAAACAGTGAATTGTTTCAAAAGAGGTTGATGATATTTAGTTATGTTAACATACAGGCTGAAATTACAAAATAGACAAAAAGTCAGCTTCGATATTTGAAAATTTTAATGTGGATGAAACATCTCAGAATAAATTAAATATTAACAAAAAAGCGAACGCAACTTCCAGCTCACGCAAAACACACGCATAAAATATAAAAATGAATTGCAACAAAACTATTACAATCTGGCAATTATTGTCAAAACATGATAATTTGCATGAAATCTGATTAAAATCATCCTGGCTTTGTTAACTACGTAACAAGCATGGTGCGTAGTACAGAAAGCCTTGTATTAGATGGTTTTAACAGATTGGTTTGCATGTGATGTTTTTTAGCAAGAAAATAATACCCATCCAGATACTTAGATTTTTTATTGAAAGGATTTGCGTTAATTCAATTATTTATCATAAAACTCAGTAATTGTTAATCATGTGTTAAACTTTAGGAAACGTAGGTCTCGACTAAGAATTTAACAGTTGTTCCAAGGTTAAGTGGCATGATAAATCGACAGGATAGTTTGTATAAAATCATACAGGATTTTTCCCTTTTTGCTAATTTTAAGCATTTTTTTTTATTATGGAAATCAAGTTAAACATTAAAGTCTTCTGTCCGGGGAGAAAAAAAAATGACGATTATAATCTTGACAATACACTTTCCCTCCATATTTTCAGTGTAGCCTTACATAGGAAGTTTAAATTGATTTCTGTATGAGCAAGGTCAATGTAGACAATGGTCCTCTTCAATTCGTCACGTGATATGAAACTACAACGTATTAAGGATATATGAGCATTGCACTTGTTAATAATAATTAACACATTTTGCATAATGACATTGCTATATGTTATAATATTATATATATGTTAATATAAATGCAATGTACATAACTTCGTTTTCAATTTAGACTGACGAACTGAAATACTTAATGTGAAAAGGGGTATACCGTATAGTATACCAGCATCACTGCCAATAACTGTAACTTTACGTTTTTAATAATTCAATTCTGGACAGACATCTATACGTTACGGGGACTTTTATGAAGAAAATCCTGTTTAAGATGAAACAGACAGAAGAAAATCCATAACAGTGTTCTGAGTGTAAAAATGCAGAGGGTTTCGAACCCTGGACCACAAAGTGCTATACTGTCACTGTAAGCAACTAAGATACATGTTCAACAGATGTGCCTTTGCCAAATTACGGTACAGCCTTTGCCAATACGAATCTAAGGGGAGGTAACTGTTAATGCGTAAAACCACAGTAGAACCGTAGTGTTTTACCTGCAGTGGGACAGGTATCCTGGAATCAGGGAGGATAACACGTCTCATATGATCAACAGTGTCAATAAATACCTAAGCTTACAAGCGATAAATTCACCCTGACCTAATGGGTTATAATACATGTGTTATAAAATCTATACCACTATAACCTAACTGCAAGCCTTTCTCTTACCATGTTTTAGTTCACCACGTGACGTAATCACGGATTGTTTATAAACAAAATAGCCGTTGTAAGTACAGGCGGTTTAGAGAAATATTATGTACAAATACATCATTTCTTCCTGTTAATGTTAGTACATAACCATGTAATACTATCTCCCGAGATGTCACAACGACAACGCCACAGACTCAGCCGAAGTACATGTTTATCGCCCATGTCTATGAGAGCATTGCTTCCAAACAGAAAGTTCCTCTTATTGAGAAGTCATTGGTTTCTTTCGTGACGCAGTTTTTACGCGTGCTACTTTGGCGTATATGACCATTGAATTCATCACAGCTAATCGATTTTTGGAATTACATATTCTTTCACTTTGATGTTCTTCTTTTCCAACTTTCAGCAAATCAGCATTTTCCTTTGGCAAAATCAAACATTCAAATAACCACATCAGTCCTTTTATACACTCTCACACCTCCAGTTATTTTAACAGACTTTAGGACTAAAAAAGTTCATTAAATATTTATTTTTGGCACAACGTTTTAATGGCCAACGTTTTACTGTGCCATTCAAAAGTTGTGCTTTTTTATTTTATTTAATGACACTTACAGTCAAAATTCTAAAATTCAATTGTTGTCCTATACGAAAAATTGTATTTCATTTGTAGCTACAAATAAAACATTGGACTGTATGAGGTATAGGAGAGTATTGGCGTTTTATCTAAACTGCAGGCAGGGAACAATTCTAACATTTATCACGTTAGAACAGGACCTCAACTCTCATTAATTACGTCATTTTTGTTTGCCTTTTCGACTTCCTCCTTTTTTCAATGAGCCAGCTTTTGATTTGCCTTCGTCACTTCCTGAACTCTTTTTAGAACTACCTCCGCTACCGCTTTCTGTTTTGTCTCCGCCGTTTGCACTGGCTTTAACTAATTTTACACCGTTTCCAGTTTTCTTAACGACGTCACTTCCTGTTGCTTCCGGTTTTTCTGAGATCTGAACTTTGGCCAGTTTGTTTGAGGGCTCCAGATCAACCGCTTTCCTGAAGGCCTTCCCTGCACGACTGTTGTCACCCGCCTTCTTCATAGCATACCCAAATAAGGAAAATGCCATGGAGTCCTTCAGTCGCTCACAAAGTTGTTCAAAGTCATTGACTAAACCGGACATGCCTTTCTGCTTCTTCAACTGAACAAAGCAGTCGACGAGCAGATAGTAGGCGTACACGATTGAAAGTACCTCCACGTAGCCTCTGACCTCAATCTCCTTCCTGACAAAGTCGTCTACGACGTATATTTCCATCTGTCCATAGTAATTCGCGCACGTTGGGTTTTCGCACTCACTCGATAATACTGTCATCAGATGAGGAACGGCTTCCTCGTGTCGCCCAGAAGAACACAGAAACTGTGCATATTCAACAAACATTCCAGGCCCGTGACCTTCACCTTTGCGATTAAGTGCTTGTTGAAACATTTCATCAGCTTCGCGAAGAAGCGGGACTCTGTTTTCTTTAAATATGTTAGCAGCGGCATGATACAAGCATGCAAGATGTTCGAATAGCCCCGAACCGGTATCTCCCTCCACGTACCTACGGATCAGGTATCGACTGAAGGTAATGGGTTTCCATATCTCGCTGGGAGAAATGTCGTTGCTAAATTCGATGTTCCTCTGGTTGAGGAGGTGAGGAATGTACTCGCGTTGTTTTTCCGCCTCTTTATGTCCAAGCACGGGTTCGACAATGTAGTCAACTACATCGTCTAGAATGGATGCACAGTGATCATATCCAAACTCATGGTAGAATCCATTACTTATCGTGTTTGAGGTCTTAATGAACACTTCTACCGCTTCCAGTGCTTGTGACTTGCCCTCGTACTTCTTGGCGTCCCCCATGACCGGAGCAAATACGCGCTTTACGTCAAGGTTATAGGGAAACACATCAAGGAGCGTGTAGTTATCCGCCAATGACAGTAGCTCAACAACTGGTTTCTTGCGTATGGTCATTAATCGGCGTTCTAATTGAGAAAACTGAAGATCAGTTAGGTGGTCGATCATATTATTCTTTTTGATGAAATAGCAAGGAAGATTTTTCTGCCGTACACCCTCAATAATCCTATCAAAGACGAGAAAGCAACTGTGCGCAGGATTTCTGTGCCACATCCGGGGGTCGATTTCTTCGCACGTGTAGAGAAATGCAGCCTTCAAGTGACACGGCAGGATGAGTCCCTCCGAGAATGTGTGTAGACAAAGAAGATACGTGAGTAGATAGCACTGTCTTTGCGAATCGTCCAACTCCTCCAGAATAAGTTTCTTTTCTGCCGCTATGAACGACATTCGCCACTCGATGTCGGCATCAGTAGAGGCTCCGTTGGCCATGGGAACAATATGGATTCCCATTGCAAGCACTTTATCCACCGTGCCCTTTGAAGGCCAGTTATTAGGACGTTTCCGGGTAACAAATTCTCCAGCCATCGGGGGCCATTCTGGAAACGGAAATGCAAGTTCGTGCCCGACCTCATCAGACTCCACCTCATTGATAAGGCCACTCTCCTGTTCTGCCTTTTTCTGACTATCTCGGTCCTGTCTCGTACTGGCTAACATCCCGCGCAGTCCCATTGTTGTATGGGGACGGTTGCCTAGGTCTAACGATTTTTCCGGAACGCCGGAAAACACGTCACTGAATTTCATGTCAAGTCTATTACTTCCTTGATTCATCAGCATGTCTAACATAGATTCTATTGCTTTTTTATTTACTTTTAGTCTCTGCTCGAACTTCTTCTTTGACTTGGCACTACTGAGGTAGGTAACTCCCTTCTTATTTACTTGCAAGTCTAAGTGTGCTACATTATTGCCATTATCTAGGACCTTGAGTAGACAGTAACCTATATGGACGCTCTCCGTCGATATCACATAGTTACTATTGTCTGGTTCGATGGATCCGGGAAATCCCAGTACAACATCCTTAGTATGATAAAACAAAACATCCGGGTCTTTGCAGAACTTCTTTTTGACGAAGATCCCATCATTTCTCTGGTGGACGATGGACGGCAGTCGCATGCCTTCCCCAAAACAGCCGAATACCGTCGCTGTCTTTATAGCGAATTGAACTTCTAGGAAACGACGTGGGATAAAAGAATGAATGGCGAAGGAGAAATGTAGATGGGGAATCCCGCTCATCTCGTCTTGTCCTTCCACGAAGTTTGGGCCATCCAGAGCTGGCGATGCCCCCTTTTCAGTCTGCAACACAAATAAAGCAGAGTGTGTTTAATAACAATATACACGGTTACACTGTACATGTACGTTAAATCTCATAGAGATAAAGAGATGTATTGGACCATTCTATATTCCATAAATACTTCACGTAATCCTTATTTCTCCAATCATGTTGCCTAGGTGAACATTTTGAGCACGAGGGGTTGCCGAGTGCTCAAGACCAGCAAACAACCAGCAAAATAATAAACACTTTTATTACACACTGGCACATACAGCATTAATTCTTCCCAACTCATTTCATTTTAATGTATTCACACTGATTTTAAGAACGAAAAATCAATGACAGCATTCAAACTTGAATAAAGATAAGTCGGAATAATAGAAAGATGTCACAATGGGGTCAGCAGTATACATGTATAACGATTTTTCTAAAATTTGATTGGTTTTTGTAAGGGCAAAGTAAAAACAATAGATCTCGTATGGTCTCAGTGGATGGACTGGTAGAGAGTTGGATACACTGTAACCTTGACTGTTTTAAATTTTAAAAAAGCAACCAAATCAAGTGTAATCGATTGATTCTGTACCGCTAACCATTTGTATGTCATAATCAATATGATATTGCCTTGCAGATAAATGTCAATCGCCTAGCACATACATTGAATCAACAAGTCCAACGTTTACTATAGCTATCACCTTTAAGTCAATGACAATGAACTGTGGAAGAAATTTAGTTTAAAACATAATTTAAAAAGTGTTGTTTTAACAGTTCTGTTTCCTTGATCCGGAAATACGTCGCTCCGGACCTAATACTGTTTTATGATATATTAACATTTGTACCTTGTTGCTAGGCGCATGTACACACAAGCACAGTAAACTATACGAGCGTTCTGGTACGTGGATTATTCACAGTTCAAATCAATAATTAAATGAATACAAATATCAGTTACTATGAGGCAGTGCTTGAACGCAGGTAATAAATTATGGCTGAAGTTTGTCACACTCGGCAGAGAGTTCAAATTCAATTTATGTTTTTTAGCCTGGGAAATGCACCGATAGGACTTTAATTGTATAAACGTCATTATTTATTTCGTATGTATCTCTGTTTTCCCTTTCAACACATTTTCGTTGGAATTAAATCATGTTTCGTCAGAGATACCAACGCTAAGAAACTAACACCACATACAGGTACTTCACAAATACACATTCTATTATTTGTTAATTAACCCAACGCTGTTAAAGTACCAATTTTCCCAACAATATTTGTATGTAATAAATATCAGATTTATCCAATGAATGTTCACTTAATTCCATTGAAACTGTTTCGAATAACATAAAAAATAAATAGCCTGGTATGGAATTTAATTTTAAAAAAAAAGATTGGAAAAGATCAATCTATACATATTAGCAGGCTGATGTACATGTACCATGAATTAGATAGTCTCTGTATGACGTCATATGCCCACCCGTACCAACTTTTGACGTCTCCGCCGTCAGTTAAAGTACCTTCAATTACCATATGAAGTAATTTCTATAATGTACCGTACGATCAGTTGATTCAATATATATATATGGTGTGTATGACGTCACATGCCCGGCCGTACCAACATTTGACGTCTCCGTCATCAATTAAGAACCTTCTTTTACTATTTGAAGTAATTTTTCTATAATGAACGACCAGTGGGCTAAATATACACGTGGTGTTTGTTTATGCAACGAAATAATGAGTATGAATAATTAATATTTTACTGTTTGTTGTTAACGGGTGACACTATCTGTCTCTCGCTACACATGAACAGTGATCAATACTCTGTGAACACTCGTCAATCAAGCCATATTTGTTTTCAGAAAAAAATATTTGATGGACTTGTGGACGAATACATCATTGGGATTTGTTTTGATGTAAAAAGTCCGATCTTTTATCTTTACATATATCTGTGCGCTCGTTGCGCTAGCTATTTGTAAATTTTACGCATCTGGCTTTCAATATATTCATGGTAATATAACGTAAAATTCGTCAGCTGGTAGATTAAATTTTCAGTATTCGTTTTCACACTTATCGCAAACTGATCTCTTTCTATCAATATTAATACCCGTTATTGTCTTTGGAAGGTTAATGGTATACGTCGGGGAATCCTCCTGGGAATTCGTGTACTGTCTGAGAGAATAGAGCATACAGATATTTAGCACACGGTGATAGGGTAGGCACGGAGGAAATATTCATCGTGACGTCATTGAAAGGAAATTTGTTTCGCACGTCTAAAGGCCAGATAAATAGTGTTTAATTAAAAATACTCTGCAAAAAATGATCTGACTATTCCAATTATTGATAGAAGTCTGTTCCTTTCACACTAAACGCAAATGTTGTTGTCTAACTCGGTACAAAGGGTTATTCACAAGCTATAACAACTAGAAAAGTCATCTCCTACCAACAATCCAATACACATAATTTGTTTAATAGACAGACAATTTTGAATAATTAAGGATGAGGCAAGCCAAATCAACATTTTGTGGACTGGTACAGTATATATTCAAAATTTCCTAGATCGGACGTAAAAAGTTGTGGGGTCACCTGGCCGACCACATGTTTTTTTTCCCCCTATTACTCCGGTTTCCTCCCATATTCAGATCCCCCTCGCGCTAACATATTAAGACCAACAAGAATTGATATAAGTTGAAATGAAATAACTTGTTTCCTGATTGTTGTTAAATTAATAAAGTTTATATTATTTTCAAAATCTTTCTTTGGATCTCAATAAATTTCCACATGTCTAAATATATCACAATTCACATTAAAATCCAGGCTGTTCTTTTGCGCGTGCAAGCATGTGTCACTTAATGCCTCGTTTTCATTTAGCCAACACACCTCTACAGCCAGCGGTATATGTATCTATGTGGAGTTTTTAGATACTTTATACTTACACACCTGAATGTGCTTACATTAGCAATTCAAAGAGTTTTTTGAAGTCATTCACATATATAGGTAAACGGGCATATCATTGATTGCTTAGTAACCAATGAAAAGTGTCGTTACATCAGCGACATCTTTAATTTAACATAAGGCAACGACTTCTAATTCAAGACATTCTGCTTTAAATCACCGTGTTCTATATTGAGGATGTTTCGCTTTAAACATGGTTCCCAGTGATTCATAATAGCAAATCCGACGACACATATGATATTAATGTGCCGAATCATTGAAGGAGAATTAGAGAAGCGACCATGAACCGTACGTGTCCCATATAGGGAACGCCACACTCAAAGATTTTTCCCAAGCTCCATTTTTTTAATATAAATCTGACACCATGCCCTAGACTGTCAGCATTGGCACGGAAGAATAATTTGAATTATCCGCTCGTTAGGTTTTCAATGCGAACCCCCTCGAAGTTTACCGTAACATAACAGTTCGTTTCTATACACAGGCGGTACTATACATGTATGTATGCCATGTAACACAAACCTTACAGTTTGTTCTTCGTCGACAAAATACTGAAAATAATTAATACTATGAAAATGTTTCATATCTTTCCAAAAGAATAACGTTAAAGATATTGCCCAGCTGCATTTAAGATATTAAATGGCCCGATCAAGTGAACGAATGTGGTCACATCAGTTTCTGATGAGATTGACTCTGTTCTGACATATTACACCCTACGGTGAAGTATTGAACATCTGCACACTGAAGTATGTTCCCCCTATTTAGCAACTTTAAGATTTATGCTCCTAGCGTGTAATTGTTTACTATCACGAACGGCAATTTGTCAAACGTATTATCTACTTGCTTTCAAGTGAAGTCTACTTAAATAGGCATTTAAACGTGCCCCGAGCAAAGGTACGGGAGCCATGTTACGGGGTTACAAACTGCATTAAAGGAATTGTCTGTACTGATAAATATCTAATGTTAACCTCGAGGTTCTTCGTTGTAATGTATCAAACTGTCTGCAAACGTCGATAAATAAAGCAAAAAGTTAAGCTAATCGAACCATATACTGTTCTATTATATTCAGATTTGAAATTTTGCAAATTATTTGAAAGGCATTTCCTTTTGGTAGAGAGAAAAATATTTCTTCACATAAGTACAGTGTATGCATTGGTTTTTATCTATAACAACCGATAAGTAGGTCAGATATCATTGACAACGTTTTTATAAATACAGGATTAATTTATAAAACTTAAGCAAATAAAGAAACGAAACGAAAGATGTGGACATAGGCCTTCATAGACCAAAGGTTTTAGACAGGAGTTTTATATAGTTGAGATATGGTTGTAACGATAAGATTTCTAACCCCTGCTCGGTTTCTTACCCGGGGGAGAAATCGTGCTACACTTATTGACAAGGATGACAGTGCTATTTTTCGACATGGCATATGCTCCCATATATAAACACTTAAATGGCTAAGTGTTACTGCCTTGTCAGGACAAATATTTTTTATTTGTTGCGATGAATTATTTATTTTCTGGACAGTAACACTGGTAAAGTGTTGGCTTGCAGTGTAAAGGACCCGAGTTCGATCCCTGTGTTTTTTTTTTCTTTTTTGTTTATGTATGTTTATATATATTTGAAATTCTATAAAATGGATCGCGATCACGAGATGTGATTTATACGGAATGCTTCCGTAGGGACAGACTGGATAAAATACTTTATGATAGTGACAATGATCTAATACAGTATATTATTACGAAATATTTTGCCTTAAGTATCGTTTTACAATATACCGTAAATTATACTTTGCATGAATGTGACTAAGACCTTCTATTAAACATATAATAGGTCTGGACAGGGAACGATCCATAAAATTATCTTCCTTTGTAACTTGTGTTTAAGAGGTACGCATAGATACAATACAAATTACCTATCATATACATAGGTATATCACAATCACCTTCAATATATGTACGTACCCATGGACAATATATTAACTCCTTATACGATTTCTTATCTGGGGGCGAAGTGGTGGTAGGAGTGAAAAATCGTCGCATAACATACGATGTCAAAACGATGGGAAACATACAGAGCTAAATAGAGTAATCATTATACGTTAAGAAATATGAACTAAGCGTTTGATTTTGTTAATTTTGTTTCTCCTATGCCAATATCATCGTTATTAAGATTTAAAGCTTGGGTTAGGTGCAGCAGTGTCTATATGTTCGTGGTTTTTACGATTTATGTCTTTCGAACTGCACTACCGCGGCGAATATCCGTGAGAGGTAACGTACAGGATTAAACGGGATTTAACATTTCTACAGATGTCAACAAAGACTAGATTAGGGCTAAGTTCAGTAAAGGGATTGAA
Source organism: Mizuhopecten yessoensis (assembly GCF_002113885.1). Lineage (NCBI taxonomy): Eukaryota > Metazoa > Mollusca > Bivalvia > Pectinida > Pectinidae > Mizuhopecten > Mizuhopecten yessoensis. The sequence goes on along the minus strand of NW_018408820.1, from coordinate 477,641 downwards.
GCATTAAACATGAATTACATACAAATGCCTTGGAGACACCACATGAGATGTAGCATGCACAGTGTTTATTTATCTAAAACCAACGTCACTATTTGAAATATCCCAAAGCAAATCACATCTCCGCCACAGGATTTTAGATTTTTATTTAATCTCATCAACACTTGGTGAGGCAAAAGAGGTTACATGTATAACAAAATCATGCAAGTATTCATAGTGAAATAACAGAGAGCAAAACCACCGTTACACATATACATACAACTTATAGAAAACAACTTCTTAATATTAGTCTCTCACACCTTTGTGTACATATTGAATAGCCATACAATTATTATTGGTAAGAATAGAGACAGACGTATTTCATACTATTATGCATACAAAACATACGTTCAAATTATCAAATGTAAGATGACAATAGTGTTGGATATAGTTCTTCCACAGCTGCCAGTTCTAATGAACTTTTAGGCCATCAACTGTCTGTTTGACATATTCCGTGGTCAAAATCTTGAACTATATAATGCGGCGGTTTGAAGATTGTAGCCATTTTACTTCGATCTCTTCCATAACGGATATTCTTCCGCGATATAGTACGATAATGAACACTTGCAGGCGATTGGCTTTACGATACAATCGAACAATACCAAAATGTTTGAAACATTATGAGATGTTGTTTGGGTATAGAGCTTATCATCATAGAATTATGATTTTCTTTATAAAGAAGTAACCTCCTTAAACGAAATCCCTCGCGCTGCTCTGACACATCGTTCGTAAAATTTCTTTTCCAATTGCACGACAATGTCATAACAAAATTTGTTGAAGAAAGCGGTTCCACAATTCGTTATCGTTATTATCTTGTATTTCTAAGTCTCAAAAGTCAATTAAAAAGAAAGTTAACAAAAAAAATCGTTCTCTTGTAACATGATAACAACAGCTCCTCGTTGCGGAACCACCTATTTTACTGTCTATTCTACCAGTTTCATGAAAGTTCTTCACTTGCGTTGTAATTAGAAAAGAAAATTATTTAGTATTTCAAGTCAAGAGGTGATTTCTTAACATTTTCAAATGCACGGTTCACCTTTTCATTTACATTCGATCACTTAATCAAACCTTATTTGATTGAGAACTTTCTCAACGAACCTTTCTTACACATATAGGATCTGGGCGATAAAAAACACGTTTGCAAAACAGAAAGTTAAAAAATTACATAACATCATTGTATATTTAGGGGGTCTCGGCTGAGATCAAATTACATATGTTTTTTCTTTATGACATGAGTATGTAATGTACAAATAGTAAAGCCGGGTGTCTGATATACCAACATCAATATACAAGTCACTCCCATTACTGATATAGATATAGCTTTATTCGTATCACGCGCTGTGACGTCGCAATTCCTTAACTTTCGTTTAATGTTCCGGAAGAAGCTATATACCGAACATAAACTTGTAATTACCGATTACTGGAGAAGCGTAATTAATATCCATGTTCGTGATTTTATCAATGGATATAGCTCCATCGCTGCTGTTCGTAGGTTACTCTTGTATACCGGAAAACCGTGATAAATGCCCCTTTTATCAAAGTAAAAACTCGATATAAGGTCCCTCGTTTATGAGCAATAAAACGTCGATATGACGTCTCTTATATACAATCTGACCCCAATATGATACCCCTCGTGTACATACAATACAACCCTCGATTGAACGTCCCTCCTTCTATGTGCAAGCCCGCTTATTGCCAAAACTTTTTTTTTCTTTCTAAGCAACCTCTTTATACGTTTCTCCTAATGTTTCGCCAAACCTCTTTATATAAGGCGATGAAAATCGGTCATAAATTTGGTTTTACCACACTTGATTGCTAACTCACTCAAATAAATTTCTATGGTATTCAATCCCTTCCAAAAGCTAAGCTTGATATCTGATTCATGTAAATATGAAAAGCTTATTTGTAAACCACAACTTATCAACCAATATGAACAAATCGTTTCAAATAAATTATGAAAAAGACATAAGGAGTGTCCATGATACATGTAACGACGTATTGGGAGGGACTTTATTGAGTGTTAATATAAGTTCCAATACCTATATATTTACATGCAGTTAGAGGGATTCAATGTTTCGTCTTGTCTCTAAAGCTGATTGAACCTCAATCATTAGAAGTTTTTATCCCGCGAAGAAAAAAAAATCCCACGGCATCGGTCTTACTTTAGATACTGCTATGTAAGGTACGGACCACTCACTGTAAGAGACAGGTGGACTGTCTTTGACCTCTGTATGTATTGTAGCCAGCACTATAATCAATAATGGAGAGGCATTGTAATGACGGCCGTTACTAAGATCAGAAGGTACGTTTGTTTGACACTGATAGTAAATAATATTGTGATAAAAGGCAAAATCGGGAAACCACATATTTACCTAACGAAGTCTGGCCTTTCGGAACACTTCCGATTCAAGACGTGTTCTACAGTTTCCGGTATCGTGAGACCGGATTGTAAATTGTAATATTCAATGGGGTTTTTTTTTTAAATAAAAAAATGTTCTATATTTTAATTCATACGCAATCCCATAACCGAGTTCACATTTGCACATCCATATCTTTTCAAGAGAGACGAGAGATTAGGATCGCGTAGACAAAGCAGGGGAGTTGAAAGTATACATGAAAAGACTCCACAAATATATTTCGGATATAGAGGATCGACCTCTAGAAACCCCACCACAGTACCAGCGTGGACCCTTTTGAAATAGTTATTGACTTAGCTTTGATGGAAATGCCATTATTTAAATCTTAAGAAAAACAAAAAAAAACCCCAAAGAAATAAGATGAAAAGCATGGCAGTTGCCATCATGCACGTTATTTATAGTATTTGCTGAATCATGTGAAAACAAGTTGTATCTACAGCACGTGCTTTCCTTGTCTGTTATTTTTTGTACAATTGACATAAAATCAATAGGTACGGTAGCAATAATGTCCATCTCTAGATAATACGCGTTGATTTATGATAAACCCGATACGGACCTACTTATTTCCACACAGTGTAGCCATATATACTATCGTGATTGGTATATAACGTCTACTCGATTTAGAATGACAGTTTGATTTCCAATTATTCATTTGGCTCATTGTCCACCTCCATGTGTATTCACTCCGGTACACGTACAGTGCATATATCTACAACCTGCCTCGCCAATCAAATAATTGGTCGTTAGAGCATATCATAGGAAAATCATTTCAGAACCAGTCAGCCTTTATCAATCATTGACTGATCACGTGGTTAACGGTGTCGTACTCACCCCGATATATTTCGCTTGGGCCATGGCGAGTGTGTCCCGGCCCTGGGTAAGATAATCCCGACCCTCAGGTGTACGTAGGCCCCTCCATAGTGTGTCCCTGATCGGTCTGTCCCGAGCTCCTTATACCCTGTCACACTCTTCCGTATGAATCGGTCCCCACGACTTCCGCTCCGACTCAGATCGATATCCTAGTTACATATAAATATCAACACTACAGCTGTTGCTGTGCAGGCACGGGTACGCACGCCTCTATCGCATCTGAACAGGTGTAAATAGTGCTCACGATTATATTACATATGTCAATAACTCAAAGATTTGTATACGACTTATCAACCTGTCTCCTCTTTCTTAATATAGAAATTTCAATACACACTCTATCTCTCTCTCTCTCTCGCTCTCTCTCTCTCATTTATATATATTATCATTACATGTATATAACAGAAAAAATATTAAACTCGAAAGGAGATTAATTGCCGTGTGTATTTGTATGCATTAACGATGTTATCTTCCTTTCGGAATAAAACCTCACCCTAAGTAATACTGCTCTGTTCACAAGAGTGTGCGTCAGATGTTGTACAGTTCTCACATGTGTTGAAACACCTACAATCGTACATATGTATGCCAAAGTCCTTAATTGATTTAAATTTAATAAACTTATTTGTTACGTTGAAACACGTATATTGTAGGCAAGTTATTGCTACCTGAATTGGTCTGGCAATACCTGAATACATGCTTTGAAAGAGAGGTTCGCGTAATTTATATATATATATATATATATATATTATATATACCTGTACGTAATACGCTGGGGTTTAAATTCCATTAGTTGTTGTGGGTTTAAACTCCAGTGTGCCATGATTCATGCAGAACTCCAACGGTAGCTGGGCTTGGTTTATTAGTTAAATGTCTTATTCCTTTGATCCAACAGCTCAATAAGTACCCTGGGTGGGTTTTAATCAAGCGGCACACACAGGTATACACGAATACACAATCATATTCTATCAGTTTCCCTTACGTCTTTATAGTTTGATGTCGGAGGTTCGTGCTGATATCCGACCACAGGTATCATATATATATATGGTATACCTGTACAGTTATATATTGATGTGCTGCGTTCCTACAAGGGGAGCATACACACCAATCCCTACACACACGTATGTAAATATGTGTTCGTCGTTATGCCGATGTCTTGGTGTCGGACAACAATGCCAGTCCGTCTTAAACCTTTATCAGTCTTGTATAGCATATGTCTTGTTCTTAACAAACGGTATGTGTCTATAAATCGTGTAAGTTTTATATTTTCTGTTACAGGGCTAAGTCACCAACGACACACTGCATTCGGAGAGGTTTCGGCGAATTTCAAATATTCTTACATATGAAACGTTAATAAAATAATTAATATCGAAATGATCAGAGTTTTACATTCTACACAAATAATGTACGTATTAAACGTGTCGCAACGTTTCAAGACCGGTATGACATATTTCCAAACTGATGTATCTTATTGAAGATAATATTGGAATTGTTTTTATGGACAATGCCTTTTCTGTACTATTTGAAGTGCTATGCAATTGGTCATTTTTTTCTGTCTCGATAACGGGGCTGATTTTTCTCGAAAATTTGAGAATATGTTTTGCCACACTGTCGCCTTGACATTTTTTCTTGCATGCTACACGTAGTTAACTAGCTAGTCATAGTATATCCTTTGCTCGATTATTAAACACGAAGAAAAAATATCGGAAATTTCTTGATATAAAACTAAGAACAGCTACCGTAGGTTAATTAAACACAAACGTACAGATGTACTCTATGTATGTGATGAGTAACGCTTTGTGTTCATTCACCAGCAAGGACTCATTAATGCATTAACAAAGTCCTGCATTTAAACCATTGTGATAACTTATGGCGACTCGTAGATAGCTTAATGCGGACTTGTGAAGAGATAGACGACCGATAAGGAAATCATTGTGGAGACAATGATCGATAAAATAGCTGCAGCGATAACAAATCTGACTTCAATCTATTCACGCCAAGTGCCAGAACGGTTCTTTTAATAAAAGTCTATTTTTTTTGTGTCAATAAACACATTGACCCGTATAATTAGTTTCCACTCTTGATAAGATTTTTTACAGTGATATCTGCAAGTGGACTGACTAACGGTAGATAAATCTCAATGGTTTTAATTGTGTGTTAAACTCTTATCTTTTGACAACCCATCTCTTTGCCCTCTGGTGTAATCGCCAAACCTTCAAGTTGCTCTATCGATTTTTAAACCAGCCACATAATAATACATCTGTACACGTAATACTATATTGATATGACAATGTATTAAATTATATAGAATGATTGTGAGTGAATAAGGGAGGATACTTTATACAGTTCAACCTCATTGCAAATAAACATTTATGATTGTAATCTTTCCTCTTAGTTTTCATTTCCAAAATTATACACCAACGCTCGTCCTACGGAAGGGTAGGATCATGGACGTAATTTGTTGGGTGGTGAAGTATTGATGAAATTTTATATGTTAAACAAGATAGCTTGTCAGATATAATTTAAGGATTTTTTCTATGGGATTTACAGGGAAACTTTGTCGGCAAGGACACAAGGGAAAACATGTGTTTAGCATTATTTAATTTTCAGATTATCGACGAAACAATCTCTAATATTGCGGATGGTTTTCGGCTGGTTTGCACATTCTCTTCTGTTCAGACCGACACACAATATTTAATGGAATCGATGGAGGGATGTAAGCCTTTCTGCATGATTAGTTGTGGATGGCGCCATTGTCTGTGATGTTAAGAATTCATCAACTATGAAAGACGTAGAGCAAAGTTTAGAAGAAGGAACCCGCTAAAGAAATACCTTAAAGTTCGTAATTGCTTCGGAATTAACGGCAATGTAAAGGAACATATGGAAGAATAAGAAAATGCTGTTTTTTCTGAAATTGGCGGAGAGACATTTGTCCGGGATGACGGAAGCAAATATGGGATTTGTTTAGCACTAAGTAATGATGTACAGTGCGTTTCAAAGCTTGCAAGCTTTCTGGCAGCTTATAGTTCCAGCACAGTAACGTCATATCATCTTTAAGCTTACTCAAGAATCATGTTAGCTCATCGTGAAGCGAAACTGAGGTCAAGTCGAATCGTCAGAGTTCATTTTACTTGAGTGCCAAGCAGACTTCACCGTCTTTGTCTGCCATTTACTGTGTGAAAGGGCACATTTCAAAAACGGGAGAGTACCAGAGACGCAACTTTGAAGAAGGTAACTTGTCAACTTTCCTGGTAAGGGTATAGATGTAGAATTCGTTGGACCTTATCAACCATAAATGTACCTAGCTAATTATTTAATCCTGACAGTGGTGGATTATGTAACTAGATGTCGTAGTTTTGCGTTAGGACAAAAAGAGTCTCCGCGGCTTTTTAATATTTTGGTTGCAGCCGGTTTGGAATTCCGGCCGAGATGTTAACTGATCATAAAACCCATTTCGTCTCTGACACGATAAAGACAGCAAGACAAACCATGTCCTTTTGACACAGTTGACGAAACTTTATACCATCCGCAATGCATTGGTCTTTTAGATAGGTTCAACATAACGTTGATGCAGAAGTTGCGATCGATGTGTGTAGGACGGCCCAAAGACTGGGACCGATGTCTCAACACTCTACTCCTCTCGTATCGAGAAATACTGCTGGAAAGTCTAGCCGACGATAAAATCTAAACAACATACCAGTACGTAATGGATATATAGGAAAAAGATGGGAAATACTTGTCAAGTTGCTATGGCAATGGTCAGGTCATGTTGCCATGATATGGACGACGGTCAGGTTGCTATGGCCATGGGAAATATAAAAAAAAAGCTGTTTAAGAGGAAGAAAGTCGACAGGGGGCCAAAGTCTAGGAGCAGAATCCAGGTTATCAGGTATGATATTATTACTGAAAGAGGTTACTGACACAATCACGGCCCTTATGTTGTGAGTGAGGACGAAGGAAACATTTGAGTGGACAGGAAGAAAATGGTCAGGACTCGATGCATCCAACAGGTACGGAAGTGTGTGGTGGATGTTCTGTAGCTATACATATGTCGGGGAAACATACTTCGAACTTGATATGTCACTTGGGGTGTGGTGTCACGAATACTATTTCCCTAGGTGTACAACATAGGGTTGCTTGGCTCTGAACTGAGTTGTGACACATTGCTTGTGACGGAACTATTTCTTTTTCGGGGCTTCTATTCAAGTAGACGCCTTGGATGTGTGAAAGCACAATTCTGTATTTCATTCCATAGAATAAGAATGATTGTAAATAATTCAGTGATGGTATTTTGTAAATAAAATCTTACGGCAAATGAACATTTGTGCAATCGCAATTTACTCGCCTGTTTGCAGTTTGTCTTAAGTACAAATTGAAGTTTCTGCCATGTATCACCCTAGGTAATGAAAATCAGCACACTCATTTTAAACACGAATTCGAGGTTGTCATATCGATGTTAAAAATACGTTTTGAAAATGACAGAGCTAGTGTGTCTTCCGTGGTTTATTTAAGGAATGTTGAATCTTTAGAAATTTGTACAAGATTTGTAACGTTTTGTCTAATATATTCAAACGTAACTAATCAATTAACAAATTAATTAACTTAATCTTTTATAAAATTTTCATTTAAAGGTAAATGTCTTCATGTTTGTGTTTTCGTACATTCGCGTTGGCGAGAATGTTTTTCTGCCGAGTATGAATAGGAATGTACCTGTCTTTAATTACATAACTATACACATACTTTTCCTCATGGAGCCCAAAAATTCCCTCTGGATCCGCCACTGGTTTAACTGAGATCATCTTTAACAATTAGCACGGACATTAAACTCAAAATTGTGAAGAACCAACAGAGTGTTTGGAAAATATCATATGTTTGTACAGTATGAGCAGGAAGTAACCCATAAATAAATAATACATACATGCATATTGAATGCAACTCGCGTTAGGTGTTACATTTGTACACAGAAACCTTACCTTGCAGCTTACACCTCATTTCAAATAATGCTTTAAAACCAATTATTCTATTTTTGTTTACTAACTACCAGCTCCCCAATCTTCTGTTAACAGAGACTTGGCCAAGTCCCATTTTGAATTTACAAAATTGATAAATGAAATCTTTCCTGAAGTAACTCATTGTTTTATAAGGTAGTGATTTTGTAATAAACTTAATATACAGAACAAAAATCTCGCCATGATATAGTTTATATTGTATTATATATTGTACAATCTGTATATATGTCTTGTTTTTCCAGGCAAATGTTGACATTAAGGCATAAGTGGACAGATTATTCGTTTCTGAAGTCTGCCAAATTTATAACAGGTGTCGGGTATCGAGATTCTTTACGTTTTTACCCGTGAAATGATCAGGTACAGTTGTTCACAAGTAAAGCTATTTTCTATTCCTAACGTAACGCTAACAACATGTTTTCAATTGTATTTTGAAAGACTATTATATTTTTAGGTTGTTGGACTGCAAGTTATCAGTCGTGTTCCCAGACGAATCTTCGGATGGTGAGTCAGACGATAGTAAAGAGTGTAGTTGACTCGGGCTCCCCTTGGTGGTATCTCCGTTGATGACATCCTGCATGGCTTTGCCTTTCGTTTCCGGTATGAAGATCATGCATACCGCGGAGATGAAAAGTAGTCCCCCACATATAAAGTATAATGCTCCGGGATGGTGGTGATTCTAGAAATAATAAAATGTACTTTCAGCAGATATAAATAAAACACAATGTTCAGCAAAAAAACCTGGACAAAAGTGTCACCTTCGCCATAAATATCACCTCGTCGGTCGTCGTCGTCAGCATTATCGTTTTTAAACGCATACCCGTACACACAGCCATGTATATCTCGTCATTCATGACACACCCGACAACCAAGGACATTGCCAACTAACTGTTTTCATTTGCAACCAGACTACTTTAGGAATTTGTAACAAAGTTTCTAGGGAACGAAATCATGATAATAAACAAATAGATGTTTCTGTTGGATAATTTCATTGATGCGTGACTGTTGAACAGTCACGTGACGTACTTACTAGGTATACAGCTTGCGGTGCCACCATTCCACCAACTCTACTGATAGAACACTGCAATCCGAAACCGATGTTTCTGAGAATATAAACAGAACATTTTGATAAAGCTTTCCTGCTTCCGCACACACACACAAAAATTGAAATAGGAATATTTCCACAATCCTAAAACATATTTCTATAAAATGCTGCTATCGCAAGTAAGAAACAATCAGCGAACTTTTTTTAAAAAAAATAACCAATTTTGTTTCAATTACTTAACAATTGGTTAAAATTTACAGACAAATAGCGCTTAAATAATTATTTATCACATACATATAAACGTCTGAATTGCTTTTGTATGAAACTATAAAAAATACTAGTAGTACATAGGATACCGTAGACTTCCGTTCAACACAGGTTTCTTTGTGAAGAGAAAAGATCTTAGGAAAGGTCCTTCGTGTTTCTGTGCTTGTAATGAAAATTAAGAAGACTCTCTATTCTACCTAGTCTTACCTGACCACTGTAGGATAGTTCTCAGTGGTCAGTAACATGAGGGCTGACCACCCAGCAGCAACGCCAAGTTTGGCCGCAAGCGCGAAACCGCTCATCAGCTGATGTTTCATTTCAAAATCTGAAACAAAGTGCATAAATACTGATGATATTTTAAGCAATATCCACAGTAAACAGGGTATTATTCCATGTCGGTCATTCGGCTGTTAACGTTTCTCACGTTGTTGCAGGTTTTGAGAACACTCTCTAAAATTACAAAATTATTTATATTACGTTGCAAGTCTTTGCTTCTTTGATTATGACAATAGAGAAAGAAAAAGTCGAAAAATGGTTTTTGTGGTACGCTGTTTTATCAGAGCAGGCTTAAATGGTGTACACACTATTTCGTTTTATATATCAATCCAAACATCTATATCAGTTTATAAATAGTGTTTATAACTAACATGATCATGTCTGCGACCTTTGTAATCAAAACATATTTTTCCTTTTATTGTGTATCCACGACTGGAATCATTTTATACATAAGTATGTGATATTTGCAACACATTGCTAAACACTAAAACGATCCATTCATACATATACCTGTGATTTGTGTTACGGCAACAACCACCGAGGACATGCTTGAAATCATGAAAAACCCTAGCGCTGTGGGCTTCCGTCCGAGTCTAAAACACAAGTATTAACTATGTCAATACAAATATTTGTCTAATTTCAACACCAGATTCGCAGAAATGAGGTAATGACTGATAACTTATAGCATATTGTTTTTCAATCTGGAAGTAAAGCAGACACATCTCAATCAAAGGAGTAGGATTTTTGAATATGTAAGCTGAACTTTTTTATTTTCATTTTTTCTTAGGCTAAGAATCGTGCACCTAGGGTCAACAATATACGTGTTCATTGTCTGAAACCTCAGAAAGGTTTTTTCCGTGGGCAACAACAGCAACAACATAATAAGTAACAATTGTAATGGGGATATTTGCTGAAACTATCTAAATTTAGACTAATCAGAATCAAGGAAATTGCGGCCATTTTGTCCAATTAGAAAACAGAAGCTGTAAAGGTGTTTGCACACCTGAAGAGGGTTGTTCTCCTCGGGGGACAACAGCAACAACAATAAGTTCTCGTTGTGACTGAAACCTTTCCAGCGGCTCCCAAAACAGTCCACATAGTCGTAAACAACACACAGTCAGAATCCTAGAAACTACGGCCCTTTTATCCAATTAGAAAAGAGAAGCTGTAGCAGTGTTTGCATAACCATTATATACTTCTATAACTAATTTGTACAAAATCGACCAATATCTAAATTTCGACCAGTGATAAGTCACTAAATGGCTGTCATTTTATTCAATGTCTCTTTAAAGCATGCAGTATCATGAATCACATACAAACAACGATCAATACCTGATCATCGTCCAATCAGAAGGCAGTTTAAAGTGCCCAATTTGTCGAAATTTTGTGTTTTTTTCAAACTTAGAGGGTGTCACTTGAACATTTTTTTCTCTCAGTTTTTCGCTACGGTCTATGGAATATAACAAACGTTTTAGCCAAATACGTCCGAACGGAAAATAGAAAGCGTTTCCCACAGCTACACTTACCTACAATCGTTTCAATAGTACCCCTAAATACCTCTCTAAAGAAACCTCCAGACACCAATTTAGCAAATGAAAAATGAGAAGAAGGGAGAATAATGATAAGAAACGCAGCATCAAAAAAGGTTCCATCTTCGTTTGGATGACTTTACAACAATTAAGACGACAACAACAATCTAGCGCGTGCTGCTTCTTTATACCCTGGGGTTAAACAGAGAAATTGAAACACGTTAAATGGTGAAATTGATCATATCTTAATCGAACTTACTTGTTGGCCAGATAGTAAGTAGACATCTGCGCGGGCACCTCCACAACGCTGAGTAGAAACATGTTATAATAAAGATTCCCCGATAGACTCTGTACACCAAACGAAATGGCGTAGTAACCGTATCCACAGGACAGCCTGCAACAAATACATTCATACAGTTCAGTTGCAGTTGTCACACCAAAGAAAATAAAATTAAACGTTTACGAATACACATTTACCTTTATCAGCAAATTATCTGATCTGAAGTCAAAGTGGGTTAAATTTCAATTTCAACAGATTTTATGGACTTTATATATGTCAATTGGATTGGACATCAGGCTAGGCCTATTTAAGTCCTTTCCAAACTTATTGACAAACATTACATATATTCTGTCATATCAATCTAATTAAACAGTGCACGGGAGATAACTCCAATTAAGCTTGTGAAAGGAACATTTTTCAACTTTTATTAAATCAATTTCTGTTTATGTTTTGGATATTAACAATGTATATTTGTTGACAACCCTTCCTACATAAAATCCAAGGGATACAGGTCCAAAGTGGGTTAGATAGATACGATGTGCTTACATGTATATGAATGATGGGGTCACTTTGACCCACCATCAGCGGACTTCGTATTCCTAATAAAAGTTACTGCTATGACTCATATCCTTGAACACATCTATTGGACTAGTTATTATCGAAATGTTTGTTATGGATTTTATATACGACAAAGAATTAATCCATGGAATTATTTGTGTAGAAAAGCAAAAATAGTGTCAATACATAGATTATGACCCACGCTAAAACTCGATAGGAAAAGAAAGTACAAATTTGGAAACAAATAAGATAATAAAACCCCAGACGTTTTTTTCTGAATTCGTTTTCTATTGAGAACAACATCAGTTCTGCATAATCGCAACCGCCTTGATGTTTATAATCAAGATAAGGAACGAAAATAACAGGTCATGATGATCAATGATAAATTTGTCAGTGTAGATTTTAGCACGGCCGGTAGGAATTCCTGACTAGATATTATTTTGTTTAACAGGTCGCATCACGAGACTTGCATTATAGAACCAGTAGTTACGAATCATCTATGGCATGTAACAAAATCAGACCTCATGATCAGGAAACTATTTAGTCTGAAATTGTCTTAAGTTTTGACGTAGCCAATCATAAATAACGTCATGGAAAGTGACGTCAAACGTAATTTGCTAAGCTAAAATTAAGTATCAGATTGTTTCATGATCCCGGAGTAGAAGAGAGGGCTGATCTGCAATATAACTTAGCGAGGAAGGGACAGCTGTCGTATTAGAATTAAAAGAGTACCTTTCTTACAGAGTCTGCTTAAGAATTAACCATTTACAAGATATCCTGTATATTTTTATAATGAACACTCCATTGTCGCATGCTTGTATTATGCTCTATTTCTTTTTTTACATAGTTTTTGAAACTATATTTCAACTATTTCTCGTTTTGTTCATTTGTTATTTGTGTAATCTATATCTATAATTGTTATCACTATCTTGATAAATTAATTGTTGACCATCATACAGTTATGAAACCACTGTTGTCTGTTATAAGTCAGCAGTCGCTGTTTTGACGTTAAATGTCTCAAAAAAATCACAGCAAATAACAGCTAGTCATCATCAAAGCTTATACTACCGGTCAAAAAAGTCAACACAAACAGCAAACAAACTTAATGAACGTTTACTCAAGACACGAACAGCAAACCGATCTTCACCAGAAATCCTTATTATTCATAACTTTCCTAGACATACCTTTATCTTTATAAAACACTACGATAACAATTAAATTAAAATGAAAACAAAATAGGTTTATACTACTTATTTGCAAGGCAAAATATCCAGTGTTGATTATATTATTTTGATTACTTCAGGAACGACATTTTTTTTAAAGTTTTTAGTGTACATTTATAATTTGTGTTCCGTTACGAATAGGATAACAACATATTTAGAGTTCAGAAAGGTAAGATAAGTAAAAATTGGTTTTCGCGATAAAAATGCAATCTACTACCAAAATACCTCCCTCATACACCTACCATCCAACACCAAGCAGAACCGTGTACTTCAGAAGTCGACGTGACGTTAAAATATCCTTCACCGTGTACTTCCTATCCTTCGCCTGATCAAGGTCCGCAAGCATACGAAGTTTCTTCAAGTTCGGAACAGGTCGGCCATTGATGCGCGCCATTCTGCGCACAACTTCTTTCGCCTCCTCGATTCTATTGTGAGACACCAAATATCGGAAGCTCTCGGGGGTTACCCTATGGAAAAACCAAGAAACCTGAAAACATGGGTATTTTTTGAAGTCGTCTTTTTTAATCACACTTCTTTTGATTTTTATAGATTTATTTTAATAAAAAATAACTATCATTTTTATTAAATAATATCTATTTTGTGTTGGTGGTGTATTGATGTTGGATGCGGAATTTACAGAAACTTTAAAATAATGACTCTTTACTATATTGTTTTGTAGATTTCGTGTACAAGAACATTAGTTATAAATGTTTAATCTGCTTTGAATCACGCTGAGCTATCTTATGGAATGACTTAATGATAAAGTAGTTTCATAACTTGGGATTTAGCATTTATATGTTAAAATGTGTATTTTCAGACCATCATGAATCTATCTTGGTTTAATTCAAGTATAGCTTAAAATAATATGTACCAATTTAAATAAAAACACGCACACATACAAAAAAGAAAAAACCCATTGATGATATACTTCTGTAAGTTGATGGTCATTATGTTTTCCTTGCTGAATATACAATAACTACCTATGACTCTATATGACCTAATAGTGTGACAGATCCTTCAGATTTTTTACTATTTATATCACACAGACGTGAAGTGTTATTTCTAAATAATTAGTTATACTAACCACCAAAATAAGACCCATGGTACGGTTATAATAGCTGTAGCGAAGTGGATATAACGCCAGTCATGGAGCCACATTGACAGGAAGCCGAATGCGCATGCCCAGAGGGCCCAGGAAGGGAAGGCGACGACAACGGGTCTGTGTTTTGAAGGCGTGAACTCCATCATAAACGTATAAAATACCGTCAGGTAACATCCGGTTCCGAATCCAAGTAAGAAGCGCATGGCTGCAAACATTTTCCAAGAAACAGAAAATCCAGCAATCGCATTGCAAGTAACCAGAATCAGTAAAGCCATGAAGTAGGTCGGCTTTCGGCCGATTCCGTCCGCTATGTGACCAGCTGTTATTCCACTGATGAGCAGTCCAGTCATCTGGATTGTTGTAATGGTGGAGGATACCCAGTCCTTGTCACAGATCAAACCCCACTGTCGAAACAAAATAGCATTGTTAGGAAGAGTCAAACTGTGCATGGAACATCAAAGCCAGGTAAGGTGAGAGAACATTATCCGCATTACGTTAGGAAATGATATACATGGTACATTCAAATTCGAAAATGTAAAACAAGACCATGTAAATAAAGTACATAAAGTATATTTACTAAGGTAAGGTAGTAAAATATCCAGCAAGGGATGGTGCGGAACGGTGAGACATGGCAAGGTTACATGAAGTAGACGAACTAAGGTAGGGCAGTAAAATGTTAAAAGGAAAAACAAGACACGGTGAAACAAGGGGAACGCATATAACAGATATAACAAGGTAAATGCATATATACTTATATATATATACAGATCATGTGCATATTATGGTAAACATAAAGCCATATAGAATATCGCAAAGGAAGGTAAATAATTTAATAGTCAATAATAAAACAGTATAGAAATGTAAAACAATGTTAAGCCAGCCAGACAGTGGCAACGGTCGTGTCACCAGCTTATGGTAAACTATATGACCAGAAACCTCATCTTCGTTATAATGATAAATATAAATGTGGTTTTTGCAATCAAACTGCCAAACACATAATGTATTGATATGGCACACTGTATAATTAACAAACAAATGGTATTTGAAGAGACATTCATGAAAAATAAAGAATAATTATCTACAGTATTTATGTACATGTATACATGTCATCGTTCTAATGCCTTTCCTCAATTTCAGGTTTTGTTGTTGTTTGTTTTTCTTTGTAAATATTGAGAAATTAAAAATAAACTATTCTGTATTTAAAGTACAGCAAAGCGTTTTACTTTAACTGTTTTAAATTGTCCCGGTATTTTTTACGTGAACAAATTTTTGGGGTATAAATGTCTCACTTAACATAAAATGTCAGGTGATAGTTATTGCTTATTCTCTAACGAAAAATGATGAACTTAAGGTGGCGATATTTCGAATATCGCAAATATAAAAAATCTGCTTAATGTGGGTGTTTTCAGTACTGTCAAAGACTTGATATCGTTCATTTCAACATGGTGAGGCGGCAAACTTTGAGAGACATTGATATTTTATCAAAGCTATCTTTTATAATCCATGACCTGAATTAGAGATAAAACTTTCGGTGAAGGAGCAGGAAATACGCCACATTATATTTGTACTTAACGGTAGGATGGGTTAAGTAAAATGGGTTTATATTTCCTTTGCATTCATAAATGTTACGTATGACTGACTCAGAAGATATACTCCACCAAAAATGAACATATTAGTACGATCGCATCCCATAATTTTGTTGATAGCAGACTTCAATTTTGTTGATAGCAGACTTCAAAAACATATTGGTCATAAAGTGTCCCGATATTTCGAAAGTTCACAATGCCACACTCGCGATTAACTGATATGTAGCATCCGCTAGTGATATTTTACAATTTAACGAAGTGTTAACGTTCCACTAGCGACATTATGTGTACTTCTCAATTTGTTTTAATCAGATCGTCTGAATGTTTATCACTTTATTCTGAAAGCGGGCCAATCAGATGAGTCTAGGAAGATTACCGCCACTCGGACATATTTTCCGGAATAGATAGAGTGCATAGCCTGGTCAATGATATCGATGGCTCGGCTGAAGTGGTAAGAGTTGATATGACCAACACGGAAGCTGCGCTCTCGGTATGATTGGCCAGGATAACCGAAACTTAACAAATACATTGGTAAAACCACTTCTATCCGAGATGAGCTATGGTATAGTTAACAAAAGTAACTTTTACGAAAATTTAATACACACATACACATATTTACAAAGTGAGAAAAAGGAATGGAAGTGAAAGTTAACGGATGTACAGATAAGCGCATAAAATCTACACGATAGAAGAAGCAAAATAGATAAAGCGAATAAAAAGGAGACAGTAGAATTAAAAATTTAATTAACCAATAAGAGAGCAAAAAAATCAGAATTAATAAATACAGAAAAAAGTACGATGGTCAAAAGGCTCTGTGCGAGGCACCAGATAAGAGTAGAAGGTTTAGATTAACGGCACATACTAATACAATCATGAAAATTAACACCATTCTAATATTCTATAGACTTTATTTAATTGACTATAGATCTGTATATATAGATATATGACATGTACCAGTATATATACAGACATTATTTTACATAAGAAGAGATAAGTGAGTCAACATTCTGAGTACATAAAAAGAAATATGAAAACAGGAGGAAGGAGAGAGAGAAGATAAAAACGGAATAGAAAAAAAACCCCATAAAATAAATGTTGAATTGAAACTAATGAATATGGGTGGGGTGGGGTGGGGGTGGGGGTCGGGCAAAACAGAGTATACGCATTTCAACGTGAATCAATGTCTGTGGTAACCAGAATTTAAATCTTGTTCCCAGTGTTTAAGATCACTTGAGACCTGTATTAGACGGGATACATTATGAAGGGTACCACATGTGATGGAGAAAAAGTTCGTCCATCTGTAGTTTATTATGCTTCCAATTTCGTTTAGTTTCTCATCACTTTCATTTGGTTTAGAGTTTAAATGTTACCCTTTAATAATGTTTACGTGTCTTTTTTCTGGTTTTTTCCCTTCATTGTATACAATTATCGTTATATATTTTCATTTCATATTGCTTTTAAGAATCAAATTATGTGCGCTCACATTTAAAACGTAAAATTTGATGTAACGTAATTACAATTCAGTGGTACATCTTATGGGATCTAGAATAGTTTAATAAAGCAAAAAGGAAATGACGATTTGTATGTCTATGTCGGCGATGAGCTGGTTGGCAAATGACCTAGAGAATGACTAAAGTAAAACGTTACTGTTGGTAGATAATGTGTGACCAAGTAAAAACGAGAATATTGTTTATCCATTGTAATTAAACTCACCTCACTTACGACAGTGTTCATACCCTCGTCAAAGCGGAAGCTCATACATGTGTCTGATGTAGAGTTCACAGAAGTATAACATTGTTGAAAGGATGCATTTCCAAAATCTTGTGCAGAATTCAACGTGCTGTTTATAGAATTTGAATGCCTGTATGATGTCACATTGTGAACGTCATCTTCACAACTCCATGATGGAATCGCGCCGGCAAACGTCATGACGAGCATGCTCCATACGGGTCCTATTTTGCTCATGCTCACGGACGAGAACATGAGAACCTGGAATCTGGAGAATCCCCCGGTCTCGTCTAACAGGCTTTCTAAATACGCACTGGTCGCCGACATTTTTACGAATCAGTAGAAGCTCTATATAAAAAAAGATATTGTATACATGAACATGCAAGTTCATTGTGATGTAATATCAGAATATATCAGATAGTATTTTATAAGAACACACACAAAAATACCTCAATTTGAAATAAAAAGAAAAACAACATTATACAACTACATGTACATTTAATTAATATCGTGATGTCCATTATTGAGCTATTTGGGGTTGTCAGACTTAAGCATTTCATGTCAGAACTTTGATCCCTATCATGGCTCAAGGATGTTACATTTATGTACGGGGTATTTAACTTGTCGAATTTATAAATGACAAATTGGGTTTGTTTTTGAATAGTTATCGGATATTAAGAAAACTTGACAATATGTTGACCTAATTACTTAAATTACAGAAATATTCAGGTTTTTAAGTTAACACTTCATTAAAGTCAAATGTTCGTTGTACAAATTATAATTTTTGTGTCATAACATAAGTGAAGAACGGACGCTAAGATGATTTTCAATAAAGGATGCCCAATATTGATTGCGGGTATATGGTATATACGGAGTGATTATAACCTATAATTGATATTAACAGAAATGTTATTTTTATAAATGCATAGTTATTGAATATATAAATATGTTCTTTTTACTAAAACACACATCGAGATATCAAAAAGACGTTTAGGTATATGGCTTCTTCACTTTAATGTCAGATTATCTATAGGTTACACGATGAAACTGTAAAACATCTATCTTCAGGGAAAAGCCATCAGCATGTAACCATTTCGTATATGTATAGTCTTAAATATTTACTGATTCATAAAAGTTTGTGATACACGTCTTAATAGACATTTCTCATTTTGAGGCAGACCTACCACGGAGCCAGAGACGGACACTGAAAGTAGTACAATCAGGGAACATCTCAAAATTATTTTTCATTTCTTCTGTATTAAGGATTCCTGTCCGCTGCTTGCGACAAAACACTAAATAACGATATTTTAGTGCTCCTTACCTACAGTAACATCCCCTGATTTTCATTACATGCACAACGGATAAACTTCTCTAGGCTGATCTCACCTTACTGGGTTTTCTTTCAGAAAAGATTGTTTTTAAATTATGATTCATATTGACCCCCCCCCCCCCCCCCCCCCTCGTCATATTTAAATATTTTGGTATTTTGGTTGTGTTTATCATGTTACTGTTGCAAAGGAACATTCATAAACGATTCTTTGTCACGAAGGGATGCTTATAAACGTCCTTTTGTCCAACCACCTCTATACACAAATGTGACGAAAATGTGTGTAACAAGTACCTTCAGGATAACGCTATTATAAAAACGTGTAAGCGTTAAACATTTCTTTCGTAATATGGAATATCGTGTCCTAAGAAGTTTGTGGATGGTAAATTTAATCTGAAAAATGTGATCCCTGTCACTCTGGTAAAAAACAAACTTCTTCCAACTGATTACTCAATCGGCGTCAGAAAAATACAACAGACGTCCCGGGTGAGATCCTTAACAAGATATTGACATTTCAATTACCACGGTCACATAAACTGTACCTGCCGCATTGAGCCACGAAAAATACTATAACGACTGTGGTTACCGATTACATCATTGCTTACCTGTTCGCTTACCTGTAGTCACTCACATGTGCGTCTACACACTCTCATATACCCTATACGCTACGTTCCAAATACAATTATTTTTGAAATGACCCCTGTTTTTGATTGTCTGGGTATCTGTCTACACGCTCCGTGTTAAGTGTACCCCAAAATGAGAAAGGTCTAATACAGAGCCATGTTAAACATGAAAGCGAGTTAAAGACAGGCAGATATTATCGATGTTTTGTGCCACTTACTTAATAGGGTTGGTTCATGCATCCCGATGCCATAACTTTAACCAGTCAATGGTAGGGGAGCCGACCTAGGCATAATCAGCTGTGGTGAATTTGACAACAGCATTGTCGAATGTTGGAAAATTGACGATAGGAATGTATATAGTGGGGGAGTCGACCATATCATTGTCAACTGTGGGGAAGCTGACCTTAGCATTGTCAACTGAGGGGAAGTTGACCGCAGTTCTGTCAACTATGGTTAAGTTGACCATGACATTGCAACTGTGGAAAGGTTTATCACAGTACTGTCAAATTTTGGGACGTTGACCTCAGCACTTTTCTTTGCGAGGAAGGTGACAGTACTGCTGTCAACTGTGGAAAAGCCTACCACAGACCGCAACACTGCCAAATTCTAGAAAGTTGACCACTTCACTGTATGCCGTAAAACATGTCAGTAAGATGAGAACCGTAGACTCACCTCCTGCTAATTAAGATGATGAAGCTGGTGCAATAATTTTATTAATTTATCTCGAAGTAAAGCATTACTTATCATATTTAAAAACAAATATTCCTCATTTAAAATATGTTATTTTTTAGCCTTGATTTATTTTACATCTAATTAAGAAGTCATTTCGAGTGTCATATTTCGTCATAAAAAGATATGTTAGCCTATTTCGTATGGTAAGTTATAAGGCCCATGACTTCTAACATTAAACAAATTCACTTAATCGATTTTTGATTTTTAATCTTGAATTGTTATTGGGACAAATCCACTTTTACCTGACCTTGTCATTTGCTTGCAAAAAAACATGGTATTATATTTAGATATCCAATGAATTACTTACGGTTTCACTGCCAAATGTACCTATGAATTATTTTTTGGCAATTATATTCAAAAAGAAAATTGAGTTTAAATTACGGCATGTACAAAACTCAACAATGGAATGTTCTAGTGTATTGCCTACCTAGGGACAGGGGACCTTTATGCTAACTATAAATTATTATTAAACATTTTGACAGACTTTTCAAAACATTTGCCAAATAGTCAAACAAACAGTCATGCTCTAGTTTAAGTGTTTTTTTAAGCTGAACTTAAATGAGAAAATACTTTTTTTGAAGAAACAAAAGGTCGAACGGGCGTGTTTCCCCCCCCCCCCCCCCCCCATCTATTATTCACTTATGTTATTATCACGTCTCATTTGGGTCATCTTCAAGACATTTTTTCAATGCAAAGATTATACAGTGTAACAAATAAGCTCATCCTTTAAGATTGACTTCAGTACTCTATGCCTTATGTGTCTTTGTTTGAAGATTCTACATATAACTAACATTACTCAAGTGGCATTGAAAAAATGGCCATGGTCATTTATTTCAACAAACATGACAGTGTGTAACTACAAGGTACATGCTAAATTTTAACATCAAAACTTCATAAATCTTTGATAGAAATGGTTTGGAAGGTTTTACCTTTGACCCTCGTGACCTTGTAAGAGGATCAAAATAATTTATAATAACACGATTGACACTTTTTCACCCGAGTATTATACTGGCAGAATATTGTTACTCTTTGACCTCATTGTGTGTTTGAAGATTTCAGCACATATGACCTCGGTGACTTTGGTCGTTGGTGACATAGTATATTATGAGCAACAATGATTGCCCTATAGAATTTCATGCTACATGTTAAAATCATGATTTTAAACCGATTGCTTATTCAGAAGTTGTTCAAATACTCTTGACACATTTGACCCCTGTGACATTGAAAGTGTGTCGATTGTTAAAGCCCTTTGCCCCGTTATAGTGAATATTTATTTAGTATTATGCTCCTTCTACCATTACCTATATGCTGAATTGCATTTGGTTAACAAAATACTAGAAACTTGAAACCCTTATTATCAGGTGAAACTTAAGTTTTTGTTCAGTTATTATTTATCTGAAAGGTGTTTTAGATACATTTATATATACATGTACTTTATCATCTTCAACTCAGGAATGGATCTATAGCCAAAACACAATACAAGCAACTTCATTGGTTACATTCTGCCTCACTACTATGTCAAGCTATCAAAAAGCACGTTTTGTCTGCTTATGCAAATAAGGGTCATTGCTTCCTGAAGGGTTTTAGTTCATCAAACAATGACGTAAGTATTGGCAGTGTTGAAACATGTCTTTTAAAATTCTTTATTACTACATTGCGTTGAACAGGTTATCGCCAATATACTAAAATGGAGGTATTAATTTACAATGACAATGACATTTACAAATTGAAGATGATTATTGGAACAGAAATGCATGTGAAAATATATTTTACGTGTGACAATACATTCTTCTAAACGAAAATGCCTTAAATGTATGTTAAATGGCATTACTTACCCGAAGGAATGATTATCAACTTTCCTCAGTACAGTTTATATGAGCACATACACATCTCTATGAACTCTGTCTATGTCTGTCTGTGTCATTTCGTCTATGCTAGTCGTTGATATAACGTTCATGTTTAAATACACATACGTAACATGCCGCTTTTTGTTATCCTTTTAAAGAGTGTTGTATAAAACTCGCCGGCGTTTAAAACTACCGAGTTATTCACGCATTGGTTTGTTATGAACACCGATCAGTTTTGTTATGAAACACATGAATGCACACATCTGCAGTCCGTGACAGTCACTGTTAAAAAGCACCTGTTCAAATGTCGTCTCTTGTCCATTAGCAATCACTATTATAATGATAGCTATATGGTCAAGGAATTGTCACAAACCATCACTTTGGTGCAAAATAAATCACTTTTATAAATCATTAAGCTGCTTCAGTAACAATAAGTATATATATATATCTTACATTTTACAACAATAATTTTAAGTTATATTAATCTCTAATTTTGACCCGGATTGGGGGAAGGGGGCGGATTACCCGGAGAAAACCCATATAGCCTTGCATGTGACCCAATACTTTTCAACGTCCGATCGGGAAATCGATCCCCGAACGCCTTTGTGAAAGGCGAGTGTGTTACATGTGTATCCACTGCGTCACCTGACCACCTTATAATGTAACTCTCACTGGTATAACCAACCAGACCACTGTTATAAATCACTAATTAATATAAAACAATCACTGTTATTACGCAACATGTTTGCTTTATAACGATCACTGATATATCAAGTCGGTCTAATTACAATCACTGTCATAATTTACTAATTAATCTGATAACGAACATTGATATATCATTAAAATTTAGCCAAAAAGACACTCACAGTTATAAATTACTGATCAGTCTTATAACGATCACTGGTATAACAAGTAGGTCCTATACCAACTACTGCTTCTTATCTCTAGTTGATCCAATAGCGGATACTGTTACTAATCATCACTAGTTGGTCCAATTAACAGTTTTGTTATAACATCACCGATCATACAGGGGTAGGTTTCTCTTTATATTAAGTACAATCACAAGAAGTACAAAGAAAGGGAAATTACCTGTTTTAAAATGATTTTCGTGATGCCGAATATCAAAAAAAGTAATTAGATAGTGCATCATATGACCAGCTGTAACAAAATATGTTATACAGTAGCAATATTGACTAAGGTTACCTGAGAGCTGTATGTCTTTCTGAGGCAAATTACGTTCCACACAAACTCTGGTCTCTGTATGTATAGCCTCTCCCTGGAAAGCCTTACATGAGTGTGTTATGTCTCATAGAGGTCTTGTTCAGAAAACGAAGTATCCACAGCCGGACATTATCTGCATTAAATCAACTTACAAACGTTGTATAAACACTGAATGATATTTCTTTTAAGTGTCGAGAAGTGTGTTATACGCACCAGTGAAAACACTATTTATATGAATCGATTTATATCTTCTACTGAGAAGAAGAGAATACTTTATAAATCACATATGCAGGTGCATGATGGTCATGTGATGCCATTTAGGTTTTATATAAAAGATTCTCCACGCGTCACTGACTTCTATTATAGCTATATTGTGATCACATAGCATTTCCATTGGAGGAGATTATTAACGGAAACCCTTTTCTATTCCAGATAGATAGTTGTAGATTTTAAGCACAATGTTTTATTGAGCGCTTACAGTGGACAGTTAATAAAGGAGACTTAACAATGTGATAAAAATGTCAAGAAGCTCATTCTTGTCCCTACAGTCGTAAAACATGTGTCTTTTAGTTGATAATAATTTGTTGACCTTTATTTGAACGATGCGAGTGACCCTTGTTTGACCTCAGCAGAATTGTATTGTGTACGACACAGATGGCGATGTCAACATTCAGTATCGTCGTTATTCATGTCATCGACTTTATAAAAGCAAAACTCGGCGATCAACGGGAACTAGAATCAATATTAAATGGAAGAAGACTTGAAAACTATATCAAAAGTGGTTATGGGCATTGACGATTTGGATTAGAATGTTGATCCACCAGATTTGCATTACAGACACCACAAAATCCAGGTGCAAAAAGGAAGTCATTTCTTCTAATAAATTATGTTTAAATCGACAAATGAAAATACAATAACAATAACTTATTAACTGTTAAAGGTCATGTTTACAGTTTCGATGGATTCAACGAAAATAAATGTATTAAGCGTTAGCATTTTAGGCGTATCTCACATGAGGAGGAGTCAATAAGTCAAGATCTTTCGAAATCCCTCCTTCATTTAACGTAGGCCGTCATGACAGGTACCACATAAGGTGATGACAACATTCACAACGTCATGGATACCAGGGCGTGTATTTAGGAAACAGTTCTCATGTTCAAACTCAGATTTTTTCATTTTATGAATCTTAAAGCCTAATACATTTTTAAATGTTTTCAGCTGATTGTTTTTTATTCTGTTCCATGATTTATACAAGATGCACACATACAGATGGTTTTAGCACAACATCCATGCTTGAGCACGAGAAGGGTTTCATGAATACGGGCCCAGATTTCGTCTTAGGATCGTTGTGAAAGTTCACGTTGTTTTTTTCTACTGTATTGTATTGGTGTCTCCTCAGTTCCTGAGTATTCAGGTTCATATCAATTTTGGATAGAAGGTTTCATAAAAAAAAGTATTAAGGCAAGCAGTAGAATAAAAGCAAAATATGGTAAATTTTCCTATTTGAAAGGAATATTGCATTATTTAATAGTTGAGGAACTATAAAGGCTAAGTTAGTTTTAAACACAAACAGGAAAATGAAAACTTGTTTTGCGAGCTTTCGATAAACGTACGTTTCCTTTGTCAAGCAAAAGTGCAAATGACCGATGTCTTTACTTAGCCTTTGTTAGTTATACCAAACTGGTAAATCTAATTCCGAATGTTTAAGGAGCTTTGTACCGATTTTCATCCGATTATCTTGAAAAAATTATAAGGATTCTTGCAACTTCACCATATTTGTAAATACACATAACAAGCGCATAATTGATGTCCAAGCCCACCTGAATATCCTGTTTTCGAAGCGCTCATACATATACAAAGTGCATATGAATTATTTATTTTATGACCTGAGGAGTCTTTGCAGGTCAATTCCATTCTTCATTAATTGCAACATGCATACGTATAATGACCGTAATGGCTATACGAGGTCATATACCGGTTTGCATAATGGGTTTATGTGACAGTCTAGCAGCAACACTTATTTTCCTACATTAGATTTTCTTCTTCATATGTATTACAGCATGTGGTTATAGATATTTTACTGAAATTTGAATGTGTCTTATTTTCAGGCAGAAGGAATTGACTTAGAATAGTATACATACTTAGATATTACATGTACGATAGTCGATCAACACTGGAAACAAGAGTGGTTTTAAGAGGCTACACGTTCCATTCATAAACGTTTTATTTTGTTTTATTTAGGATGACGTTTGGACTATGGCATTTGGACCCCGTTGACAATAACTGATTTGCTTAATAGTCCAATAATGATATTTTTTTCTAATTAAACTTTTGAGAAAATTTACAACTATTGCTGTTTTTCTTGTCTTAATACAATGATCATGAATCCCAATGTACATGTGTATAAATACTATTTTTTTTTTTTTTTTGATATTTGAGAATATGTACTGGATGAAAAAAGTTCAGTTAAATTTTAATAAAGCTAACAAGGCTTTGGACATTTGCGCCATGGTGACGTGTGTACAGTTGTGTGTAACTAAAGGTATTCAGAAGAGTACGCTTAATTCGAAATTTACATTGTATTTGTTGTTCTGTTCGCAGATGTGCACAAAAGGAATTATTTATGATATTGTAAACAAAGAAATACAATAATTTGTTGTTTTTTATCACCAGATAACTTTGAAAACATCTTTCGCATTCACTTCTCCAGCATCTTTTAATGTAAATAAAATGTGTAACAATATGTATTTGTAACAAACCATGTTTATAAGACCGTTAACACGGTGATATATAGACCATAAGCCGGGGCTGTTATATATAAATTATAAATGAAATGACCTTTTCTCATTCAGCGGTTGTCCATGAAAACATGGCTACGCAAGTCTATGATGATGGGAAGACTACTCACCTTTTAGTTTAAAACAACTCCTTTCTCGGGTGACATCCGGCCTATTCAAAGATCTGTGGTCAATGGCAAATTGCTCAACGCTGCTCGCAACAGGCTAACGCTGTCATGAAAATAAAAGCTTATAGTTTTGCAGAATATATTGCCATTACAAACTGAATTAATAAAATTAATTGAATGTGTAACAGCTTGCTTGGTTCAAACTTTGTTTTATTCAAATTGTGTTTGACAATACATCGAAGAACATGTTTTTAGAAAAGAAAAGGAAACAAAAACAATTGTCGTGACACTTATGTAAATTTGTTACCTGCTTAATAATCAACTTTTCAACACTAGCTACAAGAATGAAGTGATATTTACAACAGAACAATTACGGGAGTAGGGGAGAGAGTAATGGATTGGTATTGCAATGAGTATGTGGAAAACGATTCTGTAAAATATAACTATGGAATAGTAGATGAAAATGTCAGCAGTCCTGTAAATGGACACTCGATCAAGGTTAACATGTATATACAAGTTACATAGAATAAATCACCACTTAATCAATTATTGACAAAATTGGTATGACACAAAGCACCGCCATGATTATTAAAAACGTTGCAGTTCACATTCTAGCCATCACACTTATCAAATATAAGTCCATAAAACACGTTCCTGCCTCGTCCCTGGCACGTCCTGCTCTAATGCGTATAAACATGGTCGACTTAGATACATGTTCTATTTACAGAAATGTTTAACGTAGAATAGTACTTTATTATGTTGAGGTATAATATATATTTTATTGTTGAAGTATTGAATTATCTTATTAGGTGGAGTTATTATCTATTCCATATTGTTGAAGTGAGGAATTGTCCTTTTCGTTTTAGGTATAGTAAATTCCACTTTGGTGAAGTGGGAAAGTGTCCTATTAGAATGAGGTATTATGATTTATGTTCTAAATTGTTAACGTCGAAAAAGTTCCTAATAGATTGAGGAAGTATATATTTAGTATTGTTAAATTTGAATATGTTCCTACAAGGCAATGGTCATAAGCTCAAAATCTGCCCTCTTAGATTATGGTTGATGGTAATTATCTGTGAAGATTGTTTTTACGATAATATAATCTACCCTACTTGATGTTGTGACAGAGAAATTACCAACCTGGGGCTGATTCATTTGGTTTTTCGCACCTCAGACAGAGATATCCTATCACATACCCCATGCTAGACTTTGTATGTCGTCCGACCTGTCTGGTACCTTCACGTGACATTTCGCGGAATTCTTACACAGCGACGTATTCATTCGCGCGTAAACGACTCGATATTGACAATCTGCATTAAACATATTATGTTTTATCGTTATATGGTTTGTTGTGATGTAAAGTATGTAGTTAGTTGTCTGATGTTGTAGATAAAATATAATCTACACTGTAAAACATTTCGAAATTTAAATGAGGCCCCAGACGGGTTACTTGTAGTCTCTAGCAAGATGCAAATAAATTGTAATATCTGTAACTGAGCGAGATCTGTTTATCTCACTCTCAGGCTAAGATTATGTAACATCCCAACCTCGGCTTACGCTTCGGTTGGGATACTGTTACAGAATCTTAGCCCTCGCTTGATATAACCAAATCTCGCACAGTTACAGGTAATAGATTTTAGTAGTCTTACCCGAGGCTCTGCCAAGGGTTATACAACCAAATAATCACCAAAGAGGTCGAGATTTCTCTGTTGCACTCTCAAGATAGAGGGTGAATATTTTTTCTTCCATCATCCAAAAACTATATTTAAGAACAATGGTTTTCAATAATTGTAATCTATTATCCTGAGTTTTGTGCATGACCTCTCCCGTCAAGAAACGCTTATGACGTCAAAATAGTATTTATATCTTATGACGTCATAGTATTGCTGCCAACTACGCACAATCTGTCACTCTCTTTTTGGGGTGACAGAAAAAATTCCTTATAGGATGAGACAAAATTTTGAACAGGTAAAACGGGAGACGATTCAGATAAAGTTGAAGAAAATACGCTAAACAGGTTAATGACAATTGGCCACATTAGCCTATGGTTTATGCCAAAATTTCAGTGTACATGTAGGTTTATTATTGATGATAATGTTCAGTGTAGTTTTATGGTTGATGATAATGTTCAGTGTAGTTTTACTGTTGGTGATCATTTTCAGAGTAGGTTCATGGTTGATGATAATGTTCAGTGTAGCTTTATGGTTGATGATAATGTTTAGTGTAGTTTTACTGTTGGTGATCATTTTCAGTGTAGGTTCATGGTTGATGATCATTTTCAGTGTAGGTTCATGGTTGATGATAATGTTCAGTGTAGCTTTATGGTTGATGATAATGTTCAGTGGAGTTTTACGGTTGATGATAATTTTCGGTGTAGGTTTATGGTTGATTGTGACTTAACGGCATTTTCATATCAGTATTTGTAACATAATTCTGTATTTTATTCTTACCTTTGTGATGTGCAGTATTCTACTCACCTCACTTGATCAACAAAGATAAGGCACGTTTAGATCATTTTACAGAAATTCACTTATAATAGTCTTACCAATAGTATATATGTCAATCTGAATTTATTATAAATGTATAACGTTGACAGTCTTCAATAAATGTTGTTTTTGTTTTTATTTTTTGTTCGTTAAAGTTCGTAGAATTTGGTTTTTGTATAGCTAGATTTTTTTTTTTATTAAATTAAAATGATGTATAGATTGGATGCACGCATGCAAAAGCAATTCGTAAGGAGGGCGTCATGCCAAAAAGACAATGTGGGTACGTCTATAACTATCAGTTGTGTATAACATTATGTCACAGGTTCAAAACAATATTCTGTTAAACAACCAACATATCGTTGGCATAAGTTGTTACTGGTACATTGTACATATAAAAGACGAATACTGCAGTAAATGGTTGGAAAACTGAATTAAAAGGCATTATGGTTTTAGATCCACACGTGGATAACTGAATGAATAAATAACAAGTACACACCTGTAGGAAGTAGAATGAATGAACGAACAAAGGAACAACCAAGCGAACGAATGTATGGTATATTTAAAATAGAAAAAGGAACAGTAAATAACAATGAATGATGTAAACGAAAGATGAGGCAGGAAAAATGAAAGATAGCCTGAGGATTTCATATAGTACATGGATAGCGAGTTAATCGTATTTATTTTTATACTAGGATTGGAGAGTGCAATTAATGTTTTGTTTAATATTTGATTTTAAGTTTAAGTGGCAAGATACATGTTTCTATGAATTGTATTAGACATAACGAATTTAAATAACTCGCATAAGGATATTGTATTGGTTTCGCTTGAGGTGCAAGCTCACTGATACAGACTAACGTACATTTTATAAGATACTTGGCCAGTCAAATTCATCATTATCGTGGTAAAACACTTTGTATATATGTTAAAAGTCTAGGAATACGCGCTTTGAAACATGGAGATATTATGGATTTTAACACAAATTCTAATGTGTGACACCCTGATAAAAACTCCAGTACTGTATTTGGGAAAAAAAATCGAAATATAACCACTAAACACGGAAACTCGGTAGATACCTACTGTGTAGGCCCTGCATGAAAGAATAACAATTGATACAAAACGGTAAATAAGCGCACGGTATATTTCCTTAAGGAGATACTGTTAACCTTATAAGAATCGAAGTGAAGTGTTATGAAATGTAACTCAATACCACAAGCAAACTTGAACACACTCTGAGAGCTGAGACGATGTCTAGGAACTTATTACATAGACTGATGACGCATTTAGCAAGCTCAACGGTTTGAAATTTGTGTAAGAGTAAAAAGGAGACAGCTAACGAGGTCAGATGAAATAGTGATATATCTTTTAGATCTTTTGTATAACGGATATGAAAAAACTGGTGTTTTTACATGTAATAGGAGAGAAATCTTAATAATTAATTTCCGTAATAACGCTATAATAAAGTTATGAACACAATTTTAACTGTGGAAATTTCGGGATGTAATACTCTATCAGATTCCAGGTCATAATTTGGCCATTATAGCTCTCTGATTTAATCTTTTTGTTTCATTAAAGTTTTCTGCATTTATACGAATTCAAAACAAAAGATAGATTTCTACTTGCTTTTTTTTGTATTTGTCCAGTGATCTCGATAACCTAAGACATTATACAACGTAATACTCTCACCAATGATGGCAGAGATTGAAATTCACAAACTTCCTATGTAACAATTGAAGACTCTCAGATAAAAACACTTTTGCTAGGTTAACGACAATTTTTGGTCAAACTGATTAGTCAATCCAACAGATTCTGTGTAACACGTAAAATACAGGAGACTGGTTAATATAGGTTGCTTATGACGAACAACGTAAATACGTTGTTTCGACATAAGGTTTTAGTCACTGTTACAGTGGTGGGACAAAACCTTTGACGATTTATAACAGCGGATTTTGCCATCAGTAGAAAAATTTGCATGATAAATTGTCAATAATGTTTTCAATTATAAAGAGGGGTTAACAATTGCAGCAAAATTTTACTCTCAAATGTTATGACATTTGAAAAGGTTTCGACAATCAATGACAATGCTGACGACCGCTACACGTGTTCGTCTATGTTACAAATACGATACGTATCTATGACGGTCGTCTGCAATCGTCGTATTAACTTGTTGATTTTATTGGTCATTATCACGACACGGTTGACATGTGCTATACTTCAGCATCTTTTCAACAGGCAATTTTCTGCCGTAATAGACCAATATTATGCAAATACTAGTTTATAGATGTGACATTTTAGCATTTGTGAGGTGGTGTTAATGCCCCTTGTTATAAAGCATATAAAAAGCAGCATACGGGGGATTGGGCATTTCAGTTTTGTTTTTAAACCTCCACTGTACGCGACGTTGATTCGATCTTCTTCCTAAGGTAAGGGCATATTTTATTGTTTTAATTTCAACAAAAGAATGATAGAAACATACCTCAATGAAATGAATATATAGTAGACAAAGAATATATATCGAAAACCTTCTTCAAAAAACGCTTCGATCCATTGTTAATGCTATAATAATAAATATTTTCAAAAATAACGTCTCTAGATCGTCTCTTAAACAAATAAAGAATAACAAAATGTAGACAAGACATTAACCGGAACGGTCGTATCTAACCTGGATACTCTTTGTATCGTAATAAATTGTATTTGTTTTATCCAGAAATATCCTGGAAGGTTAATAAATTGCAAATCAATAACGATCGGACAGCTAGGATAAATATGATATCATCTCTTTGGCAATATTCATTGACTTTGTGTGATATCATAGTCGATGATTTTGATTATGATCATTATGATCGTTTAAATGTACAGAATGTCCCTATTCCTACTCTGCTTTAATTTATACAATTTGAATTAAAATTATATTTTGTTTTTTATAAGTTATTTTACAAAATACTCTATCATGCCCAGAGTGTAGGATTTTACCAAATTTGAAAACCCCTCGGGTGGAATTTCCCTATCCTATACCCCTTGACATGAAAGAGTCTTATAATATTTAATCAGAGTGATATTAAAGATTTTTTGTTCACAAATTATTTTTAAATAAACCCGACAAAATTTAAGCTACCATACTCTTTTTTAATACTTGTATTTGGAATGAAAAGGCAACGACATTGTGATTTTTGGAGCTATGTGTACTCTGTTTTTAACAGAAAAAGTCCTTTATGTAAATATTAAAAGAGTATTGCTTGTTACATATATAAGTCTTGCTTGCTTAAAACAAAGGCAAATAGAAGTAAGCATGTTCAAAGACGTTTTATACAAAACGTAATTTGATCCCTATATTATTTGCTCCTTTAAGAACCACAACAGTTTGTTGGTAGTAAATATTTGAAAGAGAGTTTTATGATAATTCAATTACAAACGGTTTTATGTAATAAATGGCCATATTGTTCATATAAAGGATATAGATAAAAATTTATATTAATATTATATACATTTTAATGATAACGATACATATTAATGATATAGATCAAATATATATTAATGATATATATACGTTTTAATGATAAAGATACATATAAATAATATAAATTTAAATACATATAAATGATATAGATCTAATTACATGTTAATGATATAAATACATATTGGAAATGGAATGTAAAAATTAAGATGAAAACAAAATTGAAGAATATTTTTGTAGCTTGACAAAAGTAAATGCGGTAGAAAGCAGAGAACAAGGTTAATGACTGTATTGATATGTTAAACATATAGTACAAATCATTTTCTTCTTTAAACTTGTTATTGAAAAACTCATATCTCTGAACAGGCCTATGGAGAATAACAATGAAACCCGTATTTTTGTACATACCGTGTTTTAGGATATTTCAAAACTGTAATACGTATTTTAGGTATAAAAGAGCAAAACACTAATTGCAGTACAGTAAGCAACGCTTGTCTTGTTTTTAAATAACTTACTTGTATTGTGCAAATGGTTTAAAGAAAATGACAATAAAAAATCTAAAAAATCTACAGAAAATAATGTTTGCTAAAAAGTAGTTGATTGCTATTAAAACGACTTCTTGTTCATATGTTACTTTATTACCATTTGTACTGTGACCAAACATTACCAGAAGTAATGATTTTCACGGTCACATAACGGTAAAAGTTGACAGGCGTTGAAGTCGGGCGTCTCTCCTTTATAATCTTCAAAGGACAGGTATCAGCCTAGCGATTGGTCAGGTGTTTTTTTTTACCTGAGGTTAATCAAACAGCTGTCTTTGTGCCTTCAATTTACCTAGGATCACAACAAATACAATAAATTTTAAAATGTGATGTGCATAAATATAAAGAGATAACTAAGTGTTTTGCTATTAACATTCTGTTTCCTTAGTGCTAGCGATATTTCTGTAACAAGATTGTGATTTTAATATAAATGTTATCATATCTTTTTTTATTATAATATATCATTATATATGGCTTTATAAATGGGTGTAGATAATAAAGTAAACAGCCTAGAGAAGGAAAATATCGAGCCAAAAACCGTTGAGCTTTTCTCCGAGTCCGCTTAAGAAGCCCCACAAGGCAGAAAGGCCTATCGGTCGGTCCTGTTTGTTTGTTATTTTATTTTATCTACATGTATATATCACCGGACTGTTATGACTTAATTGTTGTTTTGTAGGCTGTAAATGTTTATGGTAATGTACTGTATCAAAATTGTTTTGAAATTGCTTATATGTATTATGGATATGGCATGTAGTCAGATGGCGTAGTGGGTAGCGTACTCGTCTTTCACCAGGACAGCCGGGACATGATTTTCAAATCAGACGTATCGGGTCACTTACAAGACATCGTGGATTTCTTCGGGTACTCCGTTTTTTTCCCAACTTAAATACACACTGCACGCTTTCATCCGCGCCAACAAGTAATTTATTTTTAAGTTGATAGCATTTGTTTAATAATCAAGATATATTAAATAAGGTTAATTGATTATTTTTTGTACTATCATTTCATTTAATGTCATAGGAACATAAATTTAAGTATACCATTATTGTTCTGCAGATGAAACTACAAACATTTTCCCTGTTTATCATCGTCGGATTAATTTCATCAATCACGCAACCGACCAAAGCGGACGGGACCTATTTGGATTGTCAGTATACCTGTACTCAATGGTTTTTCGAATGTACAGACGAACTGGAATGTGCGTCAAAGTCTGATGTCTGTCTGGAATGCTGTTACAACGTACAGGACATGTGCAGCAACAAGTGTGACCGGAAGTTTCCCAATGATGTCATGTTTCGTCGCGAGCCACTCATAACACCCGGACAGAGGTACGAAGGTACCAGAACCACCGGAAACGAAGCTATAAAGAAGCGTTTTCAAACACTCACAGGTGCGCTGAAGAAATCATTGGACGCTGGCAAAGCAAGCGAAAATGGAGCAGTTGGCAAACGCAACGAGAACCTCCTCAAAATGATTGGGAAGGCGTGGATTCAGAAGTGAAGACAGTAGCGTATTTACAAGATTGACTTTTCGCTGTCGTTTATGATAACATAAATTGATAAAATTATGCGATATGCCTTTCCGCGAAAAAGAATTGCAGTTTCAAACACATTACATCTATTCTCTTGAAGCCACGTTATCAGTAAAAAATGTAACATTAATTAAGAATTAAAAGGACAAATTGTACGTCATATTTAAAAAGGAATCTCTTCAGAGTATTACAGTATTTCATGACTAGCTTCAATAAACTATGCCAAAGATACAGTGTTATTTTGTTTAGTTATATAAGTTTTAAGTCATCACAGCACTACCCTTGGAGATTTCGTTCCACTTTATCGACAAAATTGTCTGTTCTGCATACACTATTGGTTAAAAAGTACGCTTTTTTTTAGATGAGAGACGATTATTTTCCACCTGTAAGCGAGCACTGTTAATTCCGAGTTTGGTTCAATGTTCGTAGTCATGAGACACAATTTTATTTGATCACTCAGTGAAGTGAGAAAATACTCTTTGACTATTATGTAATACATTGTAGTTTCAGGTACTAAGCCGCTATTTATAGTTGTCTATTACACCGGCTTTAAATTATTACACTTCGATTTATCAAAAGATTTAAAGAGATTTAAGACAGGATATCTAAGCACATTTGTTCAAGCGTTTTATAAATACGGGTCGCATATGTTTCAAAAGAAAATTTCGAATGAAAGTTTTTAATAAAATTAAGTCCACTTTCAGAGAGCGTTTTCAGGAAGTATGACTTTATATATATATGGGTAAATAAGACTGCATTTAAATGCTGAACGCTGAGAACAGGGGATGTACAAATGCATATGTCCGTATGGACATTGAAATATACATAAACAAAACTGTCATTACATTTTACATGGTAGAATAGATATAATCAACATATGTTTGTATATTGTGCTTAAAAATTATCTCAAGATTTGAAAATATAGGGAAATAATTTACCCTCGCCGCAAGCAGCCTTTATCAATTATTTTTCCATTATTTCACACCCACCTTATATATTCCACCATAATACACACACATACGTTGAATATTACTTAAATTCCTATCTTACACCATAATGGATGATAAGCCATTCAAACATGACATGAACTGCGAGAAGGATAACATGTAAATGACATGATAAAACTATACAAGTGTGGCCTTCAGATCGTGTTCGTTCTAGATTTACGCACTTTGCCAGTCAAGGATGGATAGTTCTTAATTACATGTAATGGTCGTAGCAATTTAGTAACAGTCTCTAGTGTCTTTATCCCGTCACAATTACCCAAGCGTCCAATATCCCGTCGCAAATACCTGTGTCAAATATCCCGTCACAATTACCTCAGGGTCAAATATCCCGTCACAAATACCTCAGCGTCAAATATACCGTCACAAATAGTTTATCGTCCAATATTTCGTCACAAAAATCCTCAGTGTCAAATTTCGCGTCTCAAATACCGATACCTCCAATATCCCGTCTAAATACCTCAGCGTCCAATATCCCGTCACAAATACCTCAGTGTCAAATATCCCGTCACAAATACCTCAGTGTCAAATTTCCCGTCACAAATACCGATACTTCCAATATCCCGTCTAAATACCTTAGCGTCAAATATCCCGTCACAAATACCTCAGTGTCAAATATCCCGTCAAAAATACCTCAGTGTCAAATATCCCGTCACAAATACCTCAGTGTCAAATTTCCCGTCACAAATACCGATACTTCCAATATCCCGTCTAAATACCTTAGCGTCAAATATCCCGTCACAAATACCTCAGTGTCAAATATCCCGTCAAAAATACCTCAGTGTCAAATATCCCGTCACAAATACCTCAGTGTCAAATATCCCGTCACAAATACCTCAGTGTAAAATTTCCCGTCACAAATACCGATACTTCCAATACCCCGTCTAAATACCTTAGCGTCAAATATCCCGTCACAAATACCTCAGCGTCAAATATACCGTCACAAATACCTCAGCGTCAAATATATCGTCACAAATCCCTAAACCTCCAATATCCCGTCTAGACACCTCATCATCCGTGTCCTGTAAATGACTAGGATACACTGAAAAGTGTTGGTGGTGATATCTTTCATCTTTCTTGGGATACAACTTCACGATAGGTCGATCTTCATCCAAGGAAATAGTATTATTAACATTAGTTTGTGATACTTGCAGCAATATTTTCAAACTCCATGAAAAGACCATGCGTTTCCTTTGTAATATGTTACGTTAAAAATCACAATTACCCCTAATGTGTTCAATATGATAGAAAAGTTGCATAAAATAACAAAATAATGGCAATGATTTAATCAAGTTTTATTACAATTCATTAATGAAATATAAGAATGAAGACAAAGACAAATAACAACAATAACATTCAGTTATTGTGGTGTCACAGTATCAAAAAAGCATGCCACGGTGCCTGTTGGAAGGTGCTGTAGATTTGATTTATATGGTGATGCTGCTGTTGCTTAGGTTTTTTTTCTCTCCAAAATTTAGTTTAGTTTGTACTGCTATTTTGGTGTTTTACTTTGTCTTAGACAATTATTCTGTCAGAACCTTTTATTGTTACATTTTTGTTTTCAATTGAACTTTTTCTATTAAAAAACTTAACATTAAAGATTTACTAAACTGATCTGTATGCTATTCAAGGTAAAACAATTGAGTCCAATTGAACAATAATTTATAATATTAGTTACACGGAATTTTGGCAGAGTATACGGGATCGGCCGAAGGAAATACGAAATCCTGTAGGGTCATACCGTCCCGTATACCCTGCCAAAAATCCGTGTAACGAATTTATTACCCCTTTGAGTCTTTTATAATAAAAACAAAGAAAAGGCACAGTACCCCATTTAGTTTCGTTTTATCAAATTCCTCGAACTGTTCTTCCTGATTCTTTTCTTTTAAATACGTCCTCAGCATATTTGCCGTTCGTCTGTTCAACTTTTGTGTGTTTTGTGGCACATAGTTAGCCCTTTTGGCGAGTATATCCTCATCAGTATGTGAAGCGAAACGTTTTGCCATTTTGTAAACAGCGAAGCAGACGACGAATGCGAGTTGTCTCCCGTTGCCCGGCCGCAAGATACAAACACACATGACCCGTATACCCCTTGTAAAATCACGTGATTCCACCGTATTACTGCTGAGAATCACGTGACATGACCGTATATCCCCTGAGATTTTCGTATACCCCCTGAGATTTACGAATGCGGTTTGGTACACTGTAGTTTTTGACCAATCAGATTCCTAGATTTTTCTCAAATGGGTAATAAATAGAAATATTTCCTTTGTACATACTCCGCTTTTAGCTCTATAGCATCCTCAATATCCAGGGTTACGCTCACTTTCGCTATTATAGAGCGAAAGTGTGAGCGTAACCCTGGATATCGAGGATTGCTCTATATGTGCTGAATTTGAATTACGGCTTTCTTCACTCTTAGGTACCCGAGTTTTGTTTATTATCCTTCGTGACTTTTATGCGAATTTTTAGAACAATTTAATATTTCTTGGCTGTGAATATACATATTATTATACATATATACTTAATGCTAGACATTTCCCCTACGCTTTCATCGGCTGGGTCATAATTACATGGAGGTCGGCAATTTCTGATATCGACTCGTTATTACATTTGCATACGTTTTATAGGTGTAATGATTTAAATATTATTAAGCATCTAAAACAACAATTCAGAACGTTTACTTCGATCATTGTCCTCCACTTCGTCTCAAATAATATCATTTTCTCAAGTCCATATCACCACACATTCACCGATTTTTTTTTATTATTACTTGATTAATATTTATCAATATATCAAAAATATAAGAATTATGTTTCCAGTATATATAAAACAGCACATATTCCTGGTTTATTACCGTTCGTTCAGTACTATATAAAACATAAAACACAATGTTTGGGTAGCATCCTCACTTAGCGGCCATTTATATCATGTTAAAAGATGTTATCAAATCGAACAGAACGGTAAAACACTTTATCAATCTTTGCGCATCAGTTTGCTTTATGGGATATAAACAATATCGATTTTATTTTGCCTAATTGACTTGTAATTAAATATTACGGTTTTTTGGAGTATCAATATAATTGACCACAGTGTGACAAATTTGTACAAACATATAACGAGAGGCTATAAATATTTCATCCAAAAACTGATCACTGGAATGACAAATATTGATTCGAATACGCGCGAAACATAAAAGTAGATTTAAGATTACAATGGATTGGTTTAGTTTGGTTGTTTGTGTTTTACGTCCTATTAACAGCTATGGTCATTTAAGGACGTGCCAGGTTTTGGTGGTGGAGGAAATTTAAACCAGGAGTTCTTGAAGAAAAACCACTGACCTACGGCCAGTACCTGGCAATTGCCCCACGTAGGCCTCGAACCCGCGACCCAGTGGTGGAGAGCAATAGTGGTACAGGGAGAATGTCAGACGCCTTAACCACCGCGGATTACAGTAGAAAAAACACTTGATGATAAAGGCGTCGAAAGTCCAATTTAAAATTTTTAACAACACAAACTATGTTCAACGCATATAAGTACAAAATATACTGAAATTTCATATACATAAAAAAAAGTATATGTGTATGTAACAAGGAGGTAAATATCAAATACAGCTGTCTGCTCGGCGTAGGTCATACTGTACTAGGGATCTCCTGTCCTTATTTGCGGAGTTATATCTAAGTAAGTGGCCGTTCGAATCAACGTGCCATTTACATATACAGGAGTTCGTCCTCCGGTTCTGGTAACCGTCCGAGTAGTGTCGCTGTACTCCATCACTGTCGTACAAACTCTGTCGAGAATTTCCCGTCATGCCGTTATTCTCGATTTTGTGACACTGGCATGCGCACTTCGATGAGTTAGGGTTGAGCGATGCGCGATAATAGCGCTGATACTGAAGATATGCACGCTTTCGACATATTCGTTTCAATAATTCCATTTGCACCTGTAAAATAAAACCATTATAACTCATAATAATAAAGATAATTCGAGGTTCTTATTTACCGCTTTATCACAACCTAGTTTGTAGGTCGTCTCAAAAGCGGTTCACAAATTATTGTCCGTGGTTATAGGGCCTTTATCATTCTCAACTCACTTGGGAGCATACAGCCGGTGCTGCCATTTTGGCGCTCACAGCTAGCATTCAGCAATTCTAGCACTGCCCAAATATGTACTCGTTTACAACTGAGTAGACTGGAACAAGCGGAGTGAAGTATCTTGTTCAAAGATACAACACCGTGCCGTGACGTAACTCAAACACGCAACCCTTCGGTCGCGAGCCTGGCGTCCTACCACTGGACTTACGTGCCTTCATACATTGGATAAGATGTTAAAGCTCATAACAAAATCAGAATAATTTACCAAAACAATACACACAATTTGCAAATTATCGTAGAGAGAATAATATATATATATATATATATTGATCAAATATACATGTCACTTTACAGAACAGTTACAAAATAATATTCCATTATTACTTTAAGCCATAAAAACATTGATGCTCATTTAATGCCATGACTTGTATACATCAATGCGTAGTTATTTGAAAACATACCTCTCCATTCATGAAGCAGAACAATATAGCAACCACTAATCCCTATAAAATAAACCAAACGATATTGAGTACATATTCCATTAATCATTTATAAATGTTGGGAACATTTATCTCTGTAAATAATTGAATTTAATACCAAGTATTACGTGGTTTCATTAAGTCTTTGGCTACTGACATCGCAAAACTAGATTTGCATTAAATTTAGAGTGCCAATAAAATGCCATTTTAATCCGTAGTCTTGTATTTTGTTGTCCTTATGTATAGCATACGGTTGTAATTCTCTCATTCCGGATATCGTTTTAATATTAAAGTTAAAGTTAAAGTTTGTTTCCATCACATTACCCGATAAAGCTCTCAAAAAATAAATAAGTGTATGATATGATATAAAGTTAATGTTCATTGTTAATTTCATTCATAATAATGATGTTGTTTATTATACAGTGTATAAACGGTAGTGTACCTGAAAAGAGTTGAAAAACATCTCAAAGTAAAGTTTCACCACTTCCGTTTCCGGTTCTAGCTGGTCAGGAAA
This sequence comes from Mizuhopecten yessoensis, assembly GCF_002113885.1. Lineage (NCBI taxonomy): Eukaryota > Metazoa > Mollusca > Bivalvia > Pectinida > Pectinidae > Mizuhopecten > Mizuhopecten yessoensis. The sequence continues at coordinate 436,968 of NW_018408820.1, read as the reverse complement.
GCCGATGAATACTATATAATGAATTCCAAACAGCGGAATAAGGACCAGTGTAGCTTTCGCCAATCGTCTGAAATATAGTGAAATACCCAGTGTAGTCCTGTATATCAGTTATATTCCATGTAAAAAAAAGAAAGAATCTAACGTAAATTCGCGTTGAGCATTGGATTGTGAATTCAAAAATCACACAAATTACAAGAATTCATTTACATTTCTATAACTTACGACATGCAAGTCAAATACATTGAGAATAACGTATACTCGCGAATAAGTTCACAGAAGGAGATGAAGTTAATCAACAGTTTAGTTGAACACGTGACTTGTACAAGATACGAGATACAAGAAACTTCATTTAACGTCGCATACAGGTAAACAAGGAACATTAGCTCTTGAGAGCTATTATTGCGACAAACATATGTAAAATCAATCTAATTAAAATAATATCTTCGCATCGCTCCCGTTTACTGCGACATATCAGTAAACGGGCGCGATGTGAAGATATGATTTTAATTAAATTGATGTAAAATAACAATAACACATTATATTACAAGTAAAGGGAGATAATCACATACATTATCTCCCTTTACTTGTAATGTAAAGTGACACTCTATCAACACATGTGGACATAGTATTTTATTTACTTTATATCGTGGCAGCGATACAGATTATATAGAGTTACAACATCAAACACATATAGTTCTATAGCACACCAAGTGCTGTACCCAGGCCATCCCAGTCCCCTCTGACCGGGGCCTTCCCTGGTTTCTCTCCAGAGGCTCACATTCCCGAAGCTCGAATCCCGACTCCCTCACTCTAGACTCCTAGCTACTCTAGACTCCCGACACTGGACTACTTCTTAAATAATCCCCAAGTTCTTTTTACAATCTATACAACATTGACTATTCATAATTCATAAGTAATGAGGCACGTACAGCAATTTAATATAATTTTTTATCTAACTTTTAAGCTGACTTTTCCATTCCAAACCAATACAATACTAGATGCACCACATGGCAACGACAGTAACCCGGTCTGTTTTGAGGAGTTCATTCTCTCGTCCCTATCCCTATGTCATCCGTGATGGACCTGGTCGCCACTAGATGGATAGCCCTAAAGCACTATCGACACTTCAACAGCCCCTCTGTCAGCCAATGCACGGTGTTACCCAAAGATTTCACCCCAAATGTTCTTATAACCAAAGTGCTGCTCTCTATTGATACCCACGTGCACTATCTTACATGTTATAAGATGGTTCCAATCTTTATCATTAATTGCCTAATTATCGGCTTATTTTTTTTTACACTCGTCAGGTTTTTTATTCGGTGAAGAAAAAAATGGCAGACTTACAGTCTCCTTGGACGTGAACATAAATATTTATTAAAAAGAATATAGAGGATTAACATACTATGAAACAGTGAAAGTCATACTGTTTAGGAGTAGAAATTTCATAATCTTAAAGGGACAATTTAGTGAAGTAAGTTTTGTTTATAATGTTGTCACAAAATTCTTCATAGTTATATTCCGTCTTTGCGTATTGCAGAGTTATCTTCTCTTGGGAGCAGGTATTGATTGTTACGTCATTGGTTTGTGTGAGAAAATTACGTCGTTTTCTCAAAAATTGATGACGTTACTCTAAAAAACAAGTGACGAAACAATCAATACCTGCTACAAAGAGAAGATAACTCTGCAATACGCAAAGACGGAATAGTTTGATACTCCTTATGAACAATTCATGTCGAGAAATTGACGAGAGACAATTTTCTAGCTTACAAAACTGTCTTTCCAGCCGAGGAGAGAAGGCAACTTCGAATGATCCATTGATATCGTACTTTTTGCGGTTTGAAATTCTCCCTGTTGCACCGTCTCAGTGCGTGCATGCTCTTATTAAACCTGTTCGTTTTTATTCGAATCCAAATATGAACAGAAGTATCTGACTAGAGGTATATACTATGATATTTATAATTCTTACTTCCGATGTATTGTGTAAATTCAAGAGTGCGTTATGTGTAAACTCAGACTCGGTCAACAGTGTTTACTTCTCACTGAAATGCCCGAATATTCTATTATTTTTATCACAGGCTTTCCCAAAAAAAGAAACTGACCACACTGGACGTTGGCGTCAGGTAATGCCATAATCATCTACGAAAACTTTCGTTGACTAAATAGCCCCTTTAATTCAGGAAGTAAGATGTATTTAGCAATGAAGTACAACCAATATACGACTTCATTGCAACAGGAACGGGTTTGAACCAAAGACTGGATTAATCAAAATCATTGTAGGTTGATCTAACGTTCAATTTATCAGAAGAGATCACATCTCCAAAATACTACAAATATGAAAAATCATTTAAACTTGTTTTCTCGGGTTATCCTGAGATAAAGTTAATAGCAAACCTGATATCTTTTGCGGGTATAACACTGGATTTTATTGCTTACAAAATAACAATAAATCGGTAGACAATTAAAAAACTACAGCGAATAGATTTAAAAAAAACTCATAGCGTCATCTATAAATTGTATGAATAGAATATATTTCAAAGAAATTAAAACATGTTTCTGGGGCACTAGAAGCACTTTCCTTTTTTAAACTGATTTTCGATAATTACACATTTTATAGAAGAAAAGTGGCACCGAAACAGTTTGTAACAATATGCGATGGCTAAAAGCGAACCTATTGTGTTGTGAGGGTCTCATTTAAAGTAAGATGGCATCGCTGTCACTTAAACAATAACTGGTTGTCTGGATGTAATTTTTGTTGATATAATTAAAAGTGGCCTCTGGCAAATCCCATTTTATGGTAGATTTGCCAGAGGCCACTTGTAATTATATCAACAATAATTACATCCAGACAACCAGGTATTTTTTATATTTACATATTTTTCTTTTTTAAGGAGGCTCCACCCTTTCGCAATAAACCAGCAGAACTCAATGAAAGTTTCACACAATGGTTATGTCACTATGAAGAGATGATTTTATGAAAATCTAAGCATTCCGATAAACTGGGGATTTATTTGTAAAAAATACCGAAAAATTGAATTTTTGTCGAATTCAACACTTTCACATTTTTTGAGCGAGTGGCATTGTTCAAAACTATTACGACAATAAAATAATGAATAGAAACATTGCAAGTGAACCCTACAAATATTTTATATATCATAAAATATCTACAACATGTTACAAAAAGCGTTTTTTTATTGAAATTGTATGGATAAAAGTAACTAAATACAAGCTAAAACCAAACAGGACACATAGTTTTATACACAAAGAGTGAAAAATTGAACCAAATACACACAAAGTCTTCATAATTAATTTATTTTACATTTTACAATAATTTTGATCCTCATGAGAGTTGTCTACCTTGAAAACAATCGGAACTTTTTGCAGAGGGATAGAATTTATACAATGACACTTATTTTCTTTACTATACCAAAAACGCTTACGCATGGTATATTAACATGTCATGTACATGCCGTTATTACGTGCACGCACATGCACTTGCATTTTATAGGCATCTTGATATTTTACAAACCACTATTTCACATTGTAATTGCATTTGTGAACCGATATATCTGACAGAGCGTAACTCGCTCGACAACAAAAGTCGTAGCGACCAAGAGCTTGTGAACTACTGTTAGCACGTGATACGTACAGGTGAAGTTGGTAAATAAAACACATCAGTCTGCATTCCATGCGCCTCATATACGGCCTTCTTGAAGTCGTCTGATCGTATGTCAGTGTTTTCCCGTGAGTTAATTAATGTCTTTGTATCATAAGCTTTATTTCCGAAGTACGTGTGACTACACATTTCCAAGTTAAGTCTCGATATCGGGTGTTGACATACCATCGTCAAGCACGTGTACTATTGTTTACCCGGTGTTACTATAATTTACACCACGGTAATGGAATGCCCGATACGCCATACGGAACTGACGACACGAAAATACGACAAGAAAAACATGTGTATTACGAAGGGTGGGAAGTCCTTAAGACATATTCCTACAAAAACCATTAGCCCTGCCTCAAAATACATTTCACGCGGCCATTTTGTTTGTTTACATATTCCTACACCTGAAACAGGCAGTTGTAATTATAGTCGAGCAGTTGTAATTATAGCCTATATAATTACACTTGCCCTCTAACACTGTTGTAATGGGACGGCGCGGGGGGAAATGTAAATATATAAAGATAACGTTTTCAACATTAAACGAAAGGATAAATGAGTAAAATTGATCGAAACACACTTGCCTTTTCCGTCAAGCCTGTTCTCATTCATATAATTTAGTACATTACAATTAATGTTAGAGTTATTTCCCCTACACCCCATTTCCTGTATGGTTTTACCTGAACTTATGCCGTTTCGCTGATTGGGATTTCGGACTTTTCATGTTGGTAAATAATGTTCGAAGGATATTCAGGAATAGAATGAAATTGATCTGAAAACGGAAACAGTCATGATTAACCACACAAGTCCGATTCCAGTTTAAGGTTTCATAATTAGGTTTCAGGAATGAAGCTTGCTAGGTCTATGAACCCATCAATACATTTTTTCAGTCTCCCATCAATACAATTAGCAATTGTTTTCTTTTTCTGAGACATTTAAGCTACCTCTTGGCATACATCTTACAGTACTCGATATTGTTAGACCAATCGCCGTTCATATATAACAGAGTTAGTGTCCAGGTCATTTCTGAAAGGTTGTGCGAACATAAATATTACAGATAATATTGGAAATGTCGGCCGGACAGTTTTTGAATAATTCAACACTCACCATAATACTCAATACCAGCGGGCCTTTAATGATCCAGAAATATCCATGAGTTGGGTTTGTATTCCAGCATCTGAAACACAAAAGATGGTAGGTATGATATACAAAGACAGAAATAAACGAGTACAATTGACCGCGTCAATAACAAAAACAGGATCAATAGGTGAACTTGATGTTCATAGAAAATACCAGAATACGATGGAATACTAAAAGCAAAAGGGAAAGTATATTCCTACAACGAATCTACGCCGTCCAAAGGGATCAAGTTTTCGTGCATCCTATACGTTGTTGTGGTACCAATCAATGTATGACATGACTTAATTTTAAAACATAAATCAACAGTAGGTGATAAAAAATGTTGTAAAATGTATATTATATGCGTCGACATTTTCACACGTTGTTTCGGCAAAGAATGACTGACTTACGGGACAATGAATATAGATCCATTTCCTTTTGTTGTGATGTTTTCTCAATTCCTAATGTTGTCTTTCGTTGTCAAATTCGAGCTCTGATTTTGATATACTTGGCAAGTTTCCACATTTTACCTTTTTTTTTTTTTTTATCGCGTATTAACTATGAATATGATATTCAGGTTACAATCACATTTATTACTAATCCATTACATGTGTAACGTTGGCGAAATGGCAGTGGATAAGTGATTGTTGTTTACGATACATAAAATATTTTCAGTTTCTTCACAAACATTCTCAAACTAGTATTACTCACAGGATATTTTCTTTGGTGATCCGGACGACAACCCATGGAATGATATATAAAAAGGGCGAACCTGCAAAAAGGCCGGATGTAAAAACAAGTTTAAGTATAGCGGGTTATAGGTATGCCTATCCTTAGATACCCTATCCTCTATACGTTTCATGAGCTGATTTATTATACACACTAAATAATCTGTCAGGGTTAAGACTAGTGGCTAACATTAAGACCAACACTTCGTTTTGAAAAACTGATCTGTTTTATATGCACCGTTGTCTTTCAGAGATTCAAACGTCATTACCTTCATGACAGATTACGTCATATTTTCCTCTTTTTTTATTACTTTTCGTCACAATCAATTGCTGAAAATGAAGTTTTCATGTATTTTTATAAAGTATCGATAATTGAATTTCAGATTTTTCCTATTTAAGTTTATACTATTATTTTAGTATTTATAACAATATCCGTTATTCAAGTTCTTCGTTCGATATGTGATCCACCAAACAAGGCTTGATAAAACTTAATCCTGTTTGTCTGCATGGATGGTACAGCGTTAGCAATAGAGGAAAGTTAACTCATTCACCCCTGAAGACACATTTGAACTCCTCCAATTCAAAGGTTGGAATAATTCATTACGAAATTTCAGGGGTGAATGGGTTAATGGTAAAGTGTAACAGTGAAAATACCACATATAGTTCACGGGTAAGGCATTATACCTATATTTTACACGAGCTACATATTCCGCTAGAAATTGAACCGGTGAATATAGATTATTAGCTTAACGTTCTGCAGATCGGGCTGAACAACAAGCGGTCACTTAAAAATCCATCCTCGATCTTTAAGGGGTGCAGGGTACACTAGTAAGCCTAAACCCCTGGAATATTTCATAGCAAAATTGAAGGCACGAAGATAGCTGTTTGATTGGTGTCAGGTAAAAACACTGACCAATCGCTAGGTCGATACCTGTCCTTTGAAGATTACAATGGAGAGACGCCCGATTTCGAAGCCTATCAATTTTTACCGTTACGTGACCGCGAGATTGTTTTGATGTATATCAAAGGATCGAACTAGTATTCTTGTTTCATCAACAAGGGGGGGCACACTGAGCCTTCAATTTTGCTATGACATATTCCAGGGGTGGAGAGAGCGAAAGTGAGCGTAACCCCTGGATATCGAGGATGTTCAAAATCAGAAGGGTTCAGCTTTTAATACACATACCTTTTCAGTACCTCTCGGAATATGAAATGACAGAATGGAAATATCGCAGAGAGCTATTTGATTGGTTTCGGGAATAAAAAACACCTGACCAATTACTAAGCTGATACCTGTCCTTTGGAGATTGCAATGGAGCTAAAATCAGCTGCAATGCCTATTGAAGTAAAGTTACGCTGCTGTACAATTCATGATGTCTTCAGACTAGTCTACGTGTTTTTAATATCCACAAGATGGCGACGATTGCGCCTAATAAGATTGTGTAATGACATACCTGGTATGCCAGGGGTGTAGAGAGGATATCTGTTCAAAGATTACATGCGGCTATATTCTTCACCAATGTGACACTTAAGGAGGTACGTACCCCAGCCGAGTATGACGTAGTATTTGATGCTGCTCCGCTCGGAGAAGACAGACACTATGATGAGAGTGTGTAGGTGTATACCCTCCACGAAGATCCACATGTAACTGGCGGACAGGACGTAATAGAATACCGAAAACAACAACTTACACTCCCAGTGCTGAAACAACAGGGTAAACATATTATATTGCAGCGGTATATTCACTGTATATTCAACGGAAATTCAACGTACACTCCGAGTGCTGAAACAACAGGGTAACATATTATATTGAAGCGGTATATTCACTGAATATTCAACGAAAATTCAACTCACACTCCCAGTGCTGAAACAACAGGGTAAACATATTATATTGAATCGGTATATTCACTGTTTATTCAATGAAAATTCAACTCACACTCCCAGTGCTGAAACAACAGGGTAAACATATTATATTGCATCGGTATATTCACTGTATATTCAACGAAAATTCAACGTACACTCCCAGTGCTGAAACAACAGGGTAAACATTATACATTTGTTGACTGGGTTTGAGGACAACATGTTAAATGCTGAACCAGATGACCAAACTGTTGCGGCAACAGTTTGGTCCTCTGGTTCAACACAACACATGTTGACCGAAAACTCAGTCTACAAATGTTTTGTTATAACTTTTTCAAAATTTCTGACGTTTCCAATTTTGATTTATCTTGAAAATAATCCCGTGGTAATGCGTTGTGCTTTGCTTCAATATACTCTGTTATTAATTTTTCTGCAACTCTGATTACATTCTTGGTGTTTGTACTGTCTCTGTTATTAAGAATTTCGTCAATTTCTGCAGCAGTGTATTCCGAACATTGCAGACGGCCGGAAGCAGACGTGAGCAATACTTCCTATAGGGATGCCACTATTGGTAATTGCTTAACGGCGGAAGTTGCCGAGTAATGGCCGGGAAGTACCGAATAGTATGAGATGTGACGTAAGCAGTCAACATTTCACTCAAACCCCAATCTGATTAAACTTCGTACTACGCCTGAACATTGGAGTGTGCTGCGGTCAGGGTCACGTTCAGGTGACCTTTATATTTATAAATACTCATTAAATTTTGACCAATCAGAGACCCTCTTTCAAAAGGGTGCTCGCAGATGTAACAAATATGTCGGACATTGATGAGAATGATGCGATTGATCGTTATTTGAGATTGATCGTCTGAAACCCAAACAGAAAAAACAATCGAAGCTTTATTAGAGAAGAAAGACTGTATGGTGGTGTTGCCTACGCAATTATTACCCAATGGGTACGTTTTCCTTGGCGTCGTAGAAACGTCAGTCCCCGCCGCCATATTTGTTTTGAAAAACTAATCTGTTCGATACCCCTCGCTATTTATGTAACCACCATGATATTCCGATTCGCTGGCAAACTTTTGCCAGCGCGCCTCTGATTGGTTCATCTAAGGGTCATTTGAACGTGACCCTGACCGCGGCACATTCAGATGTTCAGGTGGAGCCATGTAACAGATGATTTTAATCAGATTGACTCAAACCGAGTCGACATTTCGATGTTGACCGGTCAGCATTTTTCTGAAGCAAACATCTGGAATTTCGAACTTTTTTCACTATACAGGACTATAGAGAATAAAAAGTAGAGGTATAACAAATTATATTTCAACAGAATATTATCGTAAATTCAACAAAAATTCAACTTATATTGCCAGTGCTGAAACAGCTTGGTAATCATATTGAATTTTAACGAAACATTCACCGAGAACTCCAGTTGACTAAGAATAGCAACCTACATTCCCAGTGCTGAAACAAACAGGGTACCTACACATGTTATATTCAACGAACTATTTAATGACACAGCTTGGCAGAACACATTATGATATTTGCCTCCAAATGTTTGTCATTCATATAGACTGTAAATGTCCATTGTTTGATAGAAATTTGAAAACCTGGCTATTATTACATAAAAAATCGTAAGTCATTAACTCTGACGGTGAAATCTGTATAAACACGAAACCCCTGAAAACAGTTATTGCGTAAGGTGAGTAACGACAGATGTAATATCTAGACAAGGAAGATAAAAACATATTATTGTGTAGATATTGGTTATATTTGTGATGAGTTTGTGTTATTAACATCTAGGAAGCTATTGATATTTTTTTCTAGACGTGTCATTATATCCTGAGATTACCTGGAGATGAAACCCCAGCTGCGTATGATTAATACACATATACTCTCTAAAACGAGTGTTGATTTTTCAAGCCGCCGGCAATCTAACATAAACACTTCTAAACGCGTATTATAAAAATAATATCAAGTAAAACGAATGAAAAATTCTTTTCATAATAAATGAATTATTGTCCGTCGTTCTTTCTCGAATTCAACTTTATTTTGCAGTGATGGCCAGCCATTCGTCAACATTTTGAAACTAAATTTAGATTTAACAGCCCGGATTAGGTCAAATACACAGGCGAAACACGAAATACTTCAACACATACATGTAACCACGGATTTTGAAATTGATATTTTTACAAATAACAGCTTTTTGTAACGTATTATTGACACCTGAACGTAATAACATTATGAAATCGTCCTTTTGGATAGTGTATTAACACCACCGGCTGTTGGCAATACGGAATCGGAGATTTGGCGTGGCCACGGTTGATGGTGAGAACTTTTATTTTTTATTTGTTACTTACTGTATATATTAATTCGATAATGCCTAAGCGACTCATTGAACAGTTGTGAAACGCACACCATTACTATAATATATTATATGACGACAGGCGTGACGTCACTGAGCACGACACTAAAGCATGTTAGCTACTTTGCTGTCACCAACGGACGGTGCTTTTTTGCAACTTGGAATTGTTGCGAGCACTGTGCTTCGATAGGTTATTGTCACTTGGGAGACCTTTATTTAGAGTTGACCATTTATAAATGGTTTCGGTAAGTGTGTTTACGTCTGTTGGTCGTTTCTTCAACCAGTGGTCATCATCTTTCATCGTTGTCCGTTACGTGTGTGTATCTATTTAAAACGTAGCACTAGGTTCACAGTGACTTGCTAGCCGTTTATTCTTTTTAAACAATGTATATTTTACTTGAGATCTATCGATATTTCACAATTTTTCCCAATGCAATGAGCGGTCATCACTTAGGTTGTTCCTTTTCACGTTTAGTTAATTCCAATACACCAATATAAATGTTCCTCTTAGTCACGGAATCCAAAATTTAATGAGTTGTGACACAAACGTATGTTTATAATACTGTCAGGAATATTACATCAAATTTGACCCTGTGCCCATAGAATTTCAATAAGCCTCGACCGAAAGAGATTGAGCCATTAGGTTTATGTGTGTGCTCTTTATCCCGTCTTTATCTTCCGTAACGCATTTAGAACTTCTCGGACTTTACCGAATTCATCCTAAAGCTACCATGTGTTTACTCACCGTACCCTCTGTTATAAACAGCACTGTATCTTCATACGGAAGACGTTCCACATCCTTGCGCAGACCGAGGCCCTGAACTAGAAGTGTTTCCTTAAGGATGGAGAGCGTTGCTCGCAGGATAAACGATACAAAAAGGTTCACGTGGACCGTGTTCCGGGGACAGTGCAACTTCCTAGTAAAGTGAAAGTAAAATGATTGACCTGTTTATTTTGTCAATTCATCAAATTTGTCGAATTAAGTTCTTTCATTTATTTCGAATGAAACTGTTTTGAATGAAATAAAGTATTTTTTTCAATTGGAAATTTATTCTGGTTTTTCCTTTTCTAGGAACATGTACATGTACATGCCTTTACGTCGGCACCAACCTTTGAAGAGAGAAATACCTACTTTTTTCAAATAGTTTAAAGTGAATAGTTATTCCAAAAAAACTGCAGCTTTATCATGCAATAAACAACTTGTTCATAACGAAACAGGAAGGAAAGAACTTTCGAAAAAATGCATTTTGTTATTATTAATAAGGTTATAATTACAAAGAACCGCTCACCCTTTCATCCCCAAATAACTTTAATTAACTCTACCATGCATTGATCTGGATGGGTCCATTATTGTCTGCAGTGATTACCAGGTTAATTTGAATACAATATATACTCACTACCATTACTTAATATATAGTAGCAATTCGCAATGTGAAGAAGAAGAAGAAAATTGTAATAGATATATATGATCGCTGCGAGAAAGTCAAGTATGGAAAACACCGGTTTATGTACACTTTTATAAGCTCTATGTGATAAGTAACTGAATATACATTCGCGTCATTAAACTTACCGGAAGTAGGCCATGACGAAGACAGCCAGGGACAGAGACAGGAGAGAGACTCCGTACCCTATGTTGTACATTACCCGGATGTTCTTCATGTGAATCTGTAAAACAAATTGTTATACCATACAATTAACCACAGACGGTGTTACAACACTGTACAAACTGTATACTGGAACTGTAGTATTAACCCGAGGTATTACCCCGAATTCATTCAGTGTATACCTAACAGAAATCACAGCATCAATGCACAAGGTTTATCTTCGGGTACTCCGGTTTCCCTCCACATTAAGACCCCCATGCACTTACAACATCCAGCATCAACCCACAAGGTTTATCTTCGCGTACTCCGGTTTCCCTCCACATTAAGACCCCCATGCACTTACAACATCCAGCATCAACACACAAGGTTTATCTTTGGGTACTCCGGTTTCCCTCCACATTAAGACCCCCATGCACTTATAACATCCGGGCTGACAAGAATGATGAATATAAGTGGAAATAATTTGTTTCATAAAAGTTGTAAAAAAAAAACATATTTATAACACACAAGGACAAAATTAGAATTCTAAGTCGTTATAACAACAAACGTATGACTCTGATCACAACCCGAAAGTTCTTCTCATACGTTCTGTATGTAATATAACATTATTACGATCACGAATTAGAAATTATCAATCTTTTAAATTAGAAATGTAATGCAATATTTCTTACTATATATATAATAATATAAAAAGGGTCTGCATACACGATGAATTAATTCTGTAATATACAGTGTACATGTATTTCTTACAAAATCAACAATTAGTGTTCTATAATGACATGTGCGTCATACATTTTCTTTTTATACAATATTAGTTAAAATAATGCTGTATTTTATATTTCTAAAATCATAGATTAATTAAGTTATTTCAGGAATTCTAATATCAAGGTAAAATATTGTTATAAACATTTCTTCTTGTGCAATCGTGATATCGTAAACTTATACTGAACTACATTTTTTTTTTTTAAATTCTTGATGTTATTTTACAAATTATTTTACTCCGAAAATAATAAAAATGAAAACGAAAATACATTTTGCCTATTGAAAAGTATACTACAGTCTGTATATCATATACATTGGCGGCAAGTTAATATGAAGTACGTATACAGGGCGATAAATTGGAGACTAAATAATAAGCCTGAAGTCAATTAAGGCCTATACAATCTATCAGGATGATTTCCATTGTGGTAAGAGACATCATTTGTCGCACCCTAAGATCCTCTAGAGGGTCTCCTTAATAGTCTATCCAGCTGCTGAAAGACAATTCGCTACTGTAAGATTTACGAAATTGATATTTCAATTTTTTCCATTATACAATGACAATAACTTATTTGTATTCCCAACCTCGTCTGGGCGAAAACTAATACTTTCGGCGTTCTGGGGTTATAATATATATTGTACGTAAAGAAATAAGTTTCGTCTCGAGTTAACCTTTAACAATAGATGCGTCACGCTTTGTTTTACGTCATAAATTATCTTAATAGCATTCTTTAGATTTACTAGTGATCGACGGAGATTTAGAACCCTAATATTTTGTAGCCCTCTCTACTCCCTGTTTTCGATATACACAATGCTAATTAACAAAACACTTCAGCATCTGATTGCAGCTGTCATTACGTCGCAAGCTCACGGTTTCCGGTAATTGAATACAACTGACTTGAACGAATTTGTTCGTATAAGAGGAATGTCATGTAATCAAGGATTGTATCAATGAATTAGTGAGTCTCTAATTTGGTCATACAAAAACGGCACTAGAAGATATAAACCTCTTTTTTGGAGCCTTTGGGGTTTTGCTCAGTTTGAACGGAAAGAAAGTTATTTCAGACTTTGTGTAATATTCCTTCCTATTTTTTGTCATCGATACAACAGATAACGGCGTCCCATCACTATCTCGACATTTAAAACTTCCTCATATGTTGCTAATGATGCATTAACAAAAAGTACCTTGGGCAAAACATAAAAACAAAACAAAAAAACAAAAATAAATGAATAAAAATGTAATAAAAAAAGAAAAAGAAAAGAAAAGAAATGCAAATTCACATTACTGGTTAGAATATGATTAGGGCAAACGTCGGTTTGTGAATTAAATTGAAAGAAAGCTATTGTTATCTGATCAGGTGATGCTGACAATCCATGCAGACAGCTCGGGATGGGTACTGCAGTGTCTTGCTGTAACGTTTATGTAAACTGACACTACAAACAAATTCGTCGAGGAAAGGAGGTTACTTCAGCTAAATAGATACGCGGAGGTATTAACAAGGTGGCATATGACTATCAAAGACAGCTCGATCTAAATCCTCAAATTCTCTTGAATGCATTGACTGTATAAATGTATTTCACTGTAGTAACGTATCGTAAGGGGCCCTATTAGTTAGAGTGGGCGTGACTTTGCTTTATTGTGAAACGTATAGAAGAATATGACAAGCATGTTTAAAGCATAGTTACAGATTTTTGTCTGAATATCCATTGAATTGTAATTGGATTGTATTTTATTTTATTTCGATGATTGTCAAAAGTTAGTGTTCATTTTTGCAAAGTCTGAATAAATGCTTAACAAATTAGTGTAAATGTACATCATTGTATAATGTCAAAATATTGAAATCAGAATAAAAGCTGCCTGGAATAGATTTTCAAAATGATCACCGCTACCCGTAGACAAGACAAATTATTTGGAAGTATGCTAACTTTATATGAGAAATATCACTCTGTTACCCTGATCTAGCGTCATTATAATACTAGCACGTGACTTTAAATGACACGTACAGCTTTCACTAGATTATGTACCTTAGGAGCTGTCACACCTAACCGATTTTGGTCGCCGGAGCCCTACCGGAGCACAAATTTTGCGATTTTTGAGGCCCTTCACTCTACTTTCACCGCTAGGATTCGCTCATCAATACAGTATTTCATAGGTCAATTCAATGAACGAGTCGTTGTTTGATTGGACACTCTTAACTATTTACATTAGAAACGTTTATGAAGCGATGCGATGGTAACGGTTTGGAAACATTCGCACGGTAAACGTTTAAAAGTCGAATTTCGAATGCGAGGTTGATAGTTAACTTCCTGCTTGAAACAAGCGTACATTGGACCAACCAATATAAAACCAAAAGTATATCAGATTGCTTTCAACGCTTACAAATTTGAATAATAATAATTCTAATTCCAATTCTTATATACCGCTTTGTCACAACCTAGTTCGTAGGTCGTCTCAAAGCGATTCACAAATTATTATCCGTGGTTGCAACCAGCCAATACATTTCTCAACTCCCTGGGGAGCATACAGCCGGAGCTGCCATTTCGGCGCTAACAGCTAGCATTCAACAATTCTAGCACTGCCCAACCACGTACTCATTTACAGCTGAGTAGACTGGAACGACCGGAGTAAAGTATCTTGCTCAGAGATACAACACATTGCCGTGCCGTGACTCGAACCCGCAACCCTTCGGTCACGAGCCCGGCGTCCTACCACTGGACTACCGTGCCTCCTTAAAGAAAAACCAGATAGCAACTATCGTAAGACTAACCAAACATCATATTTGAAATGATTATCCCAGTTGGCGTGTCATCTAGTCTACATAATTATAATCATAATATTCACAAGTTTCTATACTAGCGCATGACCACTGACACGTGACACTTCGTAAGTACCCGGATTAGTTCAGGAACGGTGGAAGTTGGAGTGAGCATTTCCTGGTCAAAGCAGGCAGAGTAGTTCGTCCAGGTCTGGTTGAAAACAGGGTGTATAAACCATCGACCGTCCGGCATGCACTGTTTAGTGGCAACATCTAAACGGGAAACATGGACATAGTCAGTCATTTTTCAAATGGTATACCTGATCACTTCACGTTTATATTCTAAGTACATTTATATAGCCTCGCAATGATACATCATCTAAAACTATCTAGCTCAAAAATGTGTTAATATTTGGCTTTTCTATTTCTTTAGATTTTCTATTCACGACAGCAGCGCTAACAATAGATCAGCATTATTTATGACAACCAATTTATCATTATAGGGTAATTCTTGTAAACCTCCGCAAATAAGCCCATTTGTCTTCTTAACCATACTACCGCACTAAACATCAAACAAACAATTTATTAGCATTGTTGATAAAGGACCTCCATATGTCGCTTACTCTAACGAGTCGGACAAGTAGCGAGGCATGTGCCACGTGCACCTGTTGTGTTAAAGCGCTGCATTGACTTGGAATAAACACAGAATAAGCACGTTCCTCTGACAAACAAATCATGGTCTGACAGGTGTTTGCCTTTGATGTGCCGCATATTGTTAACAATGTCAATATCATCCACACAGTTAAGGCTGACCTTAGCGAGACATGACCAAGTACCATGCGCAATTAAAGACCGGGACACCTCAAAGTAAAATTTAAAAACAACGTTCACATTGCAAATTATTTTTTACATCATTTCTTTCAAATTGTTTAAATACTTTCAGAGTCCGGATGTTTAAATCCTAATTACACATTGCAGAATAACAACTAAAAAGACTAACAGTTTTTCTCAAAGTATATTTTTAAATAATGATCTGAACAGTTCAATGTTTTTTTATGCTAGTATTTGTCTACAGATATCCATTTATGATCTTGAATGTTATTTGTTTTTAAAATGCCCACGGACTTTAAATACAATTTATCTTATCCCTATCTAATCGATTCACACACAGTTTTAATTCAAACTTGTAAAGACTTGAATCTGTACAAATACCAGATGAACTTTGGTCAGTATTTCTGTCCGTCGACATGAACTCAAAAAACTGATTATTGTTGAAATCTAAAATGCATTCGAAGCACCATCGGCTGTGCTGGATATTAGTGAAGTCTACTTTAAATTCTATACAGCATTATCTATTTGATTATAGCTGAGCATTATATTGTACACTGCGCACCGTCACTTTGAATGATTTTTTTTTATAGTTTGATATTAAATGTTTAATACCGTAATTATGTTTTTACTTTTTGGTTATTACAGTTACTTTTCATGATATATTAATTTTCTAAAACTTGATCTTGTTCATAGCGACATATATACCATCCTATTGAGACTAAACTGAGGCCAATATCCTCTTTCGTCATATAGTATTGAAGTTGATCCTTAGAAGTTGATCCTTAATGATGCTGTTAAATTTGTAATACCCGACTTATGCTACGTACTATTAACATAGAATCCATGAAAATAGTGCGGACAAGGCATCTGGGCATAGGATCCAGGCTCCGTATCCGGCCAGCACGCAATTTCGTCCCATGTCCGGTTACAGTAAACTCCTGAAAAGAAGTATTTAATATTATCTTTTATTTGTTTCACAATAACTATAAATAAAAAAAAAAAATCATCTTATGTCCAGGATAATTGTTAGCCCAGATGGAAGCACACAGCCGGTTTAAGTTTGGGGAAAATGAAGTACCCAGAACAAATCCATGAAGGAACATCACATATTTAATTTCATTTCTGTTGATGTCTGTTTAATAACTAAAATTCAAAGTAAATCAACTTATTCTTCATTGTCATAATATCCTTCATTCTCTCGCTCGTTGAAAGGCGTAGCAGAAAGGGACAGATTTTATCAAATCAATAAATATAAAACATTTTTAAATTAGACACAAAAATAGTTGTAGTTTGATTCTGTTTGAAAAAGAAGACATGAACATTTTAATAGTTTATTACGTTTCGCAAATCAAACGACAAGTATACGTTAATGGTTACTACAGAAATGTATGCTTGACCTGCAGGTATGATCATATTTAGATAAAGAAGGGGGATAAATCGACTTCCAGGTGTAGTCATGTTTAGATAATGGTAGGCACACATTGACCTTCACGTGTAGTCATGTTCAGATAATGGTGGGGACACATTGACCTTCAGGTGAAGTCATGTTTAGATATTGGTGGGGACACATTGACTTTCGGGTGAAGTCATGTTTAGATATTGGTGGGGACACATCGACCTTCAGGTGTAGTCATGTTTAGATATTGGTGGGGACACATTGACCTTCGGGTGAAGTCACGTTTAGATAATGACGGGAAACATTGACCTTCAGGTGTTGTCATGTTTAGATAATGGTGGGGACACATTGACTACCAGGTGTTGTCATGTTTAGATAATGGTGGGGACACATTGACATCCAGGTGTTGTCATGTTTAGATAATGACGGGGACACATTGACAACACCTGGATGTCAATGTGTCCCCGTCATTACCTAAACATGACAACACCTGGATGTCAATTTGTCCCCACCATTATCTAAACATGACAACACCTGAAGGTCAATGTTTCCCGTCATTTAGATAATGACGGGAAACATTGACCTTCAGGGGTTGTCATGTTTAGATAATGGTGGGGACACATTGTCCTTCAGGTGAAGTCACGTTTAGATAATAGCGCGGACACATTGACATCCAGGTGTTGTCATGTTTAGATAATGGTGGGGACACATTGACATCCAGGTGTTGTCATGTTTAGGTAATGACGGGGACACATTGACATCCAGGTGTTGTCATGTTTAGATAATGACGGGGACACATTGACCTTCAGGTGTTGTCATGTTTAGATAATGACGGGGACACATTGACATCCAGGTGCTGTCATGTTTAGATAATGGTGGGGACAAATTGACCTTCAGGTGTTGTCATGTTTAGATATTGGTGGGGACACATTGTCCTTCAGGTGAAGTCACGTTTAGATAATAGCGCGGACACATTGACTTTCAGGTGTGGTCATGTTTAGATAATGGTGGGGACACATTGACATCCAGGTGAAGTCATGTTTAGATAATAGCGGGGACACATTGAGCTCCAGATGAAGTCATGTTTAGATAATGGTGGGGACACATTGACCTTCAGGTGAAGTCATGTTTAGATAATGGAGGGAACACCTTGACTTTCAGGTGTGGTCATGTTTAGATAATGGAGGGAACACATTGACCTTCAGCTGAGGGAACCCTTTTATTCAATGAAGTAGATGGGGATATGTGAATCACAGATACTAATTGTACGAGACTCTTTTATATAGACCAAGACGTTTATGGTCTCAGCCATCCTTTCGAGAAATGTACAGGACAACTTGACTGTTAAACCTAAAAAATTGGGGATGCAAACATATTTTAGGTATTATTTAATTTCATAGAGATATGTTGAATTGGAGTAGATATATCTTTAAGTTAACAGATACATATTTAGTTTAACAGAGATATCTGTAAAAGAAATTGAGTGAATACAAAAAGTCTGATAAATAAATAAAGATACCTATATGAGTATATAAACGTGATAGTTTAAAAAGTTAACTTGGTTTGTCATAGACAATCGTTTCCAGGTCTCATATACAGGCATCTTTAAGTGTCATAGACAAGCATCTCCAAATTTCATAAACAATCATTTCTGAATCTTATAGACAAGCATCTCTGAATCTCATAAACAGGCATCTACAAATGTCATAGACAAGCATCTCCAAATGTCATAGACAATGCATCTCCAAATGTCATAGACAATGCATCTCCAAATGTCATAGACAAGCATATCCAAATGTCATAGACAATGCATACGTCTATGCTGTTTTGACTCGTATGCATAGATATATATTTGGGCAAAAAAATATTAACGATAGTGTAGGCAAAAAGGTTTGTCAAATTTTAAGGGCGACCACCCTACATTAAGACAGGAAAGTGGAAATTAGCATTTAACAGAGTTTAATAGTAATCATGATGTATTCATATAATAAAAAATACATAACAAAACAGAAGATAAATAAATAAAATATGTTGTTGTAATTGCATTTCCCCTCGGTTAGCTTGTAACCGAAGGCTAACTATAGTAATCAATTCGTATTGAATACGTGAGGTCAAGTGAATTAATACTAAAAATCTTAATAAATGTAGTGAGAAAAATCTCATGTCGTAGTTGTTCGTGTAAACACGGCGTGAATAAACTTCGAGTGACGAGTTTTGTACGTCAAAATAGCGGACGGTGTCACACCAGCTCAACCGGGTAGAAAATTAAGATCAAAGATGGACATTATTGAATTATGTGACAGAAACTGGATAAAAATATTGGAACGATGGTTATAAATACAAATTAACAGAAAATAATAGTAATAAAAGGAGAAATAACGTCACGTGAAGTGAACATGTACATGTGCCTGATGCTGTATAGGGGGAATAACGTTTTTAAATAAATCTAATGCAGGCGATGTTCTGACAGTTACATCAAGTTGTTTCAAAGCACGAAGACTTGAGGGTAGAAATGAGGTGTTTTGAAAGTCTATAACTATAACTAGGAGTTAAAAAGTTATATCGAATTCGTAATGGAATGGTGTATTTTGACCAACTGTATGCGTTATGATGTACCATTGTGAAATTCTGGAGTTATTGGTATAATTGTGTTAATAGTTTATATACAAAATATAGATGATGTTGATCTCAGAATGTAGATTCTCAAGGGTGACCTAACTGTACTGGATGTAATTAAGAATACCCTTTAACAGTCTCCCGACGGTCGTGTTCTGTCTGGCACTACATACATGTACATATATATATAGAGTAGCGGGGGCCGGTAACGAAAGGTCAATAATTAATTGGTCAAGCCTAATTAGGTTCGAGCTTGTTTAAATAATTGTGGACAAAAACCTGCGTAGGAGATGGTAAAAGACGGTTCGTTATTGATATCTAGTATACAAGTTTGAATTTTACCTTGTACTATAGTCTCGGTAAAATGATTTCGGAACGAGCTGAATATATCTGATATGAAATTGAAAATAATGTTTTAGGTCCTGTATATAATTAGTTATGGTGATTCTACATCAGGTCGTGTGATAGTATGTTTATTAGAAATATTTACACATGATTGTGTATCGTATTTGATGTTTACATCTTCGTTCAATTCACGAGAAATTAAACGTCTCGATATTGTACAATTTACTCAACAGGTAAAGATGGAAGTTGAAATTGAAATTATTTCCCCCCGAACAGTTACACATACTATTGATGGTGACTATAATCAAAAGCTTGCCCAAAAACTTTAACCAAGCTCAATTAGGCTGTTTTTGGGCCCTAAAATATGAAAATATGGTTCAGCACATTGCTTACACTCCATATAAATGCTTCAACCTTCTAATAGACAACAGTTTGTCGCCGACGGCAGGTTGATCTCATTACAAAGATGTAGCCGCTATATTCGTCGAATACGTTCGCTAATAAAACGTATGAAAGCGTCATTGTATTAGCGAACTAATATTTACGATGCTGAAATCTACATTACGTTATCATGAAAGCGAACCTATATAACGCTTACATTTTACGTGTTTAACGAATCATGCGATTTATTAGCGTTATCATAAATCAGTGCATCTACGCTTTCCTCGTGCAAAATGTACTCAAGGAAAACCTTAACATCTATAAATAGCGCTCTTCCAGAATTAACTTATTTCATATATTTTCAAAATAAGTAAGTTTTAATTTAAAATTTTTGTATGCATACAATGTACATATTCTTATCGTACTTCACTCGAAGCGCCGTCCTTAAATGACCATAGCTGTTGATAGGACGTTAAACAATACTAAACTAAACCATCACTCGAAGCGAATGAGAAGAATTATAAATCAGAGCGCGTCTTAGATTACGAATCGATTGATAAGTTAATATCGATTCACAACTCTTTGGCACTGATCAACGAACCACTGATACTGGATAGCTAGTCCTGAGTTATGTGTGAAAGTCGAGAAGCGATTTACTGTCAGCACCATCTGTTGTATTTTTACACAGCATTTATAACGACACTTCATTATCGTAGAATTACGATCCTCCGATCAGTTATGTTCAGGGACCGCATTGATAAGTCAATACGTAAGAAATAAATCTCGAAATCCCTGCATCGATCTGTCTGGAATGACGGGGGTTCTATCGAAATATTATTTTACTTACAAATATTACACACAGCAGAATTTAAACTAACATACCATAACTGCCCCCACCCCCACCCCACCCCATCTCTACTCCAAAAAAATAATCGAAAAAAAAACGAAACAAAAAACAGATGAATTTGGGGGGTTATTATAGGAAACAACTATATTATTACAACAAATACGTTATTCTGGCTTGATACAAAATAATAAAAAGACATTAATCCCTGAACACTATTTCAGGGCTGTTCTGTACAGAAGCTGGGTAGTGACAGGTAACGTTTGCAGATGTTGTGTACATGTACCATAATAACACGGACACATGTAGCGAATAATTACGTATTATCACAGTATTTCGTAATTACAATAATTTTCTCGTAATTACGACACAGCTGTTGCGTAATTTCTACATTCATGTACTTATCCCATAATTATGAAGTTATTCTGAGACAGTTATGTCTCATAGTTTTACGTGATTTTTATGAAATTCAACCAAACATGATGGGGAGATACATAATGTGAAGATATGAAAAATAGGGTCTAGCAAAGCTATTGATGTCACATATTAATGTAGCATATTAATGTAACATATCAATGTAACATCTATGTCAATGAACGGTCAATAGAATTAACAAGACCGGTAGAAATAGCATAAAACGGCGAACTGAATTTGTATCGTAGTTATTCCGTGTTTGCGTATTGCAGAGTTAACTTCTCTTGTGAGCAGGTATTGATTGTTACGTCATTGGTTTGTGTGAGAAAATTACATCGTTTTCTCAAAAATTGATGACTTTACTCACACAAACCAATACCTGCTCACAAGAGAAGATAACTCTGCAATACGCAAAGAATGAATAGGCGATAGTTATGATTTACCTGTCACTAACAGGCATCCGTGGTTTAAAACACATGACAAATAAAAAACGTTCCTTGAAATAATGTTGATTTGGGATGGACAAGAAGTAAAAAGAAAAGAGCATAGTATCTGACCTCGCATTTATGACTGTCGCTTAAATCAGTGGAAGTAATGTAGTATTGTATTTATTACTGTATGAATGTAATGAAGTTGTTCATAGTACATGTAAAATATACTGTTGAATGCATTTAGCGTTTCATAGCAACAGGAAGATGGTCTTATTACAAGTTTATAATGCTAAGATAAGCTGGAGAGAAAAAAAAACAAAGTTCAATAAACGAACGTACGTCTTTATTTATTTAATTTGCAATAGGCAACAAAGCCTTTGTGCGATACACACATTTAAACACGACAATGACATGATGGCAATAATAAATACATATTTGCTCTCAAATATTGACGGCATTTACATGAATTTTAAAGCAGCAAAATAACATACATTTACTGGGAACATATTTATTCACAATAGTAAACCTGAACACAGGATGCAATAGACTTTAACAAAAAATTAATGCGAAGAGCAGGATTCAAGAAATTAATTTGAGTTACACATTAAACAATTGCCATGTCTAATTTCAATTGCTTTGTAAATAAACATAGCTAAATTTCGAAAAATAAAATTGTTTTTTGAAGAAACAAGTTCAACAAAATTGTCCATATTTGGTTTACAGTAATATTTCCTTTTCAAAAAATTTGATCTAATTTCAGAGCATAACGGGCATTCCATAACAAAATGATATTCATCTTCAATTCTAGTTCACACACTACAATATCGCATTTCTGCAGGTATTGGGTTAGGTCTATGCCATCTCACTCTCAGAAAGAATTAGTTTCACTACGTTGTCATGGGTACAGGAGTTTCGTTAAAAGTATAAAACAATCATTCATATGATTGGATCAGAGCTCAAATAGTTTTGGCTCTGAAGATTTTTAGTACCACCGGATCAGCTTATTTGTGACAGAGTGACTAGTCCACAGGGAAATCTTCAACATCAGATCAGCACTTTCTTACGTAAAAAGGAGCTCCGCGAAGCAAATAAGAAGGTCATTTCAAGATTTTCGTATTACCGAAAGCATTAATCAGCGTGCTGAATAAGGCAATTTAAAGCCAGTCCTTTATTTGATTTTAAGTAAAGCAGATAGCAAAAACGTGTTCGCTTATATAATCTCATTATAAGTGCAAGTGATTCTGTCTATTGTATATAAGTGTTTTTGCGACCCTGTTCCATAGCTAATGTGTACTTATTGAATGCAAGAGTTTTTTGTGACCTTATTCTTCAGTTGATAAGGTTTATCTGAGACCCTGTTCTTTACAAGTATTGCTGTGACCCTGTTTTACATCTAATGTATATATGTTGTTTGCAAGTGTTTCTGTGACCCTGCTCTACAGCTAAAGTAGGTTGGTTGTTTACAAGTGTTGATGTGACCCCGTTTTACAGCTTGTGTATGTATGTTGTTTGCAAGTGTTTCTGTGACCCTGCTCTACATCTAAAGTAGGTTTGTTGTTTACAAGTGTTTCTGTGACCCTGTTTTACAGCTTATGTATGTATGTTGTTTGCAAGTGTTTCTGTGACCCTGCTCTACATCTAAAGTAGGTTTGTTGTTTACAAGTGTTTCTGTGACCCTGTTCTACAAGCTTAGGTTGGTTGTTTACAAGTGTTTATGTGACCTCGTTTTACAGCTTATGTATGTTTGTCGTTGACAGGTGTTTTCTTTGACTCCGTTTAATTCAGATTTGTTGTTTACAAATGTTAGCATGGCATTAGTTTAAACCGTATTATGTTAATTATATAGATACGTGAATAGATTGACCTTTGCTTACGTAGTCTTGTAAAGATGTTGACAAGTCAGACTGGCATTAATGTGTTACACGATCAATGGGGTCATTTCACTGAGGAATAATAAACTTCATGACGCTTGTGTGTCTTATTTATATTTAATGCAAGGTACGAAAATGCAGTGAAATGTATAAATAATTAGATAAAAATATCGTTTATCACATGTTTTATCGATATGATCATTTACACAGGTTTATATATTTTAAGATTTGGACAGGAAATGAGAAATAGCTACTGTTGGTGCTACACATTGTAGCATCTGCGTCCCATCGTCCAGCGAGGTGGAAGAGAAGAAGAAACAAGGAATTGGCATCTGACAACTACGATACGATGAACCTTCACTAGATACATACATAACACACCCAATCTGTCACAATAAACATTGCATAAACCGGAAGGCAGCGATTTCTTTTTTTTCAAACTGTCTGTTTATTAAGAAATACGTAAAAAAATAAAGATATGCCAGTACAGATATACACATTCACAATCTATTTATTTGTATGTATCATTTGTATACGTAAGCTATATAGTTTATTTAGCCATATGTACCTCCTCACTGTTTTTTGTTTCCAAATTTAAAGATGGGTTCCCCGTGATTTTCGGCAATATCGAACTATCAAATTTTGAGAAGGGTCAACATTTTTTTTCAAATGTCAAAGACTAACATTAATTCTTAAATTTTAGAAGTGTAAAAAAATATGGTTTTAGGGGGCTAGAAGAAATTAAAAATATAAGTGCTGAAATAACACAAAATAGTTTCAGAGTAAGTGTGGGCTGACAGTCATGGTATCTGGATAAAATCAATCAATTCCACATTTCAATATATTACTGAAGTTCTTCAAACTAAAAAAGAAAATGAGATTTAAATGTATTTTTTATGAAGGTATCAACTTAATTACTGGTTAAAAAGCGTCTGGGTGGTACTGTAAAGCGTATCACAGTATACGTAGACCGACATTCCTCTGTACTCAACGCAAGGCTTTAGACATTTTAACAGATTAATGTCTAGTGCGGGCCTGCACCAGACTTCAATCTGTCAAAATATTACAAAATCTTGTGTATGGACCAGATGTAACTCAGACTCGCACTACATATTGATATTGTTGCATGATACAAACTTGTGTAAATGTGTCATACTATTAGATACGCGCAAGGTGATGCGTATTGATGAGAACTTATGTCAGCGGAAGTTGATTTAGAATTAAAGAATTTGTGTAACTCCACTGCAAGAGTTGCATGCATATGATTACTATATGCAATCAAAATTCCTTTCATGCCAATACGAATATTATTTGAAATGCTGAACCATTCAAACAACAAAATCACCTGTTTACTTTAATTCTTATATATATATACAATGTATCAATTGTAAAAAGAAAAATTCTAAACAACGAGTCTTTAGTACTTTCATCCCGTCTAGGAGATTCTTTGGTCTATTATTAAATAGACAATTAACAATGTATATATATATATATATATATATATATATA
>NW_018408820.1:243451-409360 GCF_002113885.1 Mizuhopecten yessoensis | reverse complement strand
TATTTTTTATTGTTGGTAAGATCATAAAGTTATGCATTTGTCTAAGTAATGTAACGTCACAATTTAGCTTGTATTGTTGTTGACGTCATGGATTTATGTGTATGCCTTCTGTGACGTCATAATGACTTTGCATTATTGATGACGTCATACTTTCTTGTGTAAACAACTATGACCTCACAATACCTGTTTTCAAAATAAACAGTCTCCTGATGAACGGGGAATCAACCCGAGAAAGGCCTAGAGACGCTATCTCTGTCTTTTGTTCTATTTTTCATATATATATATATATATATATATATACCAATTCGTTATTAATATGATACAGGTAATAATTGAGTGAACACAATATTAGTATTTATCCTCCTTGATGAATGTAGTTAGTAAAGCACTGAATTGTTTATTTCTGATATTTATTATTTATGTTTATCATCTTTAACAAGGGCTGTACCAATACATTTTTTTATTTGTTTCTCTCCTCATGTTAGAATACTGCTTCATACCGGTCTGTTGCTGTAGACATTGTACAATTGTACCAGTCTACCAGATACCTTATCATTAAGCAATCTTACAAAAAANAAAAAAAAAAAAAAAAAAAAAAAAAAAAAAAAAAAAAAAAAGTAAACCAACGACCGGGTGTATTTCTTCAGAGGAATATAACCGATTCTGTTTGAGAAACTTTTATTGTCTTCCTTGTGTTTTTTATAAAGCGACTGCACACTGTTACAGTTTTTCTACATTGCTGCTAAAAATGGTAAAACTGTCTCGTTTGGTTATGTAAGGAATGTGTGTTTATTGTTTTAACCGATATAGATACTGTGACAGAAACATAATGTGGAGATCAAACGGGGTCTAGACGAGCACTAACATAAAAACAAAAACAAATAACAGTTCAATGGATTCAACATAGCGTACACATAGGAAATTAGCGCCATAACCTATGTACATGGAAGGGAAGACCAACGGTGGCCTTCAATGACCATTTATTTATTGCCTTTGTCTTGTATTTTTTAATACTGGCTATAACCTATAATCTATAACCTATCAGTGCTGACCTATACATGTATTATTACTTGGGTCTGGTGGTATGGAAGTCCATGCGATGTGCTGTCGATTGAACACCTAGCAGCAAGTAGACTCTTCACATGTGTGAACGGACTAAATAATGAAACAGGGTGATTTATTTATGATATATGGTCTCTTTAACTAAATATGAGTTATCAAACTTTGATTACAGTTTACAATTACATTCATTCAATAAAAATAGCCCACTTACTTTGTTTTCTGTGATATTTCTAAGGCATTTGATTGAGTGTTGCATGGAGGGGGGGGGGGGATTGTTGAAGTGAAATTACCTTCCTATGTAGTATCGGGATTTTGTTTAGATTTTAGAATGCTTCATGAATCATGTTACATGTAGTAACATATCCCAACAATTGTTTATTGGAAATATTAAATCTTCTGGTAATACAACACATGCATGCAGGTGTGCCCCCAAGGATCGGTTATTGGCCCGTTGCTATTCATTCTTTATATTAATTATATAACAGACAATATAGAAAGTGTGTTTTTTTTTATGCCGATGATACTTCTCTTTTGTGTTTCGATAAATCTCCACAAGTAATTGAACATCATATTAATAGCGATCTCATAAAATATACATCAGAGGGCTTTTATGCGGTTTGTTGAATTTAAACCTGCAAAAACAGAGGCTTGAATGAATTGGATCACCTCATTGAAATTGACTATTGACCTTGTTGATAGTCATAAGCATAAGGGAGTTATCATCGATGCTAACTAACCTTTGCAGGTCGGGGATGGAAAAAAGAATACACCTATCGCAAGAGGCGACATTTGTGTGAACCCGCTGCAGAATTGGGCATTTGCTTTCGTGCCCTTTTTTCAGAACACAAAAGCGACACAAAAAATCTTCTACATACCCTTTATTTCCTAGCACCTTGCTTGGCGATACCTACCTATTGGTTTTGATGAATAACGTTGGCCAAGGTGAGGAAGGATTTGAGGAAGCAAGGCCGGGACATACTTAAGTCCTGAAAAATGGTATACCCTGCTTAATAATCAGCATGTTATAGGGTAATAGCAACAACTGGTTCATCCGTTGTCAGTATAATATGATCGGGCGGAATGCTGTGCTTGTTGATTTCGGCATGGTATTTCAGTGACATATATAGTCGGCATCAGATACGCGCTATCACAAGGAGGCAATTAGACCCAACATACCGTGCCTCCAATTACCATACACACATGCACGCATACACAACACACATGGAGACACGTCCTTAAATGACATCAGCTGTTCATCGGACGTTAAACAAAATAAAACCAATTCAAATCGATGCTAACTGTATTGATAATATATGTGCAAAAAGTGGTTAAACAAATATTTGTCATCCGTAAACTGAAATATACCCTGAACCAACGTACATGTACACTGAATAAGACATGTATATCGTTTTTACCTCCTATTATTAAATATTGCTGTGAACTTTTAGATGGTTGTTCTCTTACTGTTACCGATGAATTTGAAAAGTTACAACTTAAGGCTTGACTTATTATCACTGGTCGACCTTCTTATGCTAGCAGACAATCTTTATATAATAAGACTGGATGTAAATCTCTAGCACGTTGGACCTCCCGTTGAAGATTACTTCAGGTATTCCATAATATTCATAAATACATAGCTCCTAACTATCTCAACACTCCACCCCCTCCCTTGTCGATAACTCTCACTATAACTTGCGAAACGCTGACAACTACAACCTACAACAACCGAATCCAATATCTATCGTCGTATCCTCCCTTCCTTCTACAACTACACTTGTGAACAAGTTACCTACAAATGTATTGATATTAGACACAGTACAACGTTCTTATCATTCAGAAACGTCATTCGAGACATAAACCTGCCTCTTGTGCCAAATTTCCTTTTTATTGTGATCGGAAAAATAAAATTTTACATGCAAAATAAAGAATGCTTTCTAGTATCTAAAAATTACCTATTTCGATAAAACCTTACTGGTGACCAATGTTATACATGTGGCTTCCCTATCGAAGACACCGGTCATTTCTTTATTTTATCTATGATAACTAAACCGAACAAATACTAAGTTTTTTTGTGAATCAAATTGAAAACATTCCTTTTACCCTGCATTTACTACATTGCAGAGATACCCCCTTTCAGAACAAGAAAACACAACGATATTTATTCATACTCAGCAATATATTCTCGACTCTAAGAGATCATTACCAGATACCTGTATGTCAATAGTACATGTAGTAGGTTGATATGATGTTTAAACATATACAACTCACAAGCTTAACAGAAGAATGCCCAGTTCAAATAACATTCACCGGCATAACTCAAAAGATTGAATTTAAAAACAATGCTACGACCAGGGAATAAATGAGAGAATGTGTATATCTATTACAAAAGCAGCGAACGTCTATTCTCATACCGATGAAGTTTAAATATACTGAATATATATATGAACTTTTAAGCCGAGGAAGCATTTAGCAGAAACTTATGAATTCTGCAATTATGTGAACTTAAAATATTACATAATGTGTACATTCAGTTTTAAGGAGGTGATGATAAAGGGGCGCGCGAGCTACTGATGCAGACGCAACGCGGTATGTTAACAGGCGTGCCGTTGCTGCATTGCATATTACAACCCAGGAGAATGTGTTTCATATTTTATATTATAGGAGGCAGAACCAGCAAATCTAAAACAGATTCCAAGATATTATTTGAATGTAGAGGATATGACAAAACCCATTGATCAATAGACACAAGTCGATAGGCACTTAACATTTTCTAAGCCCAACTTCTCCTCTCGCGGTACACATCCCTTCGAACATGTCTTAATATCATCGAACGCACTGGTTTGCTTAGTGTGTTTGATTGGTTTCAGGTGTATAACTGCCCTTTGGAAATTGCAGAGGAGCTACTATACACCTTAACTTAATAATTCCCAAAGATCTCCATATCAATCTCCCTCGACATAACTTGAACTCTTCGAGAAAAAGAAATCCGTGTGTTATTTTACGAAGTAAAGTCGACTTTTAATAGGAATATCGACGTAGCAACTTGACATGCTTTTAAAATCAGGTTATGTTGTAGCATTCTGACCTGTTTTGAAATCAGGGTATTTTGTTGCAGCCTGACCAGCTTTTGAAATTAGATTATTGTTTTGTTTACTGTCTTATAAATTGTAAATAAAGATTGATTATTGATGAGGAAACTTCATACTGATGAGACGTCAGTACGTGCCTTCCCCACAGATCTGTATTTTTTTACCTTTTAAATAAATGACATTGAAGACTGCATAAAGATGTTGTTTGCAAGCGACACTCCCAAACGAATTTGTTGTTGACACACACGACGTTTATGTGGCGTTCAACAACCCCAATTATAATAAACAAGATTCATCTTACTAATGTGAAAGCTAAGAGAGTTGTAGGTGTATTCTATCTGAAAATGACGGTGGAAATAAACATTAATTATAGGGCTAATAAAAAAAAACTGTTTAAAAAGGAAAAATACTTTAACTGGAAACTGAAAACTGTAAACTATTCTTTGGTCCGAAAATCTTATACCGGGGTGTAGAAATGCCTTGTTTTGTTTTCACTACTGCATTAAATAATTAGGTGTTTGTACGAAATCTTCGTTACACTTTTTAAGGCTGCTATAAAAGACTTCAAAGCCTGGGGACGTTAAAGAAGGTTTTAAAAAGTCTTTTCAAAGGTAGGGTCAACCCCTATTAAAGATAAAAATGTGTTTAAACCATGTCTTCGTGTTAATATAATGCGGTCATATGTATTTTATATTCTTGTCAAGTGTTTAAAAAAAAGTACGGAGATATATATATATATATGTATGGGTCAAAGAAGTAATATAGACGGTAAAATCCCATATAACCCTGGATCCTAATGGAGGTATGTCTGTAGGATACGAATTACTTAAAATATGATATGGGGCAAAGAAGTAATTCCAACAGTGTTGACAAGTTTAGGTTGTCAAATTTTCGGAGCGATCCGCTCCTTTTTCAAGACACAGTGAAACAGAACAGTTACATGTACATATACATCCACGTTTTTGATATCTCTCGTTGACTCACTTTATGTGATAGCGCATCTTGCGCAAGAATAGGGCCTTGTCCGCGATGCTCTCAGCTTAATTGCTGCCTTCGGCTGTCTTTAGCCGAGGGGACTATTGGTTTTATATAATAGCTATATTTTCTATTATAGTATATCAGTTCTAGCTTCTTGTAATATGATGTATATGTACATATAACTGTTCTGTCTCACTGTGTCTTGAAAAAGGAGCGGATCGCTCCGAAAATTTGACAACCTAAACTTTTCCACACTGTTGGAATTACTTCTTTGCCCCATATATATATATTTCTCATTACTTTCCGTAATTGATCATAGGAAGGCTCTTACCATTGCTTCATTCATATATCGGTGGAAAGGGATGTGCTAGCCGTTTAGTAAAAGGGTGTTAATGCAAGGAGGTTTCCGGTTAAACCGGCATTTCTAGAATATACGGTTACGGCATGGGACTCTACAATCTTAAAGCAGACAGTGCAAGTTAAATTGCTTTCAATTGACATTTAAAAAAAATCTGGTTTTGAGATCTTCCCCATCTATTCCGACTATCGTTTCTAAGGAAGTGCCGACATTTTAGTTTGTCCTTGCTTGGTAACGAGTATTCATCTTAGCCCATCCGCTTTTCTTTTATATGTGCTAGAAGGAATTGGTATATTTGACTTAGAATCGGATTTAAATAATTCCTGAAAAAAGCAACAAAACAACATCAAAGTGTCAAAATAATTATAATTCGAACTTATGACCAATGGAAATATTTTATGGAGACCGTTGAAAAAGTACTAGGAGAATAGGACTAGATGTTCCGGACGGGAAGGAGTCTTTTGCTTCTTCGACGACACCTGCCATGTAAATTTATATTAAATCAGCGTATGTCACGTCCTCACACCGCGAACTCGGGAAGTGACAACAAAATAAAAACGGATACTAATGAGCATAATGAAGAAATTTCAACCGTCATGTCAAACAACGAAATAGCATATTTACAAAAAATACAACGTGCATATATTTAATATCAAATAAGACGTTTTCCATCTTTCATTGTCCCACCAAACCGCAGTATTACACGATAGATAGTTAATGTCAATGTCATAACGAGAAAACAGTAACTATATAAATGGTTACAATAAACAGAGGCCATTGGTAACGAGGTAATGGTGCCATAATTTCCGGTCTACAATTAAAAATGTTATGTAAGGCTTAGACTTAAACAGTCAAGATTTACCGATTAGAGCGTCTGACGACTTATGTCATTATAAACTGACAGCTGCGGTGTGCATCATGTTGATTTGTCAGATATGTCGCTTCGTTTCAATTAAAATCAATGGACCTGATATACACGAGCTATTGTGAAAACTTTGTGATATTTCTGTACCGGAAACTGTTATCTTTAGGACAGACCGGGACATGTAGCCGGAAACTGTTATCTTTGGGCCGAACCGAAAATGTAGGATCGTTACGGGTGTACAAATGGGACATACTGTGCAGAAAAACCGCTAATCCTGTAGATGTATGATTATGTCTTGGTAGATGTATGATTTGGTTTCGGTAGATGTATGATTTTGTTTCGGCAGATGTATGATTTACTTTCGGTAGATGTATGAGTTTATCTTGGTATATGTATGAGTTTATCTTGGTAGATGTATGATTTGGTTTCGGTAGATGTATGATTTAGTTTTGGTAGATGTATGAGTTTATCTTGGTAGATGTATGATTTAGTTTTGGTAGATGTATGAGTTTATCTTGGTAGATGTATGATTTTGTTTCGGTAGATGTATGAGTTTATCTTGGTAGATGTATGATTTTGTTCCGATAGATGTATGATTTTGTCTTGGTAGTTGTATGTTTTTGTTTAGGTATATGTATGATTTAGTTTTGGTAGATGTATGAGTTTATCTTGGTAGATGTATGATTTTGTTTCGGTAGATGTATGAGTTTATCTTGGTAGATGTATGATTTTGTTCCGATAGATGTATGATTTTGTCTTGGTAGTTGTATGTTTTTGTTTAGGTATATGTATGATTTTGTTTTGGTAGATGTATGAGTTTATCTTGGTAGATGTATGATTTTGTTCCGATAGATGTATGATTATGTCTTGGTAGATGTATGATTTTGTTCCGGTAGATGTATGAGTTTATCTTGGTATATGTATGAGTTTATCTTGGTAGATGTATGATTTGGTTTCGGTAATACAGCAGAGTGGTAATCCGTTTCGGGGTTATCAACTAAAAAGTGTAATGACTTCACGCATTTATATGGCATTGCCTTGAAACGTTAATTAATTTAACCTATCGGTCCATCGATGAACATTAAAACAAATGCCCAGAACTTGAAAATTAATTATATTATGCATTATATTAATGGCTGCCTGCGATGTTAACCATAGGAACATGATAATTAATTAACAACTGGAGCATTATAATACAGTTTATAGGTTAGATCAACACTCGGTAAACATGCCATAGCTGGCCCACGAATCATGCGACGTTCTTAAGTCTAAAACTTTCGTGAATTTTGTCTTAGCCAATCACTTATAACGTCATGAAAAGTGACGTTATGCGTCGTGATTGGACAACCAAAAGTCTAAGATTGATTAATGATCCCGGGTCCTGGTGTCCTTGTGTCCTTGGGTCTTTTGGCGAATACTCAAATACTGTCAATACGTGAAAATTTACACTGTAAACCGAAGCGGTTTCAAGCTTTTATTGAACTGAGGCTCCACTCCCGCCAACGCTCTTCATGGTGAAGATAATGACTTGCTAATTGATACTCGCTATAATTTCTTGTAATGATTACTCTGTGATTTTCATCATATCGTCACGTTTTCCGGTGAAGCCATATCTCAGAAAGTGCAATTTCATTATTTTTAAAAATTGCGTTTATAAGTGAGTTATGTTTGCCAGGTCGTCATTCAAGCCTAATATCATCTTTTCCGTGTTTGTTCCTGAATGACTATAAATTTAAATATCCGCGATGAATATGTTATATTTCCGGATTAATAATTTGGCAGAGTATTGCCCTGATAAACGACGGAAATTACTATATCATAGAAGCTGGATGATGGCCTTACTCCCGCCATCATTGTAGGCTTGCCGTCCATGGTCGAGAGCAAGGATGATAAAGACTTCTATGCATGCTGCAATTACTTGTCAAAATTGCTCCCTAATATGTTTTCAATTATGTTGTCACATTTTCAAATAAATCCATCGCTCAAAAAGAGGTATGGCTATTATCCAAGTTCAAAATAACCAATCAAAAGTGGGCTTTTGAAACCATGTAAGTTATTAGATATATGAAATTGGTTGTTGATATTTTTAGATTTATTGAGTTTCATTTTTGTATATCATTTTGTACATGATAATCTGTCAGCCAAATTGTAGAATCGATATCAGTCATGGCTACAGTCAATGGTTGAGGGCACAATTTGCCGAGGAATAATGTAAAAGCTGAAATAATTCGTTTTCATTTTTCTTTGATATTTTTTGATCTTTGTTAATTGCTTTGTTTTAAGATTCAATCAATAGATCCATAGCTTAAGAGCAAATATTTAATTAACCTAAAAGTTGTCGAAGAAAATTTTAATGACCGCATGATAGCCGAACGAACGTACATTCCTTTGATCCAAAGTTTGTTTTCAAGTCTTAATTATCGATGTTATGTTGTAATTTGTTGCTATCAATGATCAATTATTTTGAAAGTACATGTGTGTTCATTAAACTTTAAATACCAACAAAAAAATCATGCTTCCTAGTTTGTCCTCGATGATTTTGGTTTAGGAACAGAAATTCAACTACCCTGAAAGTTGTCGAAGAAAATTTTAATGACCGCATTAATAGCCCAACGATCGTACATTCCTTTGATCCAGAGATTGTTTTCAAGTCTTAATTATCGATGATATGTTATAATCTGTTCCTGTCAATGATAAATTATTTTGAAAAAAGATGTGCGTTCATTTAAGGAATGAAATGTATTTTTCAACATTCATGAGGTCATAACAACATTGGCTTTCTAGACACATGTTAAATATGTCAAGAAAGCCAATGATGTTATGACCACATGAATGTTGTTAAAATAAATGTCATTCCTTAAATTAACATTTTTAAGTTCTTTGAATTTTCCGATGTAAGCATAAAAAAGAGTATTTTTTCTCCGCTTATACATTTGGGCAACGCATTAGAGAGAACAGCGTTTTTTCGCGGGAAAATGTAAAACTTTTGTCGGGGGTCTTAGCAACAGCGTCACAACAAAACCAATAAAATATA
This sequence comes from Mizuhopecten yessoensis, assembly GCF_002113885.1. Lineage (NCBI taxonomy): Eukaryota > Metazoa > Mollusca > Bivalvia > Pectinida > Pectinidae > Mizuhopecten > Mizuhopecten yessoensis. The sequence goes on along the minus strand of NW_018408820.1, from coordinate 399,974 downwards.
GTTAAATTTTAGAATTTATACAAGTTGTTTATTAATATCACATTCTTTACACACATTATTTTAGCTTAAAAATCAAGCCAATCATGTTTAATGTTAAATCATATAAGAATAACAAAGTTACATGAAGGGCTGTTTCACGGCGGACGTGAACCAAGTACGTCATGTGCTACGTCAATACGCAGTGATGACGTCACCTGTGGTATGCATTTTTGTCAATGGGTCAAAGCTTACAGAATGTAAATATCAAACTTTAAATATCAACAAAAAGCCATGCTTCCTAGTCTGTCCTCGATGATTTTGATTTAGTAATCTCTCAGAGCGTGGTGTTACGAAGGTGTCGTGTAATCGCTGAGCATCTAGATAACCAGCGGAGTGTAATGATGATGTAAGAGAGCACGCAAGCGCAGTAGGGGAAATATCTACATTTGCTCTGCATCCTTCCATTGTAATGCATTTCGAAGGCAAAAGTTGTTATGAAACTATAACAATATTTGATATTGTAACGTCATCAAACTCGATTGTGACGTCATCAAATTCATAGTTTCCAACACTTGATTTGCTGTTCAAAAACTGTTCGAAATAACTCAATAAAGCATAAGTACTCTATCAAAATGTAAATATTAATAATGAACATTTTAGCAAATATTGTTATGGTCCTTAAGCAATATTTGCTAAAACATCCATTGCTTAAATAAACTGTACATGTATCTGTTATTCCGTCTTTGCGTATTGCAGAGTTATCTTCTCTTGGGAGCAGGTATTGATTGTTACGTCACTTGTTTGTGAGAGTAACGTCATCAATTTCTGAGAAAACGACGTAATTTTCTCACACAACCCAATGACGTAACGATCAATACCTGCTCCCAAGGGAAGATAACTATGCAATACGCAAAGACGGAATAGTGATGGTCACAGACTGTCATACTTCTGAGTGCAAATACAAGAAGCAAACATTTCATATAAAAAACACGGCAGTTCTGCCAATCCATCGATCGAAACCTTGCATAGACGAAAGACGAAAAGGGTGATGATTCGATGAAATTCACAGTAGGATCACTATTATCTCAATTTATAACACTTTTCTGGGTTTTTACTTCTAATATATTTCTTCATATCTCTAGTTACCAAGAGGTTATCCATGGATCCTGTGTGATCTTATCTTGTTTATCCGTCACTATGGGTTGAGAAGCGTCATTCATTTTTCCAAAATCAGATTTAATAATACGATAAAGACACGCCATATTGAGGCTGTTATTATACAGACATCTGTGAGCATGCAGGTTAGGTACTTAAATCAGAAATTTGTCAACACTAAAGAGATTATTTGATCATTCTTAAGTTGGAACATGACATTATATTGGTCATTCAGCATACTTTGCGATGGTATAACTACGGACTACCGTCCGCTTATTTCTCATATGAGACTAAAATGTCAATAACGAACAATGACGTGAGTCCATGTAATCCGCCTTAATTTGAACGCTACTGACGCTACCAATCTAGGGGAGAGTGACCAATTTTTTATGAAAAAATACTCTACAACTATCTTCATTTCTTTCAGCTGACTTAAATTAGTATTGGGAGAACCCTGATATATTTTGTTATATCATGATTATACCCACGTGTCGCCAATAAAACTCATTTGGGAGTGCATAATAACGCTTTCGCTCATTCGTATCTACACAGAGGGTAACTTGTACACATCTCTATTTTTAAATCACTATATTTAAATTTATTTAGTATTTTAGTACATACCCCCTTTAGGCGTGTCATACATGGATTATTTTAGTACATACTCGCTTTAGACTTGTAGTACAGGGATTAGTTTAGTACATTCCCTCTTTAAGCTTGTCATACATGGATTATTTTAGTACATAACCGATATAGGCTTGTCTTACAGGGATTATTTTAGTTCTTACATGTACCCGCTTTAGGCTTGTCGTACAGGGATTATTTTAGTACAACCCTCTTTAGGCTTGTCGTACAGGGATTGTTTTAGTACATAACCGCTTTAGGCTTGTCGTACAGGGATTGTTTTAGTACATAACCGCTTTAGTGAGAGAGTAATTCTTAGAATAACAGTCTAGTTCAAAGTATGATGATTTAAAAAAGCTGATTTCCGTTATGTATAAATTGTTGTGTCTGTTTGGCTATTAAGATGTTTTCTTGATATGACAATTCGTATAGTAGTAGCTGCAAGTCAAGTGGAATGCAATCATTCAATTCGCGGTAGAGTTTAATTCTCTGATCCGCATAATTATTGCAAGTAAAAAAAACCTGATATGTATCTTCGATAGGATGTCCACATTGACAGTGCTGAAAATCTATGAATTTAGCATGAAATAAGTGATTGTTTAAGGTACTAGAGTTATTTCTCAATTTGGTGTGTAAAATATTACTTTTTCGATCACCAATGAGATAACATATAGGGACTTGTATTGTATTTATTGGCCTGCGAAGATTATCTTTGAAAACTGAGTTTCAGTACTTACCCGCTTTAGGCTTGTCATACAGGATATGTTTGAGACATTCGATGTGATACCGGTCAATCTCACGTTGTTGGTCATCTTCACCAATGAAAACCCTGCCCTGCAACGGGAACAAAAATCCGGTCACTTTTTTCTTTACATAGAACGAAAATAAAAATGAAAAAAAAAACATAAAAAAGTAGCGTACAGCTGAAATCGCGATAAGCGCTCCAACCAAATTAATACATAATTTAACTATTATTGATTAAATAAATCTAATGGTGTCTTCAGTAATAACAAATATATTTCACGACTATGGCTTATATTTTGATATATTTGCCACACAAGTAAAACATATTTGTTATTACTGAAAACACCATAAATTAAAACATGAAAAATGTAATGCATTAAAAAAGGCGGAAATCAGAAGCGTAATAATTAGCGCCATATTCAAATGACTATACGCTTGACTACAAGGTTGCGCGCCATTTTGAATGGGATACTTAACGTAATTCCGACGTTTTCTGCTATTTTTTGGTATGATTGTTTATAAAAATGTTATAAATTGTATATAATTATTCAAATACTTAAGTTTGTATACCAAACATTTGCCATAACAACCACTTATTCTACCGTCGCTTCATTTGAATCTGAACAAAACATTGTTACCTTTGAATACAGCGAATAGAAGATACCGTTATGATTGGTCAATACCAAAAAGAGATATTTTTATACTGTGAAAATATCACATTTGATATCTTAATTGATAGAATCCGATATTTCACTGGCAAAAATGTAATAAATACAGTTTTTTAACGATTTCTGAATTAATACGTAGATCAAAATATCGGGAAATAGTATAGTGATTAACTAAAGCAGGAATATAGATGAGTTTCTCGGTACAGTAAAGCATGTGGCCTAGACCTTTATTATTGTTAACTACATGGTGCTGACCATTGTTTATTGAAAGCCCATATTTCTGGTCGTACAGATGCAGTTCTAAGAGAGTGTGTTTGACCTCTGTTTACTGATATGAAGTTTGGGGGTAATCAAACTGTCTGTGTATACCGACTGATAGGGTGCACTAACTTTACTCTGAATATCGTTTTCGGTTCAAGTTATATACAAGCAGAGGAATGTTTATATTGGAAACAACGCGGTCAGGGTTTGTTGTGTTTCTAGATCACGTGGCGAAAAAAGTGCAGCGATGTCTTACAATGAATCTTTCATTTTCCAAAAACGAGTTCGAAATATAAATTTTTTAAAAACCTTATGAATGCCAGTTATCACATATCACACGTGAAGGCAATGGATTTTGAAGTCGAACACCTTCATAAGGACATTACAAGACACTCCAAGACGACTTTCTATGGTAAACGTGAATACGTCAAATCGTTGTCATTCACAGTAGCAACGTTCCATATTTGCACGTCTCTATGTGTATCAGAATGTTTTGACATATTTATTCTGCTGACTATTATATTTCACGTAACAAGGGTTTTCTATTAAAGATGTTTCAATCTACTCTAAAGCAATTTGGAGTTTTTCTTCATGGCCTGGGTCCAATTCCAATTAATGACATGTTTGCTATATGTTAGAGCGGTTTGAATCGATTATATTTTGTTTATTTTACAACAATTATGAAACATGTAATTTCAACTTATATTAGTCACTCTTATTGGCCCGGATGTTAGCGCGCGGGGGTCCTATTGTGGGAGGAATCCAAAGTAATCGGACAAAACCCACGTGATCGGGCAGGTGACCCCCTTACCTGTTCACGTCCGATCGGGGAATCGAACCCCGGTCGCCTTGGATCGATTACTTTTGTACTTTACGGTATGACTGGTGCCCCTAACGGTACAACAATGAGTTCTTAGTACCTTTCTGAGACACCTAGATTCGCCTTACGTGTATTTCGGATGCTCAAAGGATTTTTTAGCGTCTCTTTAGTTCTAGGTTTTTACCCTTCTTACTTTAGCAATTTATCTAACGATAATCAACAAGGAACAAAAGGAAAACGAAGTGCATATTATCTAAGGATATTGATCCCTTTTGTACCAATAATCAATATTTAAGTATAATTTTATATATAAAAATTAACAGCTATGTTTTTAGTTTTGTCATTATACAATGTACATGTAATAGCAAGAGGTTATTTGAAATGATTACAAAAATATGCATCAATAACACGTTTGGGTGTTCAGCTTTGCCATTGGCTGGAAGGTGTTACAAACCCGGTGGATATAAAATGTACTTACGAGGAGATGGTTACCAACAGAATCATGTTTAACTAAGAGATATATCAATGTAGCCTGTTTGTTTAACACTTTCGTCCTGTTCTACTCGTCGTGTCTCGGACTTATCTTGTCAAATGGCGTACTCAAAAGTTGCAATGCTGTGTTGAGTACTACTGTCTTATCAATTAGGCATTTCTTAACTGAATAAAAGAAGGATAATTGCCCTAACATAAGTGGAATTGGTGTATTTAGATTCCTCTCCGCACAGGCGATGTGATATACATTAACGACAGGTATTGGCGATAATACGTACTGACATGTCTATCAACGCTGGCCTTTTATCATTTCTGACCGTATCTTAGCGCGACCCGAGCGATTGTCTGGACAGCGGTCAACCCGATACAAGCGAATATGATCCGCCATCCACACATCCTGATGACTGAGAGCTAAATGGAACAATCTCATATTAATGTGAGACAGTGACACGTGTTTGGCGGCTGTAGACGAGTGTTTGATGACATCTGTTTCCGTCAGGGTTACTTCCAAATGGGGAAATTGACCGATATTGTTATAAGTAACCTAGCAGCATTGTGGTCATCATTTTTTCCTCTTTTGCATAAAATATAATATGGAGACAACACAATTAATGGAATCGTCCCCTCCTTTGAGGTTGTGACAGGGAAATCTCCTACCCGAGGGTTGATGTATTTTGGTTGTCTAACCCGAGGCTCCGCCGAGGGTAAGACAACTAAAAATATCACCCCGAGGGTTGGAGATGTCTTTGTTACACCCTCAAGGTAGGGGATGTTTAGTTTTCTCCCATTCAATTATTTTAGTCACAACTCCACCGACAGTAGTCTGCCATGTTTGTAAGCAAAAACACATGTGGGCTATGAATATCGTTATTCACTTGTGATGACGTCACAATTACCGGTGACACATTTTAATGACGTCAAAATGGAACACGTGCTAATCGGCACGAGCCTATCTCCCCCTAGGGGGTGACTCTATTATTCGTGTTCCCGCTGCCTTTAAAATTGAAACAATGCCCTGTGCATGTAAAACGATTTTACTTTAATTTAGACAGGTTTATGGGTCGGGTTTACGTGTGTGTCTTTTAATAAATTAAATGCATTTTGAATAAAGTAATTATCAAATCCAAATATTCTGATTACCCGATTCTATAGTATGACGGGCGAAAGATTTTTCAATGAAAATATTAGCGTTGTGGCGAATTCAACCTAATTGTACATTTGATAATAATCTTAACACCAATTTTTGATATTCTTAACACTAATATTTGATATTCTTAACCCTAATATTTAATATTCTGAAGTTATTCACTGAAGTTTAACAATATAAGTAGTATCTTAAAAACCATTGAATGTAGTGTTATAGGAGTTTTATGTAATGAAAAAAACACCATTAAATGTAAAAATATATAACTCTCATTACAGAATATAATAAATATTTTCTGAAAAACTTTTACTTAAATTTATGTGCATAAATCCACGCGCATGTATTTGTACGTATACTTTTATATGTTTTACTGTAAAACCTCTCCACTAATACTGTAACACCTTGTTATACTATATAAGAAATATTCACCGCAAAAGTAATTAATATAGTTCAGTTTATATCTGTTAAATGGGTCATGCTTTCTAGTATCATCAAGCAGTTTATTCATTACGGTTCGAAGTAGCTAATGATGACACAGATGTTCGAAGAGTGCCAACAGGAAGCAAACGACGGGCCATTTTTTAATATCAAACACAAATGTTTCGCTAATGGACAACAAAAACAACTGACATCCTACAAATTCAGGAAGAACATTGAGAGTATCTGAGGCCTGACTTGATAACATTCCAGTTCCATACACAGATGCCGGAAAGTGTATTGTAAGCACTGTATCCTGTCAGATCCCTAATGATTCATCTGTAAGTCGTTTTTGTGGAAGTTCTCCGCATTTTTATAACAGGTTACAATACTTGGGGTCCGCAAGTGCATCTTGATGACTATCAGAATTAAGCACAGCGTGATAAGGTACACATAATTGGCCAAATGACAGAATTATGGTAAAGCTAGCTCTTATCGATGATTTAGTGAGACAGTCCATCGAGCATTACAGCTGTGTCCCCTGATAAGCCCACTCCCGTTCGACAGACTCAAATTTGATTTAAGATATATATATACATATATATGGGTCACAATGCTGAATGTCCAGGAAAGCTGTTAATCAATCGTTAAAAAGCCATATAACTTTGTATGTGATAACATAACAATTGAAATTACCGTGATTTCCTGACATTTCCATTACCGGATCCATTGATAACTTATTCAATACTCCAAGTTGATATATAACCCGCCCGCAGGTCCTGGGATACATTCAGCCGAATCAACGGGAAGTACAATGTACTTGTATATGTATATGTCATGGTACGAAAAATGACCGCAGTTATCTTCCCTTGCCTCTTCTGTATTGTCAATATCCATTCCCCCCTCGTTGTCTTTCCTGCAATTATTTGTATTCATTTGTCCTCTTGTGAACAAAGTATAATAGTACAGTGATGCATTAGCTGTTTACATGTCTTCAATCATCCGTAATGGACTGTCATCACGAGTTTCGGTTATTACTGGTCAAACCAAAGACAATAGGTAAACGCTTGGTGTAAAGGCACGAAAAAACGGAATACAGATAGAAACGAAAAGACTCCCAAACTGGGTCACACTTCCTGCACATTCGGGTACCATTCTGTCTGAATGATTTGTAGAATCCAAAATTCTTATCACAAGGAAAAAGCGTAATGCTAGGACCGAACGCAATCATGGCTGTTTTTTTTTACACATAAAACAAAAGTTTAAACCGACTTTCTATCAACTTAGTTACAAAATTATAATGTCCATTTACCTTATTCATATTCAAACAGACAATGTGTTTGACATTTTTGATTATCTTTTCCTTACAAATACAAAGCATTGTGTGTTATGCAGGCTCATATAGGACGACCAGTAAAATATTGATAATAGACGTGTCACGTGTGTTTCAATGTTCTATTGTTTTTACGTTGTAACCAATATATCAGTTATCTATCTTACCGGGACGACGTCACAAAATGAATCATGACGTCACAAGCATCGGCACTTGCACAGATCCATTATTTTAGAAAAATTCAAAATATTATCGCACAGAATGAAAATATTAGGGCGGAAATAAATTTGAATTGAAGGATTTAATCCGGCTCTGTTGAGATTTTACACCTTATAAACTTTGACAGAACAGGATTTAATCCTTAGCTGAAGCTTATGTTCACAGAAAGGTTAGTTGGCGGTATTACGATTTAAATGACAAATCGAGTTAGCTAGTCTTTGTACACTATTCAACATCACGAAAAAGTGCACATCCACTTTCCTGGTCCTTTGTCTGATAAGGGCAATACTACACACTAAAGCCGTTGAAACGTCATGCATACAAATCCTTCTGTTCATGTATCAACCTGTATATTATCGATATATATCAACATGAAGAAAATGTTTCGAACTAATTACATGTACATGAAGCAGAGTCTTTCATATGTAGGCATGTTGGGTATCGTAATTTCTCTCTCAAGGGTGTAAAATTGGGGACAGAAGAAGCAAGATTTTATCTAGGGTCGGGCCAGAAGAGCTCGAAAGAAAACAAGAGAACTTCACGGAAGTGTTTCGTTCATACAGAAACCTCCCCTCCATTTTATTTAAGACATAACTGTAGCGTGCACATTGGCTGTCTAAGTGAACTAGTCGGTTAAAGCAGCAGTAAACATTGTCGGAGGTCCATGGTTCAAATCCTGGTCTTGTGCCGTTGTATTCAGATTACTACGGTGAATTTTGTTTTGTTTATATCATCTTTATTTTTTATGAAAGCTAGGCTTATACCGAAACTAAGTTTCCGGTCCATGGTTTCCCTTAATTGCGATGGTATGAGGATCATTAAACAAACGAATATTGATATTACTATGTCCTTGCTGGACAGCTGGACGTGATATAGGATATCGTTAATTAGATCTCAAGTGAATATACTTCACTAGAACCGCAAGCTTCTATCGTTATTAAATATCCTATTCCTCACAAAGGAATAATTGAGTATGTAATCTGTCTGATATGATTAAGAACCTTATTAGGACCAAGCCATACGATATCTTGTGCCAAGTCTGTCACCGCTGAAGGTAAGGAAAACCCACTCAATACTGCAACTGTATCTATTTAAGGCGTCGTAGACTAGCCCTTTGGAGATTTTTCGGAATGGAATCAATAGGGTCGATACTGACATAAAGTTGTAAAATGAATGGTATGTAACAAACGAACTCTCGTAAATGCGGTATTGAAGGAAAAAGGAAGGCTGACTAAATTGTATACAAATGAACAATTTCGTGGCTTACATATTTTAATCATTGTTCCTTCCGCCCTTGCTTTACAATTATTAAAACAACGACATTTACTCGATAATTATTACATATTTTAAGTACATGTATCTTTTTTCATCCGAGGATCGATATCTTTAGCCCATCATCATCTGATGGTGGGCTATTCAAATCGCCCTTTGTCCGTGGTCCGTCGTACGTCCGTCCGTCGTTAGTTGTCAGTCGCCCGTCCGTCGTACTTTTGAGACTGATCGAATAAACAGAATGGCCGACAGGCAGCCATTTTGGATTTTGACATTGAAAGTTTGTTATCGCTATTTCTCAGAACGTACTCAAGGGATCTTTCTTAAATTTGATATGTAGGTTCCCTTTGGTCCGTTCGTGTGCGTATTTACTTTTGAGACTGATTAGATAAACAAAATTGCCGACAGGTAGCCATCTTAGAATTTGACATTGAAGATTTTGAAATAGTCTGGCAACACGAACCATGGGAAAGGATACAAGCGAAGCATTCAAATTGAATTTTATATCATTACTTAAGTCCCACGACTTATTTATGTTTTCAACATCGGTACAATTTACGGCCTCAATCCCCGTTTAGTGTCAACCTTGTCTTAACCCAGAGCTTGTGGTTCCTGTTCTAAGTACATGTAAGTGACTTGAAGTTTAAGTAAGCATTGAACTACATCCAGTTGCTTCATGTTAGATTTGCTTTTGTCCAGTTGGCATTAATGTTGCCTATGAATGCCAATTGAAGGCAGTTCAATACTTATATTTACCATTTGTGGAATATGTTTATCTCATAGAAGATTGTATTATCAAATAGTCTATGAAAATTATAAATAGTCAATTTTGACTGTTTCTGACTTTTTGTTCATTTTCGGCTGCAAGGCTGAAACAGTCAAAACTGTTTTCCCGGTCAGAGCGAACTGTTTCCCAGCGCAAATTCGATGCACAGAAATCCCTCCCGAGAGCCCTGTTCAAGCGTTACGGTAATCGCGATTCAGTGTTGTTTACGCAAACGAAGCAATGCTGGGCGAGTAGATTTGAAGAAATGATTTAAGACTTTATCTAGAATTGCTAAAAAAGAGGGATTTACATGCAGCATTGATACTTATATGTATTTGGTAATAAAACAATTGTTTCAATGCTATTTTTGGAACAGTCAAAACAACTATCCCTCGATAGGGGAAGTCCTGTGGAACTGTCCTCGGCCTAGCGGCATCGGGAAAACAGTTCCCTAGGGCTTCACCTCAACATTGAAACAATTATATACTGTAACATTTTACATTATTCACCATTTAGTTCAAAATGAATAACGTTTTATTGTAATGTTGTTTTTATTTCTATCGATGTATAGAACGGTTAGGTGTCCAGGGAGGGTCAGCGGTTTAAAACATAACAAGTATGACGTCATGATAATGGTGACGTCAACAATCGGGTCATGGCATTCATAGCCTATATGAATGTCATTTTAATGTATAGGATAATATAATAGAAAAACCATACGATTTCAAATATTGAGTTGGACTTTTGAACTGGAGAAGTAAGCTGCTGCTGGTTATCATAATCTTCGGTATAATATTAGGAGTGTTTCTTCATTGTTGTAAGTCCAAATAGTTGTCTAGATTATTTCAGATGTTTACAAAGCCTGCACACTGATGCAGTTATCATACGATCTCCAATTACTGACAGTGAAAATGATGTCTAAAGATGATGACTGCTCGATACGTTCATCCAAAGCCCATATTCGTCATTTAACAGTACCTTTGGAAATCCCTGTGTTGTAAGTTGACCGTCAGTAGTTTATCACAGAAATATATGGCAAGCGAACTCAAACATTTATTCATGGACCAATGTCAATCCCGAATTTCATAAAACTATATAAAAGATATTTTATATATACTTTTTTTTTAGTATATAACATATCTGATAATATGTATGATATAAATTATACATATATATACTAAATAAGATGTCTCATATATTGTACTATATAAGATATCTTATATATTATATAAGTGTATGGTCGGAAAATCGGAATCGTCCTGCTTTTCGTTCAGCATAGTTGAATGCCGTTTAAGTTGGTCCCGATGTCCTTGATTTCAAGTCTAGTAACGGATAGACAGGGTTATAACCCTTTCTGTTATTTAAAGGTAGCACATCGTCGACATCTCTGACTGTAAAGTTGCAGATGCAGTTACAAGCTCAAATACTTTTTGTTTTTATTTTGGACTTTTAGCAAATTTAGAAATCAAGAAAGCGGAATTTCCATACCCTATACACATAAATAAAAAAAGCCTTTTTTCTTTTACTTTAACAACAAATGATTCATCAAAAACTCCAATTTCTTTTATAAATTCGCTGTTAATTGGCATGATGGATGTAAACTCAGAGATGGATAAGACAAATGTATAGTATATACAAGGTTTTTGAGTTGCCACAACGTTATTACCAGTGCAGCAAAGTAATCCCCTAGGCGTCTTCTGCCCTACACGTGGCGTCCCTCAGGATGTATCTTGTAAAATCCGGACACGTATGTCGACTGATCAACACAACACATCGTGAACGTGTCTTTAATCATTACACCGTTCACCAGACACGCGCTTCCTTTTCGACTCATATCTTGGACCATGTTGACAGAAACGAATTTGTTTTGTTGAAAGGTTGTCATTACCATTTTAAGAGCTCGTTTTTTAACATATATGAGGTGTGCAATATAATGTGTTATATCCCTTACTTACCCTGAACCGTTATATTACATATACACAAACAGAGAAATAAAAAAAATGAACAAATGTCAATTTTGAGAAGGCCAATAAGCGATGTTGATAGAAGATTATTTTAACAGACCATCGGTTTAATTTTTTTTACTTCTTTACATGGAACACTTCTTTGCGATCCGTTCTGTCTTGTGAAGCTATAATATATAATATAGTGCCTTTTAGTAAAAGAATATAAAATATATTCAACACGTTATCTCCAGTCACATTAAAAAACTGATGATGGTTCATCATTGATTTAAAAGAAGTGTGAAACATTTAATTCATCCTCGAGAACTTCAGCCCCATTTCTTCAAATCTAGCTACATTGCCAAAAAAGTGGTAACGTTACCTACTCGATATAAGATTTAACGACCTATATATATCACAAAGCATTCATCAGTAATAACCCCTTTCCACGTCCCTGTTTGTAGATATAGAACAGTTCATAATATGAAGACTTTCTGGAAAGATGTGTCGTTTTCATGAATAAAGTTCAAAGCCGGGAATCTTGGCTTTTAAAGATCTAGCTGGGGACTTCATGACGGGTGTCGGGTGTGGTTTAAACAACTCCAGGCTTCGGTATCACAAACGTACTTGAGGCCGCCTCAAGCTGAGATTTAAGTCCGAACTCAAGAACTCAAGCTCAGCGTCCGTATTTCGTTATTACAAACTAAAAACTCAGCTCAACGCCTCAAGCTGAGCCCAAAAAAGCTGAGACTGCCAAAGAGCAGACTTAAGTTCGAACTCAAGCTCCGGAACGAAACTGTTTGCAATAAAATGGCAGGCTTGGCAAACACTTATAATAATAAAAAAAATATTTTTACAATATTGATTTGTCACAATCATCCAAAGTGTTGGAGAGACACACAATCTTTACTAGACAATTATGCAGGTAAACCAATTTATTTGCCATTTGTTGAAAATACAGTCGTTTTAATAAGCCGTGAAATGAGTCTGAGATGACTGGGGTCCGAATACGATAGCCCTGGGCCCCGAGTGCGATTTGAAATATAAATAATCTATGCGTTATAGTTTCCAACCAAAGGACTTTACATAAAAAACGGAGCATGTGATCTTTTAAATGATGTATGTTCATGCTATTTTACTATTTGTAAGACGATATATCCTGGCTTGTTTGTGTCCAAGTCGGACCGACTTTTGGCTTTGCTCCGAGAGGATGTTACAATATAGACAATCTTTCGGTAAAATAACAGTATTTGAATGTGTTGACATTCAATTCTGGATACAATCAGTAATTTGTTTCCATTTACACATGCCAGTATAGATTTTATTCTGAAAAATAGCAAAAAACGATGCAAATACCTTGTAATGTAATTTCTCAAGAACGTCGTCTGATCGTTAGAAGCGCCTACTGACCATGATCAATAGATTAAATGCACCAGACAGCGACTTATCATCAATGAAGGCATCTTTAAGGTTTTAAACCAAGTAGTTCTAATATATATCAGTTGAACAAAGTAAAAACATACATATATGAAAAATACTTTCCTTGTGAATGATGATTTCAATGATTGATAAAAGTGGGGCAAAAGAATGACTTGATTGGAGTATTATGCCACAGGGACCTGATAATTTGTTATATATAAAACAGACATAGTATACCATAGATCATTTTGATGTGGAGCAGAAAGATAACGGAAAACCTCTAGGCTTTTAATCCTGAGTTACGCGTAGAATCTGTCAAGTTATATCTTATTAAATCCAGATATAGGATAGAGAAAGATCCATATAAAAACGGTAAATATATTGTGACACGGAAAACCTGTTTAATATGGGGCCGGGCGAAGATATTTAGTGTATCCCTGCCGTAAAATGAAACGTGACATCCGTACACAGCTTAACGAGATTCCTTTTCTGACTCATTAATCCTGATCTATGAAACTTATCAAAAAAATAAATAATCTTGAAGCAAATCATGGATATGATCTGATACATAAAAAGACTAAGATGAGCCAATTGCCATATGCGCATCCGGAAGGTACGAGTCACATATCAGTGTGCTTATTAATTTTTGTGATATATTGGATGGTAAACATAGATGATTGGACTGCAGAAAAAAAAAATGTTTTAAATTTCAATTAATTTAAGATGTAACACGGAATTTAATTGGCCAATCGAAATAATTTGCGGCGGTAGTAATTACGATATACCATTTTTTTTTTTTTATATGACTCGTATAACTAAATCGTTTACTATATGTTATTACTAAGCTTTTGAGCTAGTGACGACTGTCTAGATTCGTTGATACATATATTGGTTAAAAAGGCAATTTTGACAGGTTTAATGGAAATTTACAAGCCAAATCGGTGAAACGGGACCGGACCACCACAACATTTTAACCCCATATAAATCCGTCATCACATATTAAAACCTACTAAATCGATCGTATTCAAAAGTTAAATATCTTAAGATGTTATTCAATCAAATACTGTCAACAATTACACACTTAACTTTCTCGGGGGTATTGTATCTAACCAGACATTTTATTTGTTTGTGTTTTACGTCCTATTAACGGCTATGGTCATTTAAGGCCGTGTCAGGTTTTGGTGGTGGAGTAAAGCCGGAGTTCCCGGGGAAAACCCACCGACCTATGGCCAGTACCCGGCGACTGCCCCACATAGGCTTCAAACCCGCGACCCAGTGGTGGAGGGCTAGTGGTAGCAGAATATCAGACGCCTTAACCATTTGGCCAACGCGGCAATTTTAGGTAGGGTATACAAGCGTATGAAACATTTGCTGACTGGCTGATTTAGTTGTGTAAGTCCTTTACATATATTTACACTCTGTATGCTTTGACCCATTGACGAAAATGACATTCATTTGTGCATAACACAAATGACCTCATCACTGCGTATTAATACACTGCAACGACGTAGCACAGGGCGTAGATGGTATACGTCCGCCGTGAAACAGCCCTCGATGTAGTTTTGTTATGCAAATATGATTAACATTAAACGTTATTGGTTTAATTTTAATAATATACAACTTCCATCAATTATACGAATTAAATTGAACTATTTCTTGTTTGTTTTGGTGTCATGCTGTTGCTAGTACCCCAGCGAAAGTTTCATATTTTCCCGCTGTTCTCTCTATTGCGTTTCCCCCATGTCAAAAAAGAAAAACACAGGTTTTGTTTTTTAATTCATTTATGCTTGCATCGGAAACACTTACGCGATTCATGGAAAATGTCCAGAGAACCAATGTTGTTATGACCTCATGAATGTTGAAAACATAAATTGCATTCCTTAAATGAAGCCTGGATGGCGATTGATAATGACGTAAATGACACCGACATATCATGAAATGTATCATGTATGACGTCACGAGCAATAGAGTGAACACAAAAGGTCAACGTAAGACCAACTTACTCTAAATGTTACCGATGTCGTCATTACATGGCAGAGTGACCCAGATGTTGAACGCTACGCGCAAACATATCTTAAAATCGTCATTTCTTTTGGAGGTTGTAGCTGATATGATTTCCTATTGGGATAGTTGTACAGTATCTTGATTTTTTTTTGTCGGTATATCGTTGTTTTACTGTCGCAAACATCCGTTTGACTGGCTGCCAGTAAAACTCAAATTGGAACAGTGTAACCTTGACCCTGTTTCATGATATCAACGGTAATTTTATTCTGACAACGGGCAACCAACTTGAGTGGAGGCGGAAACTGCCGAGAAGAATGAGTAGGTACATGTAGGAGAGCCAGGTCAAAAATGTTCCACGGAAGGGAGATGATAGAGTTGACAACCTTTAAGCGTGTGACAAGATCACGAAAGTCTATTGAGCTTATTTCCGTAGAAGAGGAAACAATATTAGCGTAACAATGCGACACTTTCGCGAAATATCACGAAACATTCGCGATATAACGCGATAATAACAAGATAATATAAATGTGAATATACATGATAATGTTATCCACAGTAATATTGATGTAGTAGAATTACACTAGTAAACATATTATAACATAATCTACAATGTATTACTAGAGGTCGAGCAATTCCCTCCAAACATGATCGTTAACACTTAGAGTGAGTCCTCTCTAATCCAGCAACGAGACACAATATATCGGTCAGATAATACATACTGTCTGAATACATAAGGGCTATAAAACAGGTTAACATAAAAATATCGGATTACATTAATTTTGTACAATAGGGAAATTACCCAGGGTTGGACTAGGCGCGCATCCCTTTATACTTTAGTATCTCATTTGAAAACCTTTCACCCGATACCTACATATGAATTTAGCCTAGTCGACGGCCTGCAGAATTTCCACTCGTCTGTATGCCGTTATGAGTGTATTGATTGCTTGTCTGTCTCTTTATTTTTTACTCAATAATAACTAGAATTTGATATCATGTTACACCTAGCTATCTTTCATTGTGTATATAAAATATTTTTTTACAAAGGGAAAGGGCGTCGGTAATGTCCATGTAACTTGGGCCAAATCCCTTTGCTGTATGTTTACTTATGGCAATACAATATGGTAATCTAAGGACGTGGATTTTAAAGATTTTTTTTTTCACTTCGTTCACTATGTAGACTTTTCTATGATATATGTTCAATTACAGAAAGCCGTTTTTCTGATATAAATGATGTAAGTTCTTGTTCTTTTTCCTTTTGTGTTTGTGTTCACGGTAGAGCATTCATGTACGTCGGTACGTTCACCCTTTTGTGTTTAACTTACCATGATTTCCCGTCAGTATGCTTGATATCTTAACATGTTACTATGCCATTTCGTCTCCGTTTATAGCGACTGAAATGTACTTTACAACACTGTTAGTGAGGTTAGGTACAGATTTTAATACCTAATATTTTGAAAGTTTATTTTTTTTATTTTTGCTTCAATTTTAATGCCCCGTATATGGATATCGATGAAACGGAGTATCAGTCTTTCGCTTACTTCAGACTATAAATAACAAGAGGCCCAGAGGGCCTGTATCGCTCACCTGTATATCTAAGCAATCATGGCAAAAAATTCTCCAATTGAGATCCAAGGGAATATGCCAGACCTCAAGGCCAATCCTTGAAGCATATCTGTATTTGATTTTTTATGCCCAGCAAGTTTATGTATGGTTATGGGGTGGGGATCTCAACTGTTTCCAAGCTGTGACTCGTAACTAGGTCCCTAGGGTTGTTACCAGACCCCAGGATCAATTCTAATATCAAGACTGCATTTGTCTCTTTTTGCCCAGCATTTGTATATATAGTTTTGGGGTGGGGATCTCAACCGTTTCAAAGTTATGACCCAGGGTTATGTCTGCAAGGGTGGGGCAGGCCCTTGGGTCAATTCTAATATCATGACTGCATTCGTCTCTTTATGCCCAACAATTGTATATATAGTTTTGGGGTGGGGATCTTAACCGTTTCAAAGTTATGACCCAGGGGTTAAGTCTCCAAGGGTGGGGCCAGACCCTAGAGCCATCCTGGAAGCAAACGTGCACTCCTCTCGTTATTCTCAGCAATTGTATAAATGGTAATATGGTGGGGATCTCAACCATTTCAAAGTTTTAAAAAATTGGCCCCACCCCTTAGCCCGGGGGGTCAGCCCCACCATTTGTACAGTTTTGAATCCCTGCCTCCCATGAATGCTTCCGACCAAATATGGTCAATATCCATGTTATAGTTTTACGGAAGAAGTCGTTTATAGCAATATAGTCAAATCAAAATGCCCCCTTTTGGCCCCGCCCCACAGCCCCCTGGGCGGTCAGCCCAACCATTTGTACAATTTTGAATCCACACGACCTAGGGATGCTTCCAGTTAAATATGGTTGATATCCATTTCTTAGTTCCAGAGAAGATGTCGCTTAAAACAATATAGCCAAATTGCCCCCTCATTGCCCCGCCCCTCAGCCCCCTGGGGGGTCAGCCCCATCATTTGTACAGTTTTGAATCCCCACCACCTAGGGATGCTTCCCTTCAAATTTAGTTAAATTCCAATAAGTGGTTAAGAAGAAGAAGTCGTTTAAAGAAATTGTTGACGGACGGACGACGGACGACGGACGGACGACAGACGACGGACGACGGACGCCATGGTATGGCTAAGCTCACCTTGGTCCTTTGGACCCGGTGAGCTTAAAATTAAAGTTATAACTATACAAGATGACGTAAGTTTTAACTATCAATTGTATTTCTAGAAGGAAATGAAAAGGACAATTAATTGTTCGATCAAGGGGAAACAGAAACTAGCGCTACATCAAAAATAACGATACTGTTACCGTGTAATGATACAAATACCAATAATGCATGTAGTTTATTTGTCAATTATCCATTACCATAATTTTATATCTGGGTACTTTGTTCCGGGGAAATAGCTTATTTTACGTGGATTTAGCGTTAAAAGAAACAACTCTGTACGTCCCTGTCATAACACGTCACATTCTGATCGCCCCGACGACAGCGCTAGACGTGTTATCACGCCATCTGAAACGATCTATTAGGTGACAGATGCTATTTTGTGGAGTAATTTTTCCTTTAAGAGACAATAAATTGAACATTTCCATTACGCCATATAACTGTGTACTGTTTCGCATTACAGACCATGTAAAGAGTACAATGAAGACACAATGAACTTTTAAAACAGCATCCGAAAATGCGAAGGTCGCTTCCAATTTTAAGAACCCTTCATACGCGTAACTGATTGGTTAAACCATCATACTGCCGTGCTAATTTACCTAAGCTGTCTCCCGCGAAATAGTTTAGAATAATATAATAAGGCATCAAATTGGCGAGTTTTCCTGTCTGACTGAGAATTCCAGAGATAAGCCTGAAATATTAATCCCCTATAATGTATATATACTTTGCACTCAATTTTGTACACCTGGCTATTGCGCATTTTCGGAACACATCTGGACTTTCAATTTCATCTACATATAGTCGGAATTGCTCTTCTGTTCCGGGTTGATGTAGAACCGATATAATGATATTAATATTTTTGGTGTGGTAAACCATAATATTTGTTTATTCGTTCTGGTAACAGCCACCAATACTTCCATTCGGGCTGTGTTGTTCCTAGTACCACGGGAAGTGTTTTTTCTGAGATATATGCAAAATATGGGGGTTTATATATAACATTTCGTCTTTTTGCTTGTCGCCCGCGAAAAGACGCCAAGCGCCAAAGCTAAATAACGAAAAGACGAAAATCCGCCAAAGCGAAAAAACAGATTAACGCAAAAGCACCAAAGCTAAATAACGAAAAGACGATACCCGCCGAAGCACCAATGCTCGACAATGTCGAAAAAAAGGAAAATCCGCCAAAGCGAAATCACGTAATAACGCCAAAATAGAAGTCAAAATAACGCGAAAGCGTCGAAATGAAAGGGCGTCTTTTCTCCCTCTTTTTAACAAGCTTTGGCGCTTTTTCGTCTTTTCGTTTTTTCGCTTTGGCGAGCGACAAAACGAAAAAACGAAATGTCATATGAAAGCCACCATAGAAGAGCCACCCATTAAAAAACTGTTTCATGGTATTACCGTTGCATAATATAAAAAAAAAAAAAAAAAAAAAAACATGATATAAACAACAATGCTAACTCTTTATACAATTGATGAAATAAATAATATTGATCAATGTCACATTTCTACTAATCATTATTTTACAAAAAGACCTTGTGTCTGTTTTGTGTTCTCATTTGTGAAATATGAATACAGCAAAACCGGTTGAATCTTACTTCAAAATATTCCAACAGCCTTTCTTCTCCGATGCAAGTGCATAAGGATATTTTGTCTCATACGATATCTGAAAATTTGGACATCCTGCCAAATCCGACCAGTGAGTATTTTGACATCCTTGTCAATCCGATCAATGAATATTACGACGTCTTGGCTAATCCAACATAATGTGGTATTCTAAGTATTATTATTTCTACCGAATACGACCTGTGTATTTAGGATTCCTATTTTATCTTACTTATATATTGTGTAATTTAAACTCTTTGACCCCAAGCATCACCGACGATTCCCAGGTCAAAGCAGTTGTTTAATAATAATAATAATAATAATTCGAGGTTCTTGTATACCGCTTTATCACAACCTAGTTCGTAGGTCGTCTCAAAGCGGTTCACAAATTATTATCCGTGGTTATAGGGCCTTTGTAACCAGCCAATATCTTTCACAACTCCCTGGGGAGCATACAGCCGGAGCTGTCATTTCGGCGCTCACAGCTAGCATTCTACAATTCTAGCACTGCCGTACCACGTACTCATTTACAGCTGAGTAGACCGGAACAAGCGGAGTTAAGTATCTTGTCGAAGGATACAACACAGTGCCGTGACGTGACTCAAACCCACAACCATTCGGTCACGAGCCCGGCGTCCTACCACTAGACTACCGTGCCTCCAAATATGTATGATGCAGCGTAATGCATACTGTATTAATTAACAAGTTTTAAATGCTATCACTTGTATGAGTGTTGCAGGCTAGACAGGTTTCTTAGTACTTTACTGAGGAGTGTATATTGTTGATCTTGTCCCTGTATATATTCCGGGGTTACGATAGCCAGGAGACACGACGGGGCCGTTCGAATGAGGTTAATGTGAATGAGAAAAACGTGTAGTATGTGAACCAGTGTTTATCTCTTTTGCAAAATACATGTATACAACCCGACCTTGGATTGAACTAATGAACTCCCGAAAATAGCGCGGCGAACGATCTACCGCTTGCGAAAAAGGCATGATAGCTTATCCATGCTTTAAGTGTTATTACGACGCAAATACAGCATTGCTTGTTTTCCTTCTCAAATAAACACACACTTTTGTTTCAACAATCTTGCTTATGTGAGGGGCAGTTACATGATTTGCAAACAGCCCTAGACATCTCACTATGTTCAAAGATAAACCATTGATACACAATAGTTTATCTATCTGTTTTTACGTGTGTACATAGATTCCTTTGAATATGAATGTTTTTTGGCTACAGATAATTCAATGATTTCTGTTGATATCACGTATGTGTTTACGCGGTTCTACCTGTTAAATCGACCAAGCTCAGCTTGAGTTTAATGTGAAGTTTTTCATTCCATCGCAGCGGGCAATCTCCATATTCTCAATGAGTGTAGCAATCTGCTGTATCCGGATTGACTTTACTTGGAGAATAGACACCGGTTTTATAACAGATTATTTGGTTTAAGAATATCACTTCTTACTGTGTCCGGAATCCCTCTATCCTTAAACGCAGTAGTTCAGTTGTCAAACTGGCCCTTCGACCAAACATCTTTAAAGGCCACATCCGAGCGTAAGAAAAGTCTATGTCGTTATTCTAATATTCTCATGCAGACTAGCGACGTATTTTTTATCAAAATTAATTGCAAATGTCACTGGTGATTTCATTAACGGTTTTCACTCCACGTATAGGTGTATATATGTCGTATAACAGTAACTTTTACAATATTATAATACATTTAGGAAGAATTGTTGAAAGGTAAAATACAGAACAAATTATGCAACGAAATCAACAGACAACAACCACATCGGAACGTAAACGCGATCAGAAAGGATAACAAAACAAAATGGATGCCATGGTAAAATACAAGCCGATTCGAACCGACTCGACAAGGGAGGATTTTCTCTTTAGCTCAAACGGTACCACTACCTAGCGAAGACATTAAATGATAGTAGTTTCTCTTACAATGGCGCTTACGTACGGGCCTAGGGAGTATTTACAAGTTAAGTCAGTCAAGCTCACATGAGAATCACAGACACCCGTGGAAAAACTGATAATGTTATGGTGCTAAAACTGCCGTAGCAGCTTCCTTTTCACGCTATATCAGATGTTACAAACATGTGATTGTTGAATTAACGAAAATGATGCATGGTTTGCGTCTAAAAGTGTTCTTAGCTGACAGGTGATCGGAAGTCAAGGGCAAGCATTAGCGGAGACTGATTGAAAGACGTAATGGAAAGAAACACATGTACGACTCTACACTGCTAGCAGTAAAATCCTTTTTGTGAAAATCACTAAATCTACTCGGTGAATGTCGATATTGCGTTACTAATTGTTTCTGTCAATTCGCCAACTTGAACTCCTTATCGGACAACGCGCTTCTAACGTGACGTCAGCCGGAGTAGTTCACCCAGTCTCAATATAATCACGAGTGTTCAAGAAAGTTATTACAATGACATTTGCAGCCGATATTAAAACATGAAATAAAATGTGAATTGACCTTATTCTTTATGCTCTCTTTTATGTTGTATAACCGTTTTATTTTGTTTTCTGTGTCGTTTTATGAGTATATGTGACGTACGTGTCATGAAATTACGTAATCTGTGTTCATGATCTTTTCTTCGTTACCGACACAAGTACATAATGGACACCCATAGGTAAAATGTATTTCTGTTTGTTTGCTATTTTAATGTGTATATTGTTTATCACTTGGATGTGACTCAAACAATAACGAAGAACTGTTTAATACTTTAGACATTTTGACCCCTAATATAATGTATCTACTTTATTCAAACCCTTTATCTGAAATATCAAGCAGATTTTTTAATATCCAATGAAAAAAACGTTCTGATTTATTTTACTTCAACTATAAAACAAGTTTTTTCAACTTATATCATTTACTCGATTTGGTTTTAATTCTTCTCTTGTGAACTATATATAGAGCGCATGCGTAAACGAACTGATATCTGTAACATTAAACAAGATTGTGAAGGCACCGGTAACGTCACTATACCCAAATCGGGACACTTTTTCGATAAATATCAATGCTCTTTATACCATACTATCAGTTCCAAAAATATTTGTTCGTTTTTTATAAATAGATATTATCCACTTTTCATTTCTATTATCATAAGTTGATATTTCGGGCGCGTGGTTTTATAAATAAAACGCGAAATACCATCAGGGTTGCGTAGGCCCTTGAACCGGCGTAACTGTACCCTGAAAGGGACCCTTCGATATTTTGGCTAATATATGGGGATTAACGATCAAGATCAGCAGAAAAGAAGACATATTTCAATTATGTTAGAGTCAAACAGGTTTTATGATTAAATTTCTTCTCCAACCTAGCATTAGTTTTGATAAAATAAATTTTTGAAAAAGATATCCAAATAAATAGCGTCGCAAGGCACGTAAATCGGGAAAGTTTTGTTTTGGACATTATTCTTACCTTTAAATTGTCCATGTAACGATAAACAGCAGCCAATAAAGCTTACATACAGTTAAATTGTCATCTATACACACAATTTTTCGATAACAATGTTATGAAAGTATTGAAAATGTAAAATCAGCGATTTAATTGAAAATGTTATAGACGATGTTAAATTATAGTCAGGTTGGGGGCCTTAAAATGCTAAAACCATGCATGTCGAGTACTTTATTACATGTATTGTTATTCCGTTCTGTCCATTGGTTCAATCGAGATCACGTGACACAATACAAAAACATTGTTGTTTACTACTAGAGTGTGATTGACCTTCTATAGATTTCGTGCATGTACGTTAAATTTGTTGATTTGATGAGTGATTGTTGAAATAATAAAAGAGAAATAAAGGAGCTTATTAATTAAGTTTTGAAAACAAATGAAAAGCAAGTGTAGCATGTCAGTTTCGTTCGACCCTCCGACCGTTTCAAGGCTATTACATGTTGTATTATTTTAACCCTCCAACCGTTTCGAAGCTAACATGTTGACTTCCTTCGACCCTTTAGCGGTCAGCACGTTGGTTGCTGTCGACCATTTAGAGGTTAATAGATGACTGTGTTCATATCAGATTCCTGGCTGGCCGAGCTAACTTTATTTACACAACATGTAGGTTACCAGGCACAGGGCTATATATAGGGCACGCGAAACTGATTAAAAATAGACGGCTATTCTTAAAGGTCTGATATGAAAACAGTCAGAACACTTTCATCAAATACATTTATCGTGATTAATACATTTTGTATAAACACCTTCTACAAATATAAAACAATGAAATAACCTACTTTCTATACCAATTTAAAGTCGCCACTTTCAACTTTTGCAAACATTTATTTGATTTTTGTTCTGTTTTATTTATTTCTGTTGTCTATAATATTGATTACATACAAAATCCTGTTTACTGGTGATTTCATTAACGGGTTTCAGTCCACGTATAGGTGTATATATGTCGTATAACAGTAACTTTTACAATATTATAATACATTTAAGAAGAATTGTTTTGAAATATTTAAAGGTAAACTAGAAGAAATTATGCAACGATATCAGCAGAGAAGAACCACATCGGAACGTGAACGCGATCAGAAAGGATAACAAAACGAAATGGATACCACAAAATTATTAGGAAATAAGATGTTCCTAAATATTTAAACATCATTCGAAAGTACTACGAAAACTATTCTACATGTAAAAACTTTGAACTAAAATGTTAGAAAAGTAGACAGAAAACGAAATATGATATTTTTATCAGATCAAAATAAATCAATAGCATTCATAAAATCCCGTTTTTGATCAAATTTTAAACGAAACTTGAAATTAAAAAATGATATCTACTTAGAGTTTCTCTGACTTATTATGTACATGCATCACAGAGTTAAGAGACGGTAATACTGTAATTTGAATTAAATTAATAGATATAAGCCATTAAAAACGACTGTCCAATTACCGAATAACGTGCGTTTATATATGTAAAATGGAGCAGCAATGTTTTGGCTTTAAGTCTTAATATAGCATCGATCGAAACAAATGTTATTTAGTCAAAACGACGACGAAAACGACAACAATTAAAACAATTACAGCGACGATGACGACGACGACGATGACGACACCAGTAACGGCAAACCAACGATGACGGCAATAACAAAGAAAACTGCTGTACCAAGTTTACGAGGACAGAGCACACGTCTTCTATAGTTGTGTTGTTTGTGAGGATGTGTGTGTGTGCACGTGTGTGTGAGAGAGAGAGAGAGAGAGAGTGTGTGTGTGTGTGTGTGTGTGTGTGTGTGTGTGTGTGTGAGGGTGTGGGTGTGTGTGGGTGTCAGGGTGTGTGTGTGAGGGTGTGAGAGTGTGGGTGTGTGTGTGTGAGGGTGTGGGCGTGTGAGGGTGTGGGTGTGTGGGTGTGTGAGGGTGTGTGGGTGTGTGAGGGTGTGAGAGAGAGTGTGTGTGTGTGTGTGTGTGTGTGTGTGTGTGTGTGTGTGTGTGGGTATGGGTGTGTGTGGGTGTCAGGGTGTGTGTGTGAGGGTGTGAGAGTGTGGGTGTGTGGGGGTGAGGGTGTGGGCGTGTCAGGGTGTGGGGGTGAGGGTGTGTGGATGAGTGTGTGTGTGAGGGTGGGGGTGACGCATATGTATGTGGGTATGCAAGTCTGTTGAGTCGATTTATCATATAATTATGATGTGTTACCAGAAGTAATTAATCTACACATTTTATGTGTGTGTAAATACTATTATTAATGCTTTCATACTTAATCTATTTTTCATGAAATCAACTTTTTGCCTTTTTTCACTCTGTCTGGTATATGTGTAGAATCAATCGGAAAGGACCTATAAAGGCTTGTCTGTTGTCCAATCCATTTGCTATTGATGAATAATATTTGTTGGAATAAAAGAAAAGACTATTTTGTTCACCATATCAATGGAACAACTTCACTAAACAAAGACGCTCGGAACAACTTTGACCCCTACTTATCTTGAGACCAGCCATGGAGAAGTGCGAAACACTTTTATGATCTGATAATTTTCCCGGATGAAATAAACGCTTGTTGCCCTCGGGAGATAGGCTATAGTTTTTATTCTTATCATATAAGAATATCAACACATTACATTTACAGCTTACACAAGCAGGATGGTTACATCACTCAATCCGAACGGATCAGCGAGCTGATACCAATTAATATTTTCTTGGAGAGCTCCCGTAGGCAGGAATTGCTATTTTCTAAATCATCATGCAAGAATCTGTAATGTTTTCTGGATATTTGGTTTCTAATAATGGAAAATTTCCATCATTTTTGCTACATTAGATCTGCTTGTTTCTTATTGACAATGTTTGGTAGGTTTGGTACATGTATCCTATACTTCCCCTACGGAACCCAATTATATTGTTATTAATAATACGATAGCCGTGGACAGCTACATTTATGCACCAGTGAATCACAAGATATTTTGTGAACATTTTTTTAAAAAGTAAAGAAGAGTGAAATGCATTTATAAATGGAAAGACTACCTCTCCTAAACCTTCTTACTTGTCGGCATTTATTTCTTTCTTTATTATTTAGTTAATTATTTATTATTTCATTTCAACAGACCCGAAGGTCCAATTATGGAATTGATAACAATAATACAGTAAAATATCACAGATAAACACATACATGTTAGATTATAATGGATCATACAATACATATTGATTAATATTATTATTTAATACATACAGCCTTTAAGCGAGACTTAAAAGTAGTCAGAGGATATTCAAAGATGCAGTCCGGTTTTACAAGAATTCCGGTTGAAAACTCGTATCGCACGATGAAATATGCTGAATTTCCTGGCATTTATGCAACTATGGGGACAAAAAATTTATAACAGCAGCAGAGGACCGTTAACATTTTCTTGGAGTTTAAATACCTTTTTTTTTCTACAGGGTAAGAACAGTCAAATAGCCCATGAGCACATTTTAAAAAGAAACATATTTCTTAATAATGTTGTCTGGACTATTAAAACGATTTTAGATGTCGTGATAGGAATGGAAATGAAAATCAAATTTTGCTTTGAAACATACTTATTTAAAAAAAAATATAGAAATAGAGGTGAACTGCTACGTCTGGACTATTAAAACGATTTTAGATGTCGTGATAGGAATGGAAATGAAAATCAAATTTTGCTTTGAAACATACTTATTTAAAAAAAATATAGAAATAGAGGTGAACTGCTACGTATTTATATATACCTCTAACGCCAGAAACGGTTACACATACAGATCAAAGTCATGTTTAAAACGCCTCTGTGTTGATAAATCAGAGACGAGTGACAAAATCTAATTATACTTATACAATGACATTGAAGGGTGTGGACAGAATTACCATCGACAGTAATAATGACTTATTGTGTCGAGAACAGAACTATGGACGGAGGGTCGTCAGCCGGACATGGATATTGACGTAGGGTGTTGAGGACAGTAATAATGACTTATTGTAATGAGAACAGAAATATTCACGGAGGGTCGTAAGGGCATGGATATTGGCTGATGGTGTTGAGGGCAGTAATAATTACTTATTGTAATGAGAACACAACTATTGACGGAGGGTCGTAAGGACAGGGATTTTGGCTGAAGGTTTTGAGGGCAGTAATAATGACTTATTGTAATGAGAACACAACTATTGGCGTAGGGTGTTGAGGGCAGTAATAATGACTTATTGTGATGAGAACACAACTATTCACGGAGGGTCGTAAGGACAGGGCTATTGACGGAGGGTGTTGAGGACAGTAATAATGGTTTATTGTGATGAGAACACAACTATTCACGGAGGGTCGTAAGGGCATGGATATTGACTGAGGGTTTTGAGGGCAGTAATAATGATTTATTGTAATGATAACACAACTATTGACGGAGGGTAGTAAGGGCATGGATAATGGCTGAGGGTGTTGAGGGCAGTAATATTGATTTATTGTGATGAGAACACAACTATTCACGGAGGGTCGTAAGGGCATGGGTATTGACTGAGGGTTTTGAGGGCAGTAATAATGATTTATTGTAATGATAGCACAACTATTGACGGAGGGTCGTAAGGGCATGGATAATGGCTGAGGGTGTTGAGGGCAGTAATATTGACTTATTGTGATGAGAACACAACTATTCACGGAGGGTCGTAAGGACAAGGCTATTGGCTGAGGTTGTTGAGGGCAGTAAAAATGGTTTATTGTGATGAGAACACAACTATTCACGGAGAATCGTAAGGACAGGGCTATTGGCTGAGGGTGTTGAGGGCAGTAATATTGACTTATTGTGATGAGAACACAACTATTCACGGAGGGTCGTAAGGACAAGGCTATTGGCTGAGGTTGTTGAGGGCAGTAAAAATGGTTTATTGTGATGAGAACACAACTATTCACGGAGGATCGTAAGGACGGGGCTATTGGCGGAGGGTTTTAGGGCAGTAATAATGACTTATTGTGATGAGAACACAACTATCACGGACGGTCGTAAGGACAGGGCTATTGACGGAGGGTGTTGAGGGCAGTAATAATGACTTATTGTGATGAGAACACAACTATTCACGATGGGTCGTAAGGACAAGGCTATTGGCTGAGGGGGATGAGGGCAGTAAAAATGGTTTATTGTGATGAGAACACAACTATCACGGAGGGGCGTAAGGACAGGGCTATTGGCTGAGGGTGGTGAGGGCAGTAATATTGACTTATTGTGATGAGAACACAACTATTCACGATGGGTCGTAAGGACAAGGCTATTGGCTGAGGGTGTTGAGGGCAGTAAAAATGGATTATTGCGATGAGAACACAACTATTCACGGAGGATCGTAAGGACAGGGCTATTGGCTGAGGGTTTTGAGGGCAGTAATAATTACTTATAGTGATGAGAACTAAACTATCACGGATGGTCGTAAGGACAGGGCTATTGACGGAGGGTGTT
Source organism: Mizuhopecten yessoensis (assembly GCF_002113885.1). Lineage (NCBI taxonomy): Eukaryota > Metazoa > Mollusca > Bivalvia > Pectinida > Pectinidae > Mizuhopecten > Mizuhopecten yessoensis. The sequence goes on along the minus strand of NW_018408820.1, from coordinate 371,533 downwards.
GAGGGCAGTAATAATGACTTATTGTGATGAGAACACAACTATTGACGGAGAGTCGTAAGGGCATGGATATTGACGGAGGGTTTTTAGGGCAGTAATAATGACTTATTGTGATAAGAACACAACTATTCACGGAGGGTCGTAAGGGCATGGATATTGACTGAGGGTTTTGAGGGCAGTAATAATGACTTATTGTGATGAGAATACAACTATTCACGGATGGTCGTAAGGGCATGGATATTGACGGAGGGTTTTGAGGGCAATAATAATGACTTATTGTGATGAGAACAGAACTATTGACGTAAGGTTTTGAGGGCAATAATATTGACTTAGTGTGATGAGATCATTACTATCGCCGGAGGGTCGTAAGAAATTGGCTATTGACGGTTGAAGGTTTTGAGGGCAGAACTAATTACTCAGAGTGATAAAGACTGAATGTCTGACGTAATGAGGTGTTGACAGAACGTATGATCTGTCATGGTATGGTAGAGTTAAACTATTTACGTAGGATGGTGAGGAAAAAGCATGTATGGTAACGGCAGAAACGTTAAATTCACGTAGCAAGGGCAGTACTTAAATAGAGCGGTGAGGACAGAACTATTGACAAATCTGTAGGTTTGGAGGTCAATAATAATGAGTTTCTTCTTCAGAGATTCACTCATTTAAATGTATTTTTTTTCACCAGTGTTAAAAAGACATTAAAAGTAATATTTATGTACAGCACGTTTATTTGAAGTAGGCTATGCTTCTTCTTGAGGGATTTTCCTATTGACGTTTCGATGTTTCAAACATCCAGAAGAAATGTGGAAAGCAGTGAGTAATGTGATATAAATGTGCAGCAGATGGATGTCTTGTCTGACTCTTAGTGATAGCAAGAACTGTATATTGAAAATTATAAAGGATGGTATAAACTGAATCTCACGTAGGCGTCCATTAATCAATGAATACATGCATGCAGATGTTACGATTGACATACGTCATCAGTACATGACTATGTAGATGTCTTGACGGTGTTGATTACTTCAGAGACAGGTTTCCAAATCCTAATATATAGCTATTCCATATAAGGAACATTAGGTGTTTTAACACTAGAGCCTGTCTTAGAAATCCTGTGTTTTTGTTATTATTTCAAAATATGAAGGTGTTTCATATGATCCATGTATGATGGCTGGCATAAGTACATGGTATAATGGCAAGATCATGATGCACTGTGATAATTTATAATGATGTTATGAAAACAAGCAAATTACACAGTGACAAAATAAAAAATACAATGACAAAATAAAAATAAAACAATGACAAAATAAAAATATACAATGACAAAAACAAACTAGTATGACAACACTACATGATAGTATGACATCAGCACACACAATTATGAAAATCCTACATGATATAGCGGCAATATCTCATTATAAAATGACACAAATGCAACATTTTATAACAAAAAAACGTTTTGATACATGTATAAAAACAAAAACGAGCATGGTATCATAAAAACAGATAATATACGGGAGAAAGCACATATCATTACGCCAAAAACATCAAATTATAATGTTTCATAACACAGCGGCATAACATGTCTCAATTAGTGAATAATATGCTGGTTGGTTGAAATGATGTCACATGGCATTGCTCTTAATATTATCACACTTAACTCGGTCGTTAGTGATTGACGTCGTTGTCTGCAATGCGACTATTGGAAAGTTTGTTTCTCATAATTGATATATATTTACATTTCATAAGAAAGAAACTAACGTCATTCAACTGTAAAATGGTAAACCATCATAATTTGACTGACCGCTCCGAGCATGAAACATTTTAGAAGACAACATGATCGTAGAATAGACTTCGAAATAAACATGATATGGCGTAACGAATTGATGACGTCACATTTATATCAGATGTTGAATGCTGTTATAACAGGTGTTGATAACGCGGTAAGCACGTGGAAATATTTATAAATTTACTTCAAACAAGTTCCTTCGCACGTCAGACCGACCACGAAAACAAATACCTCAAGGTAACGTTTAACTGAATTAAAGAAATGTCAAATTCAAAACATATTATATAAACAGTAACTTAGTTTCTACGTGGATGTTCGCGACCGTTCTAACTGAAAACAGCTGTATCGACAGATTTAATAAATATCTTCCGAGCACTTGGCCGATGCTGGTTTAGATAGGAGATATGATATGGTTCTAGTTTGTTCTCAATACGTTTCCGAATTCTAATTTTAACCATCAAGGCCGCCGTGGTCGTGTTAATAATGCAAGGTATCGTACCAAAATTTCAAATTCAGAAGTACCTTGAACTAATTTGGCAACGTACTGAACAGCATTTAGATGGTCTTATCAGCGGTACTCAAGGGAATTTATCAGAAATTGTCAGAAACACGGGTTACAATTTGGCGATGTTATCAGTCTGTACTCTGTCTATCAGATACTGTATCGCAACATGTGTTTATTGCCTCGATAACCACGCAATCAGTGCCAATTCGTTTTACAGAAAACTAAAAACGTCAGTTTGTACACACAAAATGTCGGTTTTCCGTCACCGTTTTGACAACACGTTGATAGGTAGGAGCGGACTCAGAAGACTGCCATGACGTTACCGATAAACCAGGATAATAATCAAAACTTTGCACAAGCACAGAAATGTTTGGTCTATTTACAACAAATGTAAACTGAGCTTGACATATTGAAGGCCAGGGTTAATAAGTAACCGGAGAAGACAGCATGTTTCTGCGTTGTTTGCAAATTGACAAATTCTACGGTCGTCGGTTGAGGATTTGGACGAGTGATTGGTCTTTCGCTTTATCAAAATAAGTTACAGTAACTGTTTCGATGAAGTGATGAAGACTTTATATGTAAGTCAGCCTTCTTCAAGTTCGCAATTAAGTGTCTGTGGGTTTTAATCCGGATGGCAACAATCAATGACGTTGGCTATATGCAGACATCTATAAAATGACGTTTTTCCTCTCAAATATTATTCGATTTTTATTTATCTTAATCACGTACGCTGATTTGTATTATTTCAAAGGCGAGGCTGATTCAGTTGCGCACTTCTTTTGAAAATATAATCTCATTCCTATTAATATTTCAATATCACATAGTAGACGTCAACAATCTGTAACGCATTTCCTTTGGAGAGAATATTAATTTCGTTCATCCCCGAACCTCTCACTATAGAAGTTAATATTCAGTAACACCTTTTCTTTCGTAGAGATTATTTCTTTTAATTCATCATGTAAACTAGCACTGAAGAGGCTCATGTTTAGAAAAGTTATTTCCTGTGAAAGTATTACTTAATCCTAAAAAGTTGCAATACGAATGCTAATACAAATAAAACAAATAACTTGTTTTTGACATAATTGATACATATTTAACATGGAGGCTAGAATAAGAAGCATCATTTTTCTATTTTGCGATAACATGTAATTAGTTAAATCAATTCGAGAAAAAGGATTATTTAGAGCAAATCAACAATTTAAAAGTATCAATTTACAGTAATTTATCGGCAGCAAAACAAAGGATGTCAGTGTAACGAACACAGGTCATCATTCATCTGGGGGAACATCTCATTAATTTCACCAACGCATGATCATAATTGTGTGCTCGGAAAAATCCATCAGTCAGTATATCCCATGACCAGACGAAATATGGTAGAGCGCCAGATAGCCCTTAGCACCGATAATCTTATAATGGCCCACATTCATTCTTTAAGCATCAGAAAACTGGCATTTTTTATATCATTCTATTCAATTGGACATCTTGACATTTTAGGTATGGTTTAATTCTTCTGGCAATTTCTATGCTGCCATTTTTATTTTTATTCAGCAAAGCGCTATCGAAGAAAGATCACTTTTGCGCCTCGATCGTGATAAAGCTTTGAGGTATTTTTTTCACATGCTGGATAATGACGTCTTTTGTGTTTTACGCATGACTAGCAATATTTTCACTTCTTAAAGGTTACCCCGATACGCAGTTATTTCACAATCCCCATTATTTGTTATGAGGATACTTAAGTAAATCATTAAAATACACCAATCAATATCGTGAATTATCCACACATATACATATAAGGGCTGGATCATTGTATGTTCAGTTAGGAATAGCGTTATTACCCACTGTGACTTACTCGTATTACCAACCTAGTACAGTAAAACCTCGATATAACACTCCTTACTTTATTTGCTGCCTAACTCAGCCCCAATGTATTTTAAATGTTTTTATTTTTTTATTTTCGTGTTTTAAAATCAATTTCTTTATACAATTTACGTTTCCCTCGATGTATCGTTAGACCCCTTTATAACGCCGACATCGAACAGGACTAATGGTTGCAGTATAGCGATGTTTTACGGTATTGTGACACATTTTGTTTAAACTCCACTGACATGAACAGTTTAACCAATATAAACTAAGAAACCATTTTATTTCAAAATAAGCACCATCAAAGTTGTTTTTTGCTTTACATACAATATATAGCTAACGGATAAAACTCATCGGCAATCGGACGTCGATAAATTTTACCTATTTCTAGGGTTTGGCCAATGATCACACATTCATCAATATGCTATATAACAACACTTTGTTGTGTCAGACTAATATTGAATGCATATTATAGCATTGCTCTCCGATTTGGACGCTATTAGTGGATCTTACCTGTAAAACAGCGCATTTGATTGGATTATATTGATCACATGACTTTTTAAAAATGTGATATGTCCCTAGCAAATTTCTCTTTTTTATTTTTTTATCAATGATGTTTGATTTGGGCTTTACTAACATCAAAGATTTTGCATCTTAGAAAAACAAACAAGGATGAATTCATTTCACAAGGTTAGAAAATACCCAGGTGTGGAGATATTGTCAATAATAAAGAATGTATTATGAAGATGAAATTTACTTTATAAGAACTAATTCATTCCTATACATATTGACAAGTGCTAACTAGCGGCTTTAGCCTGTTAGTGTTGGCCTCCGATCCCTCAAGATACCAATGCGTGTATGGTACTCCAGTTATTCTTTAATATTGTGACTGGCCATCGTAACCTGTACAATCCTTACAATGTGTTAACACTACAACTTGATATAAACAATCTGGTGATATTTATTTTTACACCGTTTTTCATTTAACAATTGGCATGCCTTATCGTTCATTAGGACAGGAATCGTTAGAATAGAAGTTTAATAAAATAATCCTGATATACTTTGGTTTAACGTGTGACTACACGGCATGCATAGTACAAATCACATAAGCATCTTTTATATATAATAATTAGCGACATTGGTTTAATAGCAATGGATTTTCAATGTAAATATTTGTGTAACGTTTTGCTTTTTTAAAGTATACTTATTATAAGGAATGGTTCAAACAAAAATTGTTTATACTCAAAATAATCAAATACTGCTCGAGTGAAAATACATTCTATGTATATTTAATGAAAACTTACACAAACCAAATCGTAAAATGGTGTACAGTTTTTAATGGTTTTGAGCAATATGGAAATTACAGGGGGAACGTAAGATTAAATTTTGTTTATAACTCACCATGAAACAAATAAGCGGCTTGTATAATCACACACGATATCTTTAAAACTTCATATGTGAAAATATACTTGAAGACTGGGTTTTCATTTCACAATTTTGTCATTTGACAAGCGTATATACCCACAATGAAATAGCACAAACACACTGTTGGGATAAAATCCCGGAACGGAATAAGAAATACATGTTTTACGTTTTTTCGTTACACGCTCCGCCCAGGATGCTTACAACCGTCAAGATTGATCCCGCTAACTATCAGTTTACAACCCTTGGCACAAAGGTCTTATACGTTAATCAATAAACCATCGATAGTTTTGAAATTTATTTTTAATTACTTTCATATATTGACATGTTTCATACACTCCCAGTTTATTTAAACTCATATAATAGTCTACTTATTGTTCAACAAATGAGATGAACGACGCAATTCAATCCACAGTCTCGATTTATGTGTTTTTGCTTGAAGATAAACAACAAGGCCAATATTATATAAGTTGTGTATCACTTCATAGAATGGTCCTACATGTCCAAACTGTCAAGCGTTTTTTTTTTTTTTACAAAATTCCAGATAAAACTCACAGTGCTACCTTTGTCGGGAGTTCTCTGTAATACAAACTTTCCATGATAACATGGCCTGATGATTAATGATTGTGAAACCCTGAATACCAAAACGTTCATGACGATAAAACAACACTAATAAAAACGCAAGTTTATAGAAAATTACCAAACATATTTAGTTTACGCAAACTCCATTGCGACTAATACATGTATCTTATACATACGGAATAGAAAGCTTACCTCTTTTATTCCATATTCCGCGGCAAATGTGGTGTTTATGAAAGCATCCACCATCACAACAAACTGCAGAATCACCAGTTCGTAACACGGTACACCCAAACAGTACATACTATGGTCGGCGCGCGAGTGTTATATGGCTTAACGGCACCCCCTACAGACGTATAAAATCAAACTGGAGTGCGCTGTCCTCAGAAATGTTGCTGCAGCAGTGGAACATAGAGGTGACAAACAACATCCGTTATGTTTTCCGCAAACATGTCCTAATATAGATAGCTTTCGATCACGTGAACGTTTTCCTGAAATCACGTAAAAGCTTGTTAGCAGTCCAGTCCATTGTAGTTTATTCGGTCCTTAACAATTAATGTACACATTGATGAGATGCTAAAAGGTGCCTCGCTTTATAATCTGTGGTGAATATTATGTACTCATTATCAATACTTTTAACAAGTCCGCGTGCTGCAATGCCGATACTACATTTATAGATATTCTATACTTTATATCATATATATAATTGACGGGTCATTTCAGCGGAACAGAAACCTGTTGCTTTAACTTGTTTCGATTGTTTTAGTGTTCCTGTTAAGATGATACCACGCTAAATACCGAGGAACGCTGACGTGAAGCGGGTTTCGATCACATTACCATCAAGTGTTCAGTACAAGCGTGGTAGACTTATATATATAAAGGTCGAACTGGCCATTGAAGTAGTTGTTGGTACCACATAATTCACAGCAATTAAATAGCTTGACGTACAGCGATATTAAACGAGATTACGTCTGTATCTGACGGGTAGTGAGACATCCTTTTGATACGTACATGTATACCGGACTATCGTCATAGCTCATGCAGAGCACGTGCTGTCGGCAGAGGGTTTCATGTACCGATCCATTTATGAGAGAGATATCGTATCATAGTAAGCCTTCTGAAGCTCCCTTTTCATCTTGTATACAACTATTACTACTCTCACGTGAATGACAATTGTTATCAAAAGAGTGAAAGAATATTTTATATCAATGGAACGGTAAATCTTGTTAATTTATCGAATAACATTTAAAAATGTTAAAATTAAAATAGAAACGCTCGATGTATGTATTTCAAATTAAAGTATATATCGTCCGGAATTTTCATATATGTAGGACATAGCGGGCAAAGGAAGTACTGTAACAACAGTTATCACATTCCTGTTGAATCTTGTTATAATAATACAAGCAATTTTCAGACCATGAAATACAACGTTCTGTATTGCACATGTGCAATACGGAATGTTGTATTTACCTACTAGCCAGGACTACTTTTTATGGGAATCTCCTTGTCATGGCGAATTGAAAAGTTCCCAGTATTTGCAAAAAATATCAAAGATTATAAAATCTTTGTATCGATCTCTACCGAATACGGAAAATGTGATAAAAGCAAGACCACACACTTTTGTTTTTCTAACGAATCAGAAAGCACTCATTTATTGCGCGGACGTATATATTCACTCGTGAATATATTTGTCCGCGCAATAAATAAGTGCTTATTGAATCGTTAGAAAATCACAAGTTTGTGGTCTTGCGTATTTGTCATTTCGTTTTTCGGCAATGCGATTTGAAATGTCTTGACTGAGTGGTATTGTATACCAATAATCCTATATTGTCTGTGTTTCGGACACTGACCTCTCGTAGTGTTGCTTAAGATAGATGACATAGCAAGGCATATCAAGTAACAAACCTGTCATCCTCGGCTGGGATTTATATCTCTACATGTTCCGGGGATGAGAGATCCGGATGTAAAATAGTCTACAACATTGTTTATATTGTCAAAACTCACAGCTGGTAAGAAAAATACGCAAGGACGGAAATCATCCACAAGATCAAGTTGTCGGTCGATGATCGTCTTGTTTTATTTATATATGGTAGACTTATTGTGTTTGATATGGTTTGGCACGATTTAGAGGCTGTTTTACGCCATTTAGCTCACATTAGCATTATTTGCAGTCAGATAAGTATTATGCATGGAGCGTTATCATAGCACGCCACAGACAACATACAGCTTTATGCTTTTAGTTCTGATGAAGAAGTCTTTTGAAGGATTTTACATAGTAATTTTACTCAAGAAAAAACTGTAATATAGGCCATGAACGCAAAGCAAGAAATAAAAATCAGCGAGCAATTACAACTATTAAGCTTTTTTAACAAAGTTGTGAAATGAACTGATAATCCATGGATACATTATAAAAAAAGACAATACCGTAGTGATGACAAAATAATGATTTGGACTCAAAATCAATAAAACTAGGACAGACTCTTGTATATCAATACAAAGATAATTAAGACCAGGAGTTCCGAAGGGGATCTGCGCCTTTTGCTTCATTGACGAAACCCTCCATGTGGAACTAAGTACAAGCCTTGTAATGTCACGTCCTCATATCAAGAATTAAGTTATTACAGCAAAACAATTACCTACACTAATGAGTATGGCAAAAATATCTACCGTCATCAGCAGACTAGTCAATGTATAACTGATCTTCATATATAAACGTGAAATGCTATCTTGGGAAGTATGGCGGTGAAAGGTTTTGTGAAAATGACCCTGTCGGTATTTGTAACTGCCTTGGACACATAGTTTGTTTTGTGTATTTGTGTTATACGTCCTATTAACAGTTATGGTCATTTAAGGACGTGCCAGGTTTCGGTGGTGGAGGAAAGCCGGAGTTCCCGGAGAAAAACCACCGACCAACGGCCATTACCTGGCGACTGCCCCAGGTAGGCCTCGAACCCGTGACCAAGAATTGGAGGGCTAGTAGAAGCAGAATGTCAGACGCCTTAACCACTTGGCCACTGCAGCCCCTGGTGATTTTGTCACAGAGACGTTATGTTTACTCTCCTGAATAATATATAAACATAAGTATATGATTATAAAGATATGATTAACAAACAAACATCCTATTCGGGTACCTAAAACGATGACACCGAATAGTACATAAAACGATGACACCGAATAGTACATAAAACGATGACACCGGATAGTACATAAAACGATCACACCGAATAGGTCAGAGGTGTTATCATTACAATTGTGAACTACATTGTAGCACTCATAACATGATACATGAAAATATCAATAACAGCCTTCGCATATATCTACAGATACGCACCTGAGTATGTTGGTTCTAATTAAAATAGGGCTTACACAGCAGATCAGATCACCGGCCAACGTTTGTTATTGAAATGTCTCCTGTTTTGTTATCCCCAATCTGATTTGAATAACATATAGAAACTATTTATATCGTGTAAACAGAATGCCCGATTGTGCCTAATATATACAAAATGCAGATTGATGTTGAAATTTTCTATATTTTCCATATTTCCCCTTCTAGTAGGTTTATGCTTGGTTTAAATTGTATTTATTCGTGTAATGAAATACATTGTAAGAATAATACACATTACCTAAGCAAACATGATGAGGAAACAAGTACTCTGCACTTATATAAATTTTTATCTTCTTCTAACAAACTACTAGCCTTATTCCGTCTTTGCGTATTGCAGAGTCATCTGCTCTTGTGAGCAGGTATTGATTGTTACGTCATTTGTTTGTGAGATTAACGTCATCAATTTGTGAGAAAACGACGTAATTTTCTCACACAAACCAATGACGTAACAATCAATACCTCCTCACAAGAGAAGATAACTCTGCAATACGCAAAGACGGAATAGATGACTTACTGGGTTCATACTTGAGCTAATACACTTATTTGATCGGGTTTAATGTCGATATACTTTAAAGTGGTGAATGTATACGGTTTGATTTCGAAAACGCAAACGGTACGTCTTAGACGTTGTGATACGCTAACATTACTAGAAATATTTTAAGTCTTCTCTCTTCCAAGATATCTTATTTTCATTTTCCACACTCCTACTGTTTATCTTAAAACAACATATCAATTTTATAACTCTATAACATGTAAATATACCTTGTTCTCACATACATATAATTGTACTTGTTATCAAGTCTACAAAACCAATTATCCAAGCAAGGAAAATTGGAGAGTTGTACGTTATGCGTTACTTGGAATAACAAATCACTTTCTAATTCCAATTTGCACGATGGATGGTTTGAGGGAATTTAAGTTAAAAAGTTATTTGTTATTCAAAATTAAACAAGAAATAAACCAAAAAAGATGCTGGTGCCCAACTATTGAAAGTTTCTACAGACATGTCCAATTTGACCTTACCACGAATCAAGATTACCGTACTTACTTTACTTGTTAATTAAGAAAAACAAAAACCTTAACATTACGTAGCTTTTGCTAACTAGGACATTGATTAATTTGGAAACTTACATCAAAAAACAATTACTTTCACTTGATACGCTTTAGTTTATATAAACCATTTTACAAATCGACATACAGAGTAAACAATAACGTTCAAAGAAAATAGCGTTTGGACTCGTGTTTATTGTTGATTTCGACATAAATACATCAACTGTGTTTCTTTTCTGACTACTTAGAAGATTTCAAACTATAAAAAGATTACAAAGCCAAAATAAAAAAACCGATATTAATTCTTTAGAAATGTTGACCATAAATTGAACCAAAAACAGGTGAAAATTCTAAATCTGAAAAAATGCAAAAACGTAAGCCTACATCTACAGTTGAAAGAAAACCTAAGTTGGTAAAGTAGACAAGTACACTGGAGTCATCAGAAACGTTAACCTGAGCTGTGAATCCGACTGAATATTGATTGAAATCTCGGATTAATACACGTATCATCATTAATATACATGTTGCCATAGTAATAAGTCGTAAATAGACATACTTATTTTGTTAATTATGTATAAAGTTCTAACATCTTCATTTGCTCAGTTTAAGGGTTACTTTTGGTAGTAATCATAATATAATCTAGTAAACTAATCTGAAACGGATCTTCAGAAATAATCAGCACTTAAAACAGTACCTATTAGCACCAACGAAAAGACGATACAACAGACGTCTCCAATATAGTCAAGTTATTTTTGTCTTGAAGAAGGCCAAACAAAATATGACGTGGATTGTGACGACATTATATTGTCTCTGAGCAAAGTTTTAAACATGCTTGTATTACATTGAAATGAACTCTCGAAATGTGAATTAATTTTATCAAAATGTGAAAAGACAGTAAAGATAAACAACAATTGTTGATTCTTTAATTAGTTTGATTCGGGTTTTATTAATTCCCTTTAAAATTAGATTAAGGCAGAGAAATGCAGAGACGTACGTTTTGTTTTGTTTTACTAAAACAAATTTTAAATACAAAATGTAACTGAAATCAGTGAAGAATTATTTCGGTTTAAAGAGATGTAAGTGCTGGTGTTGAATTAAATCTCCTGTTAGATGTTGTAAGGGTATACTTCCTAATTTCTCAAACAACAGACAACATTTAAATAGGGATCGAACTTTGTTAAATCTCCTCTTTTTTACGTACATGTACGCTTGCGATACTATTAAAAAGCTTCGGCGACGGGGAACTACTGCTCATTGGGGTTTCGCCGTTTCCTTCTCTTATGGGTCCTGGATGCAAAGCGTATTAACAGGTCGTAAAAGAGGACGATATTTGGCGCGTGACGGCCATACTGTTTCACACTGGAAGTTGCAGCATGCTGATGTTGAAACGGTGTCTTGATTGTTATTTATGTCAATGACGTGAACTTGCTGATGTGACGTACCCACACGCTTTCTGTGACAGCTGGCATTGTCTGGTAAGTGTTCCTGACGTTTCTGTACGTGAGGGACCCAATGCCAATGAGTGCCATACATTTAGAGGACCTCACATGAGTGTCCATGTCATATTTAATTCATTTAATGAGTTTGGTTATTTGATATGACACGAATTGTTAGGCGAGTGTCAAATCGAATTATTGAAAGAATATAATAAATAAGACATGACATGGACTCCAATATAAGATTATATTTATCACATTTCATTCAAGGTTGGAAAAACACTTCGCCGACTCTATAAAGTTAGAGACGGAAGAACTCCGAGTATAGTATTTTCGTTCCGCGCAATTCAAAGTTCCAGATTTCTTTTTAATAATGAGCAGTTTTTAATGCAATGCAAATAATCATTTAAGAGCAAAACAGTAAAATATAACAGACAAAAATATAGTCAATAAAGTTCACAATTTTGTAGTGACAAAGGAATATTTTCCGACTATTTTGACCAATCACAGCACCTTTAGGTTATGTTTATGACATGGCTGTATGCCATAGTAAAATGGGTCACTTATGTGATTAAAAAATATAGAAAAGACAATATAGAGCTGTCAAATGTTGCCTTGTATGCATTAGATCAACTAAATCCCTCCAATGTCCCCGAAGTGAAAACAACTCCGATGCAAAGGGTCCTCACATAAGTCGCCTCATACGATAACAATGGCCGGAACAGGTGTACTTTAATTGAACCAACACAGAAGCGAAAGTGAAAAATCTTAATTTGATAATCGACACTAAATTTATTAAGCGAATTAACAGATTACAAAAAAAAAATATTGATGCAATTTTGTTTTACATATTTAGCAACTTTAAAAAAAAAAAAAAACAGGTATCTTCTTAACAAATATCAAGACCCTGTGCAGTTGAGCCATTAAGTCTGCTTTAGACCTTGACCCTAACTAGTAACTTTTAGAATTGACCTCCGCAAAGTATGTAAAATCAATTACTGTATACATGTACCGGGAATTTTTGCCCTGTCAAGCTTTCGCCCTTTGCCAGTTACATCCTTTATCGCCCAGTGTTAATATCGCCTTTCTCACTTAAGTACTATGCATATAATTTATTTTACTAATACTGTACTAGCTATAATGATAAATTCGTCTTATTACTGAAGGCGAAAACCCGATAATAAAGCTACAGCGAAAAGTTCCCGGTATATAATACCTGTTCTGTTGGTTTTTATTCCATACACGAGCGCTTGAACTTTCAGTTGGTTTGAAAATGTCGTTTTTTAAGTTTTAATATATTGACAACGTTGGCAAATATACGTTGAGTAGACCGCTCCTGGTTTTACACCCGAGACAATTCCATTTTACTGTCGTATTTGAATGACGTCATGAATGAGGTTGTCACATGACCATTTCTATATGCAACCACGCTCTCCGTAACAAAGACCTCCATATCAGTCCGAGGGATCGAAGGACAACAACGAAAAGGAGTACTCGGTGAATGCCAGTCAATTAGTTATCCTTTACTACGTCATTAAAAGTAAAATGTAAAGGTCACTTGTCTACAGAAAGCAAACCCGTCGGTCTCTGGCTAGATGAGTAGGATGTTTGATATACGATGTGGCCGTTATATCAAGTAAATTGCCTATAACAGTGAAAACAATATGGGTTCTTTTGTGACCACGTAACGCTCCTTTCTGTAGCACCAACGCAAGTCGTAACTATGCCACCTATTTTAGTAGTGCCATGGGATTTTACCGTAATGTTTCGAGACATACATGTAAACCTGTTTTCAACGTCGCTAGTTAGTGCTCCCGCGAATAGGAGGTACGGTAGCGTTATAGTAGGACGCCGGTCTCGTGACAGAAGGGTTGCGGGCTCGAGTCACGGCACGGCATTGTGTTGTATCTTTGAGCAAGATACTGTACTCTGTTTGATCCAGTCTACTCAGCTTTAAATGAGTACGTGGTTGGGAAGTGCTAGAATTGTAGAATGCTAGCTGTGAGCACCGAAATGGCAGCACCGCTTTTATGCTCCCTCGGGAGTTGAGAAAGAAATTGGCTGGTTGCAAAGGCCTTATTACCACGGATAATAATGTGTGAACCGCTTTGAGACGACCTACGAACTAGGTTGTGATAAAGCGGTATTTCAGAACCTCGAATTATTATTATAATTATTGTATTATTAATAGAGACCTAAGCTACCTTTGTGCTTCGATGATATCAAACACTTTACTCATGTCGAGTTGTTGTTTCTGTTAGTGTTCGGGTATTGGCCAAAGAGTGTTCAAAATACGTATTTTACCTTTTTTTTGGCCACAGATGTCCAACGATTATACATTTCTTGATGTCAACATGGTAACCTGACGGACATTTAGCTATATAAAGTATACATCTGTATATTTACTTAATAGAAAAATGAACCTCAAATAATAGTTAACTGTTTGGAGACGATTGGAATCAATCCATATCCCAAAGCTGCCTTTACTTAAGGTTTTGTCTTTCTATGCACTGGTATGCCGCACGTTTTTATATTGTTTAATACAGTACTGCTTTAAATGCCTTACTGTTTCAAGTTTTCCTTTTTTATTCTGACAGTTGGAAATTCATTACATTTAAAGTGTGCAAGTTTTATATTAGTTTTTAAAGAAAATCATCACCACACAGGAAATACTTCAACAAGTTTGTGTATCTAAATAACATCTTCGCCTTCGTACTATTAAACTCAGGTAGAATACAGATTAGTTGCATTAATGATTTCCAAAGATAATAAAAATGCCATAAACCTTCGCTCCATTAGAACAGTTTTATTGATAAGTACTTTAAAGCTGTAACTAGCCGATTAACCCGATAACTGCACAATTGCTTTCAAGATAAGCCGTTCGTCAGAATAACGTTCTGATAAAGATGCATACTTCTCCTCAACTTCAGGCGCTGTGTTAACCAGGGGGGGAAATGCTCAACAGAACAAAACCTGCTACAATTTCGAGCGCTGTGTTTACCAGGAGAAACGTTTACTCTGTTCAAATTGATAACGAAAGTAGATAACGTTAGATTTAGTGAAGTGTGACAAAAAAGGATCATTTTTCACACCAAAAACAACAAACAAACATGACTAATCCGTTACTGTAGTTTCTCTGCGGCGAAAGTACAAAGAGAAGGAACACACCTGCCATACCCCACTACTTCATTGTATGAGGCGATTAATGACCCTTACAGATGAATCTCTTACATACTCGTCCCTGTTACCTTAAAATCCTCTGGTAGGCCCCATGTCTGAATAATAAGACAAGATGTAATGCAATGCGTCCATGCACAGGTTATGATACTTTAGTGAGGTGCCCCATGTATTTGAACCGTGGTGGCCAAGTGTGATTAAGTCGTCTGATATTTTTCTAACACTAGCCCTCCACCACTGGGTCGCAGGATTGAGGACAACGTGGGGCAGTCGCCAGGTACTGGTCGTTGGTCGGTGGTTTATCTCCGGCAACTCCGGCTTTCCTCCACCACCAAAACATGGCACGTCCTTAAATGACCATAGCTGTTAATAGGACGTAAAACACTCACAAACCAAACCAAAGTTTTTGAAGACACGGCCTTTATACGACCATATATAAAATTAAGATAACATCAAACGTTTCATTACAGTAATAAAATAACGTACGACATGCGTCCATTTACCCAAAACACAAAGTTGAAATCCTAAGCATCATCATCATCATCATCATCCTGTGAGTCCGATAGAGTATATCTACTGAAGGTGATCTTGTCTTCACAAAGGATACTCGCGTTTAGTATTATAGTCTAGTGTTACTGTAAAACAAAATGGTGAAACAATACCATTTGACGCTGATAAAAACACTGGACATCACGGCTATAAATAAATTACAGTTGATCGTACGATTTTAAAGAAATTAGTTGTTTGCGATGTTGACTTTAACTGTACTGTTAAAATGCAGTTAAGTAGACTGCACTGTTAAAATACATAAAGTTGAATGCATTGTTCAAATACATTAAGTTGACTGCACTGTTAAAAATACATTAATTCGACTGCACTGTTAAAAATGCATTAATTCGACTGCATTGTTAAAAAAACATTTAAATTGACTGCACTGTTAAATTACATTAAGTTGACTGCACTGTTAAAATACATTTAAGTTGACTGCACTGTTAAATGCATTTCAGTTGACTGCCCTGTTAAAATACATTTAAGTTGACTGCAATGTAAGAAAAACATTCAGTTGATTTCACTGCTAAAATACATTAAGTTAAAATCAAAAGTCGATTATGACGATTAATAAGTTAAATCACTTTTACTTCGACCAAAGAGAAAAGCGATAATGTGCGAGGACGTCAGAAAGATATCTTTTTCATTGTCACTTTTTCCAGCTATCGACCAACAGACACGTGCTATAAGTGTAACAAATTAAGAATTATGGGGAAAACATTTATTCCACTAAACCCAATGTGTTAGGTATGCACGATCGAGTAAAGTTAAGAAATCGGGTGTATAGTCCCTTCTATCCACAATAGTTACATGTATTCTATTAAACCCAACGGCCTGTATTGGTTCGGGTAAGGTTAGTTTGATAATAGGGTTTACATGTATCATACCTTCTAACTGATCATTGTCAATCAAATACTCACTAGAATGCACGATAATGTCACTGTAGCCAGCAGTGGTATTAACGTTAAGAACCTATGTCTTTGTTCTGATATCTATGTAACAATTCAGTCGAAAGGGAAAGGTGTACAGGGACGTAACCAGGACTATAAGTATGTGGAAGCATACGAAGCGCGAAGCGCGGAGTAGGGGGTGGGTTTGGGAGGGGGGTTACACCCCCCCCCCGAGATTTTTGTTGAATCCGGAAACCATTCTGGTGCAGTTTGAGACATAAAATACCAATCATTTCCATATTTGGCTTTTAGTATATTTTATCAAATGCGTAATAATTACTTCCATATGAACAAGGAACATTTTCGTTAAATAGTCAATAAAAGAAACAATATCAATGAGATATTGAATTCACTGAGGGCCCAGGATTATATGAGTTGTTAAAGTGTATCACATACAGTTCTGCGATGTGATCCTTGTAAATGTTTTGTTGGTAACTCGGCGACAGAGGGCTTACCCCTCTGGTCAACTGTCCTTGTTGGACATGTTACATTGCGGGATCTAACTACAGATGTAAACTTAAAGTACCTTGTTGGAAAGTTGAAATGTCTGCCCTCTCCCATTTCAGCTCCAACAAATCAGTCATGGTTTTGGTATCAAATGTTAATTTGGACCCAAGGTCCCGGTAGGGTGGTGTCCGTGCTGGAAGCTTAAAAGCGGGACTCACTGCACCCGGATCGCTGCTACTGCTACTAGCTTGGATCGGAACAGGAGAGGTTGGGATAGGGCTCTGTCCACTCTCTGGTTCAGCTTGCTTTGTAGTCTCACGTCTTGGTACGAAAAACGAATCAATTTCCTTTGTATCAAACTCATTACGAATGCTTGTGTTGTTCTGAACGTTAAACCCAAACGTCGGTTGAATCCGGAGTTGAGCACGGTAGGAATCGAGGTCAAATTAAAAGAACCTGATATACGTAGACGATCATGCGCCCGTTATCTAAAAAAAAAGTTTCTTGAAAAAATTACGTGGAAGCCCGTGCGTCCGTGCGTACGCCTGGTTACGTCCCTGTATATAAAACCCCTTAAAACGTTGCAAATTAACGATATTGATACTTGTTTTTTTTTTTTTTTAAATTAATCTTGAATCTTGAAGTTATTCTTCAAGTGTTATATTTGTTTAACTACTGTCAGTACTACATTGTAAGTTTTTATATCTTGGTCCTTGGTTTACTTTTTTAAAGATACTATGTATATATATGTATACTCAGATATCATACAGACCACACCCACTTCGAAACTCCAACCGTTTCAAAATATTAAGACCCCGATATCTCACTCATCCCTCATCTCACTTTTCACATGTAACACGGAGACGGAACAATGAAAATAGTGTCTATTAGAGGATTATTCAAATTGAACCTTGAAAAAATTGATATGCACTTACATTTATCAAACTGTCCGTCAGTCTGTCCACGCCCCACATACGTTTCCAACACAATATCTTCAGTTCATGTCAGCTAAAACATACTTACTCACACTTAATAATCTGCTTCCTCACTGTAACGGCTTGGGATCTATTTCCAGTTTCGAGAGTTAAAAATTATTGACCCTTTCACCCATATGCAACATTAATAAACTCTTCCATGCATTGATCTCGATGAGTCCATTATGGTCTATAGTGGTGAAAGGGTCAATATGAATAGAAAATTCGTTTCCAAAAATTAGCTCGTGTTCCCTTGAACTTGAACGCTAAAACGTCACTCTCTGCTTAATTACGGCAAACATGCGCTTGGGATTTGTTTTCTTGATCGGCAGGCAGATGTTACAGCTGCTATAATAGAGGGAGCAAACAATTTTTATTCCACTTAGAAATCAAGCCATGCCCTACCTCGACTTCAGCACTGATTGGGGTATTGATTCGCGATACTTAGCTAACAATTAATAACAAAAATACTTCTCCCCCGTTTACGCAGTGTCGAAATAAAACACATTCATTCGCTACATGTTGGCTGTATATACCCTGGGCCGCCTATCTTATCATTTCACTAATATTGTTGACTTAATATCATATTATAGTTATTTAATGGAGGAGAAAATACGTTGTGTTTAAGTAAAGAAAAACATTAACACGTAAACATACCCAATCGGATTTATATTTCTCCAAAATTATTCGTTATATTCGATTCGGCTGTTAAATATCTGCATACCTCTAAAAGCCCTTTCCTCCAAAATGAGAAGAGTGTGATAGCCAAAAATACATCTTCAAGCAAGTCGCACTAACTCTTATTGATTATATACGACATGCGACATAGAGCCCTATCTGAACTCGAGTGAGCTCTCATAAGGCGCTTTACAGCACATAGACCATAAATACAAATAATACAATGAATGTAAAATATCGGTCATTCTAATTAAGGGATTTTCTCGGGCGCTGTTTTATCAGGTGCTACCTAACCCTGCCCCATAAACCAATTCTGCGTGTGTGCTGGATGGGAATTGATATTCTGTTATATGCGGGGAACGTGGTCCCAACAGCATCTTTGATTTTACTTTTACTCTACCATTCATCAAACCAATTTGGAGTAAAAAGTTCGATCTTATGTATTGTGAGTTGTCTTTATTTTTAACAAAACAGGCGAACGGCGATTTAATTACATGGTTGTCAACCAATTTTAAAGAAACGTTTTGTGAAAACAAAACAAACGTTTATATAAATGTACTGGTGATGATATCATAAAATGTAATTAAGTTCCTTGTTGACAATACCTTTATTAGTTGTGTTCGGCTGTAAAACTTTCCAAAACACACATGGATTTCATTCATTTGTAAACAATAACTGTATCCCTCTTCTCGCCGTCTTGTTTTTGATTTATACGAGGCTGAATTTATTGAAAGCCTTACATTGCTATGAGAAAACATGGCGTCATAAAGTGGTTTGGTTGAAAAATGAAAAAAATGTATGGAGAAATTCTTAAGAAAACGGAAAAAAAGGAACATTGAGGTATGTTAGTGGAAGAACAAGTTGGCAAATAAAGGAGGGACATTATATCGATGTTTTACTGTTTAAAACTTCCCCGAACTTAAAAATTTCCTAGAAATTAAGAATAAAATGCACTCTTCTGTATCATTCGTTTTCCTCCATCTTACAACTTGATAAACAGGAACTGATTACCGCTAACTTTTGCAAAAGCCGTCATGGTTTCGATTATCTTATGGCGAACTATCCCTTTAATCAATAGCAATTACCCATGAATCCCCACCTACGGTGTTAACAGGTCACAATTGATTCGGTATTTAAAAGCCTGCTCCGGATATCATGATCCCCGTGGCAATCAGGGTTTCCAAAGACGTCGAATAAGACACAACAGGATGATCTCTTTAAGAAATATGGTATTGCTTTCAGAACGGCAATAGTTTTTATTATGCTCATCGGTTGTGCATTGTTGTTTCGTTGTCACCAACCCATTTATCATTTGAGGTCGTGAATTACATAGATTCGACTGGAATTGTATGTCGAGTGTCGTCGATGAACCAGAAGACGCTTATCCTTACCGCACACCTGGTCTTATTCTTTTCTTGTACTGTTTCAAAGGTTCCCATATAAATCGTTCCTTTGTTCATATTTTGCCGCATGTTGTTCCTTTTTTGAAAGATTAACGTTATAATACTCTTTCTGATTACTACTGTAACGATTGGAAATAAATACAATCAATATGCCACAATCGAACTACACTACGCCATACTACTGGTTTTTTTTCCTTCTATGACTCATCAGTGAAGGTAAAGGGGAAAACATGGAAATCAAAACAGGTCTATCCTACTTCTGAAACAGACCGGGTTGTGCGTAAAAACTTTGATTTTATGAATTTCAGGATTTAGATTTGGTTTGGTTTAGTATTGTTTAACGTCCTATCAACAGCTATGGTCATTTAAGGACGGCCTCCCCTGTGTGCAAGATGCATGTGATATGTTCGTGTTTGTCTCCTTGTGATAGCGCGGAAATGATGCCGACTTTATAGTGCTACCTCACTAAAACATACTGCCGAAGACACCCAGCGCAGGACACCCAATCAAGTCACATTATACTGACAACGGGCAAACGGGTCGTCCCACTCCTAAATTGCTGAGCGATATACAGACTCTGGTATAGCACGGCCAGGGGACAGAACCAAAAGCCTTCCTCACAGGTGCGAACGCTCAACTAAAGGCCAAAAGTGAGGCATTGTCAAGGGAGACATTAGGAAGGAGAAAAAAGATAAGATCCCAAATTCAGTCGCCTCTTACGGTCATGTAAGGATTTAGAAGAGAACTGGTTAATTTCATATTCATAATAAGTGTACATATTATGAACTGTGCCACTACTCAAAATATATAATTCGAACTATGGTTCTGTTGTCACTTCGGTATCCTAATTTTGTTTAATAGGTCAACATTATTTAAATATTATAGCAGATGCGCTATATCAGCCGACTCAGACCATTTTAAACGTCAACTTGGACATTGGTCAGTTATAAAAAAAAACATTATATCCGAAACATAATGTTACGACAAGTTCATAGATGTTTACTCGGCCGTATGCTGGGAGGGTTGGATTGTAAACCTATCGGCCAAATCTGCACTGGTTATAGTAATCAACTGTTTTGTATCGACATTTAATATAGCTGACTAGGCAAAGAACACAAACGGCCGGAATCCTACAACAGTTAGCTATTTCTGGTTCTCTGTCTGTAGAATAGTTTAACCGAGTTCCTGTTACATATCACACTCTTCCTGCCAGAAACGGAAGTTTGATGTCTTCTTCTTAAAGAACCTGACAAAGGTATTTACGTGTTACATACGATACGTATACAAGATGGCACTTATAAGTAGAGCGAGCTTCAACAGTTTACATTTTCCGAAACATTTAAAGCCCATGTGGTTCAGTTTATCTTCTCGAGAATTTCCGTATCGTTCCGTATATTACGAATTTGTAGTTTGAACAGGAAACCACAACTCGCAAAAAAATGTGACACGTTGGTTTTATAATTCGTTTTCCTCTGTATATCCTCAAAGATCCGATTGGTGAAATTATTGATGTCTTAGATCAGGTTCAAGCCGATGTTGGTAATCATTCACTATTCAAATGATGCAAAAGTTTGTGAATAACGTTTGCTGTTTAAAACATGTTCTTATTTTTCCATAGTATCACCAACACTCTGAATATATATAAGCGGTCAGAACAAGACGTTAGGAAAAAATAAGAGAAATTTGCACTTAACTTAATAGTCCTTAAAATATGCAAGTTGGTGGTCAGGAGGCGCAGTGGTTATCGCACTTTCCTTTTAAGCATACGGCCGGGGTTTCACTCCCCGATCGTAGATGAAAAGGTAATAATAATAATGATAATTGGAGGTTCTTATATACCGCTGTATCACATCCTAATTCGTAGGTCATCTCAAAGCGGTTCACAAATTATTATCCGTGGTTATAGGGCCTTTGCAACCAGCCAATACATTTCTCAACTCCCTGGGGAGCATACAACCGGAGCTGCCATTTCGGCGCTAACAGCTAGCATTCAACAATTCTAGCACTGCCCAACCACGTACTCATTTACAGCTGAGTAGACTGGAACAAGCGGAGTAAAGTATCTTGCTCAAAGATACAACACATTGCCGTGCCGTGGCGCGAATCCGCAACCCCTTGGTCACGAGCCCGGCGTCATACCACTGGACTACCGTGCCTCCTAAAATGGAGTAGGTCACCTTCCCAACAACGTGTGATTTCTCCCGGTAATCCGAGTTCAATATAAGTTTAAACTTTATTTATAGTTGTGTTAAAATAAAATTCAAATTAATAATTACATTATGTCAGTACATAAACATAATAGTGTCTGTCATGAAGCCACCATTTAATCAAAAAACCTGCTAGGTTATTAATACAAAATGTAAAGACAGCACACATGCAGCACAGATAAATCGCGGGGCACCTGTTTGAACGATGACTATTCCTTAATCCATTTAAAATATTCCCTCGTAAAGTGATTCGATTTTTGAAGCGTGTAAAAACGTAGTGAGGTTGGTTTTTATCTGTTTTTATTATGTCTTCCATCATTAAAAAATATAATTATCAAACAAAGCATATTGTACTCTTGGTGACATTTTGTATCTTAAGTTGTAACAAAATAAAAACCAAACATGCTAATGATACTAGCAATATCGATACTCAGAGGAAATGCATTCTCAAATTAAACAAATTACTTTTACACTTTAGGTCAATTCGTAAATCTTATAGTCATTAAAAAATATACATAAATTTGTACATAACACTTAGGGGAGATTGATGAGACGTTTAAGCTATATAAAAATGATATATAGTATTTTTGTTATTTGAATCGTCTGTATAACGACCTTGTTATGAAATGTCAACAACCCAAACGATGATAAAATTACACTTAAAAAATCTGTAAATCAGTTATAATGAAAACAATTATTGTTTTACCTATCGTGCCAAAAACCTAATGATACTCATAAAGACATGTTTAAGGACTTAACAGCATCAAGAAAATGATTTAATGGCGTGTTAAGTTATATTATTATTTTAACATGTTCTATCCAATTTTATGTCCAGTCATAAAACTATCGGTAGGGATTGAAGTAGACCAGCCCCCGTCTTTATAATATTGAATTATTTATAACTCAAACAATTTTGATCACTTGGATGTCTAATTAGTTTATAATTATGGGAAGTTAAGCTAGTTCTAAAATGCATCTGGGAAGTTCTTCGCAAAAACTGAAGGGCTGGTAGCAAGTCTAGGATTGAAGTTTTTGTAACTCTTAACTCAAAATGGCATTTAATATTTAAGTGACTGATAATTATCTTTGTTTGATATGATTGATTTGAGATATTCGTAGCATTATCTACTTGTAATTCCTAACAGTTGAAACTTTGTACAAATAAGATATTCAAAATCCCTCTGAGTGACAGTAGCAGAACAAATACTCAAGCTGTAAAATCATTTAAAACGTGACAATGAAGACTAAATCGAAAAAAAAAATTAATCGGCGAGTAGGACAGTTGTCAAGGTCCATTGAAACGTAAACGAAATTATGGAAAAATTATTTTACATAAAACGATGGTTTACAGTGGGAAAACGTCAGCCGTTAAAACAATCAATTGCCAGAACCAATACCGACTATCAGCACTTCCATGGCCTTTTTTTGTAACTTAAGTTCATTCTAAATGTGTTCTAGCAAAGCTTGCATGATCAACCATACGTTCAACCTTTACGAATGAATGCAGAGATCAAGTGTGGATTCACGCATATAACATGGGAAAGGGTGACATTTGAATGACGAGGAATCTTGTTTTATGCGAAAATAATGTTGTTATAGACACCTCTTCGTCTCAGAAAAAAAGATTAGGACAAAAATCGAAATCAATAAAACAGCAAAAAAGGTGGGAAAACATAAAACTCTGCTAAAGCTGTTCATATTCTGTAAAAGGAAAATATATGATGGCTGTATTTGTTCAATAAAACGGAAAGGACATACAAATCAGGAGTAGAAGCGGTGCTTGTTCGGAAAACGGTAAAAAAAAAAACTTAAACGTAGGCGGAGAAACCAGCTGTACCTGGAATGCACGCTTTTTCTGTGCCGCATGTGTCCACCGTTCTGTCTATAGTCTCATTCAACCAGACTCTTGATGTCTGCGCAAGCTACGCCCAACAGAGAGTCTGGTCAAACCCAGTGCTATCGTTTTGTGAAGTCATAACGAGGCTTACCAGAAATCTGGTAAATTATTTTATTGGTCAAAGGTAGACACACCCTTTTCAACTTTTGAAGTCAAAATTCGAATGGCGCAAAATTACATTGAATACTTTAATTCATGAAAAAAAACTTACATGTACATGCATTCCTGAAGCGACGAATCTCCTTTAATTTTATATGAGCGTCAACCAATTGCTGTTATATATGTTGTATTAATCTATTTATATCCGTTAGTGTTTTTAAATCAATTTTAACTACCCTTCCTTTTGAAACTTATATTTTATATTTTCTCAATAATTCTCAATCCCTGACATCAATATCATTATCAAAGTCACATTTGTACTGTTACACGTATGGTCATTAATCGAGGGTGTGTACTGTTTGTTGACCAATCAAATTGGCCCTTCCACACTCCTTTTGTCTTCAGGTGCTCACAGCCCACTCAGCATATCAATCTTCACAAGGGAATGCACAGTCATTTGTATCCCTTTTCCCTCTCTTCCCAAATTTCGGTAGTTTTTATTGTTCAATACTGACGAAAGCTATTATCAACATAACTGCATTAACTACATATGTCTATTACATTCAATGCTGATTGTATGTAATGTTATGTTTGATTGTAGACAATGTTTGCATTTTAATCTTTATTTTGCATATCCTTTTTTTGGGCTTTAGTGAATATTTGAACAATATACTTTTATAAGAACATATGTTTTCTAATATTTTCATTAAATCTGCACTATTTTCAATTATAGATTGTAATAATGATAAACCTATTAACAATAGGATCTTACACCAGCTGTTATCTGGAAGTCTGTAAACAAGCTTTATGTTACTTTCATGACATAAATAGCCAGAAGTGTGTAGGTGGAAGGCCGTCAGATAGATGAATTTAGAGCCTAGACTGTTTCCTGTCCTTCAGAAGGTAATTGTCTTACTTTCTGCCAGTCTCCAGACTCTAGGGCACTTTCCCTGAACATTGATCTACCGAAACAATAAGAGTACGAATGGGACAATAATAAAATAATACCGTGTCATTATGTTATTAAAGAAACATTAAATCACGTCAGGCAGAAACCATTTATGTTGGATTGTATGTTGCAACTGTTTCTTATCAAAGATATGGTGCTGCCTCAAATCTTTATTGATCTGATTTACTCAGTTTCTCTTTTCAGTAGTAGGTCTAGAAAGTATCGAATGAGGTGTTTCCAATTTCAACAAATGTATTTTCTTTAGTTGTTTTTCTGCAACGTAAAGTAAAATAGTAAAACAATAACTCTCATACGGTTAAATTATTACTTAAGATTAACAAAGCATGATTACCTATTGTGTTTCTGCCCAAACTAATTGCACTTGTCCACTGTGCGGATGCATGTGTATATGTTACATGTACCTGTTACACATCATCCTCACATCAACCTAGTGTGATGTGATTCAGTAGTAAATATTCAATTTGACTGGTCGACTGTACCATGTCCACTGTTTATAGAACCGCCGCTTCTCTGTATACTGTAGTAAATGTCTATTGCAATGTGAACGGGCGGAACGCTGTGCTGGATGCCTTCGGCATGGCATTTTCGTGAGGTATCACTAAAAAGTCGGCAACATATCCGCGCTATTTCAAGGAGGCAATAACACGTACACGCCCTGTCTGCGGCATACATACACACTTGTACGCTTATGAAACACACATGGTGGCACGTCCTTAAGTGACCTTAGCTATTTATAGGACGTAAAACCATATAAACCCATATAAAATCAAACAAAACTATTTCGATGTCATTTTCAATATCATCGACTTGTAGCGTTGAGTACCGGCATCAACATCTGTATTTATGGCGTCAGTATCAAGCTTCAAAAAACAACATGGTTGTTTGTGTGGTTATTACATGTGTGATTTCGGGTAAGACACATCCAACATTGGCATCTGTCAGTCAGAAAGTCTTTATACACATAAATCAGACGGTGTAGCAATGTATGTAAGTGAACAAAACCTATTTAGATCAAGACGGTTTTTCTGAATAATTCATTGAATCATGAAAACACTCTGGGTACTAGTGACATCACAAATATAAACAAATTACAAAAAGTCATTATTGGAAACAATACGTAATGCAATGTGTCCATCTAAAGCAACAAATAAGAGCAAATAATCCAAAATCAAAGCAATACTATGGTCATCTGTAAGATTCTTTTAAAGTAATAAAAGAGGTACACAACATGTCAAAAATACTGTTTCGTAACAAAATCTATTGATGATCCTTCTTCTGCTACTAACTGTTACCGAGTTAAAGTGGTTCTATGATATATCTAGTAAGTCATATAAAA
This sequence comes from Mizuhopecten yessoensis, assembly GCF_002113885.1. Classification (NCBI taxonomy): domain Eukaryota; kingdom Metazoa; phylum Mollusca; class Bivalvia; order Pectinida; family Pectinidae; genus Mizuhopecten; species Mizuhopecten yessoensis. The sequence continues at coordinate 344,826 of NW_018408820.1, read as the reverse complement.
GAGGAATGTAAACACTGGGACCTTGAAATATGTTTGCGGTATGCAATTTGGCAGAGAAATCGAGGGATTGTTATCATATCAAGCTTTTACTGTAAAAATACGGGACGCGTTGTGTCGATATCATTGTCCGTGTAATTGTCTTAGAAGACATATAACTCTTGCCTGCGGTCGTCGCTATTTATGCTATAACCCTCGTGACTATTCTATTATCGTAATCCACATTTTCTTCCGTGATCAGAATAATTTAAACAAGAATTGCTGTGTCACGCATATACATTAATAAAACGTTTATGATGGGTTCCGGTTTTGTTTCATTTTCGGGAGCTTGACAAATCGGGGTAAATCTGATTCGAATCTTTACCAATCATAAAATCTTGGGTTTAAAGTTTGAGAAGCTTGATATTGAATTAGTTAAATAATACCTTAGCTCTATCACGTTATTCTAGTTGTGTTGTTTGGTAATTCTTATTGTCTTAGTTTAATCTTAACGTCTTATTGTGATGCAAAACCATTTCAAAGATTAAAAACAGAGCCTAGTTTGATAATTTAAGACCGACTTAACGCAAATGTTCCATCTGATGTTTTTAAAAAAACAAATACAATTTAAAACTTAGGTTTATGTATTCGGGCTCACAATAATGATCTGAAGACAAGAAAGGCCAACGTTTTTATACATTTTTAAATATTTCTCACAATTAGCATTTTTAAAATATTCAACACTTTAGCTTAACGTTGATCTATCAAAACATTGATAGTACGTATGGGACAATGACAAAATGATACCGTGTCATTATGTTATTAGAAAAACATTAGATCACGTCAGGCAGAAACCATTTACGTCGGATTGTATGCTGCAATCTTTTTTTTTACCAAAGATGTGTCGGTGCTTCTTCACTTCAGAATGATATAAAATATCATACCGTCAGCACACAGGTTCAAAACATACCACCTCCTCAATACACAACGATATAAAATGGGATACCGTCAACACACAAATATAAATAAACCATTTAGTGAATACACAGTTGCTATCAGATAGTATATCTTCAACGAACAAGTTAAAAATTTACCACTTCGTCAATACACAACGATATAACATATTATATCGTCAATACACAAGTAAAAATAGACCACTTCATCAATATACAATGGCATATATTGGAGGCACGGTAGTCTAGTGGTAGGACGCCGGGCTCGTGACCGAAGGGTTGCGGGTTCAAGTCACGGCACGGCATGGCACTGTGTCGTATCTTTGAGCAAGTTACTTTACTCCGCTTGTTCCAGTCTACTCAGCTGTAAATGAGTATGTGGTTGGGAAGTGCTAGAATTGTTGAATGCTAGCTGTGAGCGCCGAAATGGCAGTACCGGCTGTATGCTTCCCAGGGAGTTGAGAAAGATGTTGACTGGTCGCAAAGGCCCTATAACCACGGATAATAATGTGTGAACCGCTTTGAGACGACCTACGAACTAGGTTTTGATAAAGCGGTATATAAGAACCTCCAATTATTAAAATATAATAGCGTCAACAATCAGTACAAAATGGTTCACATACAAAATAGCAATCATATTAAATGTAATACAATCAACACACTAGCACAAAATATATCACTTCGTCTATATACTATGATATACAATATTTCATTCAAGAAAAACATAAACCACAACGTCAGCACACGACGCCAAAATAGCGTCAATACACTAAGACAGCATATACATTTGCTACATCGCCAACACACAAAGGCATCTTGGAACTGAATGATTGAGGAAGCATGAAATATAAATTAAGGCACCACTGCAGTCGGAACCATTCATTTGGTTGGTTGTGCAGAGTTAAATGTCCTATCAACAGCTAAGGTCATTTAAGGACGTGCCACCAAGTATGTTGCACCTTTATATGCGATGCGTGTATGTGTGCATATGTGCCGGATACAGGTTATGATGGTGTATTTCCCTTTCTGTGATAGCAGGGATCTGATGCCGACTTAATTGTGCTACCCTGCACAGTATTTCACTCGGTCACATTATACTGACAACGAGTAAACCAGTTGTTGTGATAACCATAAATGCTACACGTTAAGCAGGGAATAACAACTACTATTTTTAAGGCTTGGGGACAAAACCCATTGCCTTCCTAATCTGAGCGAACGCTCAATACTAAAGCTAAAAATGAGGATCTGCCAAGTAAGGCGCTGGGAAATATAAGGAAGTTGAAAGTAAATAGAAACATAAAGATCCCATATATTGCAATCGGTGCAGCAGATTTATTTTAGTCGCTTTTGTGTTCCAAAATAGAGAGCACAGATGCAAATCCCCAGTGCTGCAGGTGGTTCCCGCATTAGTCGCCTCCAACAACCATGTAGTGGTAATAGCAGGTGTATACTTTCTCGGTCCCCGACCTCCAGGGGTGCGAAACAATTCGGGTTTTTTTGGTCTAATTGTTTAAAGGTGTTCAAAATAAGAGATTTTAGAAACACAATGAATTGCATCCGTTTGCATTTCAATACGACTGTAAAATATTGAGTTAAAATTACATTTTATATGCTAGTGATATTTTAAACAGAAGTCTAGTATGTCTAGAAATTTCAGAGCGACCTGTTTTTTCATAGACAGTCCAAAAGCTACACACGGACACGACAGCGATCTACACAACTTTGATCTTGTAAGACGATTATGGTCATGACCTTAATATACAATATCTTCAGGTTAACCTTGTCGTCTACGAGGTTTGGAGGCACGGTAGTCTAGTGGTAGGACGCTGGGCTCGTGACCGTGGGTTAGCAGGCGCCAACTACTATGCCACCTGGCTAATATCTCTCTATGTATGTATTCATTTGTGTGTGATGGATATGTAATGTGTTCTGTTTGTAGTGGGACCGTGCTTCCAACGACATCATTAATAGTGCCACCTCACTTGAATGCTATAGCACAGATACCGCAACATGCATGTACACCACAGACCAATTTATACTCCACCTGGGTTGTTGGAGTTGTGTTGGTAGGAAAAAAACACTTTCTCTGAATATCGATGCGTACGACGACTTCGGGAGTCGAACCCCGGCCGCCTGCGTGGAATTATACATGTTCTACTTTTAACGGAAGATAGGTGACACTTACCATTGCGAGCACGTGATTAAAATCGAGAGGCCACCGTAGGTGGACTCGAGATTTTATCTACGTGCGAAAAAGTCAACTAAACAACATGTTTTCCAAATGACTTTTAAGATCAATGGCCAACGATCACAAATCCTAGGTCTGTGATAAACGTAAACAAATAGAAAATTACGCGGAGGAATACAATTAACCTTCTAACTTTGTGACATGTTTAAAACAATCCTATCGTACATGTAATTGGCTTTTCCATATTCACATTACCGCTTGTTATGTTATTATCCTCATAATATTCTTTTTGTAACTTGATATTGATTTGTTTATGACGGACAATTTTCTTGCGGGCAGACGTTCGTTTTTTGAGAAAATACGTTCCAAAATGCCGGGAAAAGGGAAAATCAGTTCCCAAGTCGTTTTTTCTTGAGTTTTCTCATACTGACAACCCATATCATTTAATGTGTCATGCTACCGGTAGGTTATATAAAGTAGTGTATAGATAATAATTAAAAAATATTTCAGTCAATGTGGAGCAAAAGAACCAGACTTTGAAGAGTATTGTATTATTTAAAAACAAGTTCATATTTTAACATTAAACGACATACTCTTATGAGGCGACAAAACTATCTTTCATTCATTTTTTTTCCTAAATGTAAAATAGAAATGAATAACAAAATTAAATGTCCTCGTTTACGCCTTTGTGCTATGATTGGTCAAAGATACTAAACTAACATAAAAAAAATGTGATTTTTGTTGTTTTTATCGTATGCAGAGCATAACATATCTTCTTAATTTAAGATGCACACACCCACACCCACACACACCCACACCCACACACCCACACCCACACACCCACAGGTGATTACACATTTACAAATTGTAATAGATATAGTATTTCAAAAATGAATTACACTGCATCACCATGCACCTGTTTCGTACTCCTGGGGCTCATCTAAGTGTGATATCAGAAAATTATAAATGTCTGCACAATTCATCATCCTCGATATCCGGGGGTTATTGTTCACTTTCGCTCTCTGCACCCCTGGAATATGTCATAGCAAAATTGAAGGCTCGGTGTGTGTGCCACATTGTTGATGAGACAAGAAGACTAGCTCGATCCTTTGATGTACATCAAAAGAATCTCGCGGTCATGTAACGGTAAAAAATGACAGGCTTTGAAGTTGGGCGTCTCTCCTTTGTAATCCCCCCAAAGGACCGGTATCAGCCTAGCGATTGGTCAGGTGTTTTTTTTACCTGAGACCAATCAAACAGATATCTTCGTGCCTTCAATTTGGCCATGACATATTCCAGGGGTGTAGAGAGCGAAAGTGAGCGTAACTCCTGGATATTGAGGATGTCAATTCATATAAATAATACTTTCTACTTAATAATGGTAGAGATTTTTTTATACTTTCATCTCAAAAAGCAATTTACGCTAACCCTTGCCCTTATTTACAAATGAAAAAAATACCCATCGTTTCAACATTTTTTCCCATATAATGATTGATGTAAAACGTACCGCAATTAAGTTTTATCAATAGTCAGCAGATTAAAAGAAAATATGTTTCTCTTTCTTAATCGGTTAAAAATTAGAGTTATTGTACTTCAATTTTTGCAATACATAATGTTTCAGTTTTATCAATTATAAAATACCAATATTGTATATGTTCACTATGCTGCATCTTAATTTGATATTATTGAATGTCTAAAACATAATCAGCAAATTAAAGATCAAATTGCTGAATGTAAAACATGGTGAAACAATGACAGCTTTTTGTGATGAAACTCAAAAGGTAAACTGTTACGGTAGCATGGCATACAGCGAAAAGATACACATTTGCTTTGGTATTCGAATGGCTGGCGCACTGGTCTTTTTTGAAACTTGAAAAATGTCCTTCAAACAATAAGCATCTAGTTTCAAATGCAAGATTGCTTTTTAAAATGGACCATTATTTGTTAAATTAAAGGGAAGAAAACAAGATAATACCGAAGTGTCAACAAAACCATAATTTGAACTCAAAATCGTTAAAACTTTGGTTCAAGATGAACAAAAGAAATATTTATATGAAGACTCTTGAAAAAGTACAAAGAGGTAAGCGTCTTCTGCATCATCGATGACATCCACCATGCTCACAACGTAAAGTATGCTAGATCGAGATATAAAATTTGTCCAGAATCTTCATCCACCTGCATAATTGAAAACCCTTTTGTATAGACCTGCCCGTCAGCAGTCGACATCTATCACGGAAGTCATGATATAAGGAGCAAGCTCTTGAGTACCGAATTAAGTGCGACATGTAAACACCGTAGGTATTCGAAACAGGGAAGTTATTATCAAGAAAGGAAAAGATTACGAAATCGTCCTGCTAATCGTACAGTATTTAGTCGTCCGAGTTATTCATGTTGCTGCAGTAGATAAGTATGTGGTTTCCTTTATTGTAAGGTTCTGGAGGGTACATACGATTGGTGTGGTCAATCAAATCCATGTTGTATAAAGACTGCACGTCGTGTAACTAAATATCTTGGGAAGGTTTCTGTCACCGGTCATGTTAAACTAATAAGTAAATTGAGCATCATATGAAAACAAAAACAAATCGGCCTGAAGAGGGGCACAGTTTGTTCCAATTCGAATGACTTTAGTCTGTTGGAAAATCCTGCCATCGAACTCAAGAAAGAAAGTGTCAATCATTCTCACAATGTCGTCCTTAAAATATTTCAATGTGGCTTATGCTGTATTTTTTACATAATATACTCCAATAATTAACAACCTCATATATTTATCTTCGCACGAATATCTTCGAAAAGAAATCTCTCAGAACAGGAGAAGTAGGCGTTCTTCAGTTTAGTATGATGAATGGCGGTGTACAGGGTCGAAAGTTAAAAGTTTTGACAGCAGAAACAGTTTTGAAAAGAGGATGTTCAAGATACTCTATTTTATCTTATACTCAAGTTTGATTCAATGCAACTACCAAATGTTACCCGTTTCATTTGCCGATGAAATTACCCAGATTTACAGTGCATATGCATATATTCTTTTAGATTTTGCTTTGGGATATAACTATTGACATATTTAAACAAAGAAGGTACCACTTTTATGAGATTTTAAATTTTTATTGAAGCTATACAAAACATTGTTCAAACAACCAAAAACGATGAATCAGCAAACAATTATCAGCAGTTGCTAGCGGTAGTGACAAGTCATTTACTGTCCTAAAATTGTAGAAATGTTCTCTCCAGCTATGTACTCATTCCATCTCGTGTGTCAGTGCCAACATTCCGGTACAAATCGAAAACAACGTGGATCACACATCCATGTGGTCCCGTCTTATATGAAATACAGTCGAACAGCCAACTGCCATTGCAAATTGTTTCGTCCATTCAAGTCATGTCTGGTTTCCTGTCTAATTCGACATTCAATTACTGCAACTTCACATTCCGGAAGATGTAGAACTAGAACCTCGAAATGAAGCGACAATAACGCGTCAGAAAATTTAATATCTGAACGTATAAAAAATAACAAAATTTAAATATGACATTTTAACATGCTTTTTTGTGTTTTGTTTCTTCATAATTTGGCTGTATTGATTATCAGTGTACACCATCATGTCGTATAATAGTCCTTCACTGACGAATATATTTTCGATTACGTCTATATGTAGACTTGCACAAGCTACAAAAACTGGGACAAACCATCAGAATGGACTTTCACAAGTTCCAATTATTGAATAATTACATGTTGATTGAAATTAAGGTTTGAATCTTCACACAAATTCAACATGAACTCGCAGTTCATCAAATTTATTTCATGACTAACTCAATTCATCACCCCATGAAATCGACCAAAGCAAAGAGTCAATCCTTAAATATAAAACTAATAATTTTGAACGTGATTTATACCTCAGTAGAGTACATCCTTACGGTCTTCTATAAAATCTCAAATCATATAATGCAGTATGACTGATTTATTTATAAACTGAATAAACAATTACATTAGAGATTAACTGGGAACAAAATATTGGTAAATCTTTCTCTTATAGTTATCATATCAACATTGGAGTTATCCAGGGATACACATTAGAACCGCTACTGTTCTAATCTTATAAAATAAAGTTGATGATAATATAATTATTCTAACTCGTGTATTTGCAGTTGAGACGTCCAGAGCTTCATTGACTTTTGATGAATTTGTGTGAACTTCATCGCTGTCACATGAGGGATGTCGTTTCTATTTATATACGAGAGATTACCTAACGGAGACTTTTCCTTGTTATCATACAACATAAATAGAACAAAAAATATGCAGGGAAAAATATATCTTATTTGTTTCGACAATATTTATTCTTCAGGTTTTTATACCCGGAATATTCACATAGTTGTTTATCTGCCATTGTATTTTTTTCAAATTCTTAATGTCAAGCTTTTCAATCAATGATATATCCAGATAAATTCGGCTATATCACTTATTGCTAGGATATAGTTTACTGCAGTTACTGGGGTTTTTTTTCTTCTTTTTTTTTGGCGAATTAAATGTAAGGAAGTACAACCTCGCGAAAATGAAACCTTTTCAAATCAGTTAAAAATATCCAGTAAATTTACGAGTTTTTATTTATCATACTTTTGTATAATGATTTTTTTAATGTTAATTAAAGTGTTACTGAAAAGCAATTTCCTCCTTTACCCGCCCAGGCTGAAATCTTATTATCCGCTGAAAAGGAAACCCTACACATTAGATTATCTGGTAATTTAATTTATTTTTGATCCGTTAAGCTTGATTTGATTATATTATTTTCTTAATCGTTCAAGCTGGACTTGAAACTAACTCAAAAACATCCCTTCGTGCCAACTTTAGCTGTTCTAAATGCGTGATTGTGTTTAGGGAAATTCACTCCAACGAAATCCTCGTTATCTTGGCAATATTGGTCATAATACATGCTGACTGTAGCCAATCCCAGACACACCTATGAGTACTAATGTTAGTGATAGAAAAAGGAATAACAAGGGCATGTGAAAATTGAAGAATGTCACTTTAAGCTACTGATGGATTTCGAAAAGGTTTTCATTCTGTATGATTCCTTGTTGTCAGGATATACTCAAATTTGATCGCCTTCAATATTCCAATTCATTTTAGATGAAACACGGCAGTTGATTGGCCAATCGAAATAATTTGCGAACGTACAGGTAAACTGTGTCCTCTATGGTTTTTTTTAATTGCAAATGAGATGCAAGTGTCGAATGAAAATGAAGTTAATGACCCCGGTGGATTTGCATAAATGAATTAGAATTGGGATAACCCCACATTTGTTTTTATTTTCGTTGGTACATGTATAAGGTGATAATTTTGTCGTGTCGGGAGCAAAACTTCATTTGCGAGAGTATATATACGGGATACCGCAGCAAATATCAAAACACGTTTGTGAAATCTCCTAAATATGTCGTTCAAATTATCCTCAAGGTTTGGAAAACGTTGGCGTTTCGATATAGTTTACAGCTCACTCGAAAATTTAAAACAGATTTTTAGAGGATCGGCTGTGAAATTGCAACGCAGGAAATTAGATTTTCTTCACCAACTCACTAGTCTATATGTCCCATGTGTAAATAATCTAGGAACACTAGACACTATTAGACAGGCTAACAGACGAGCATCACAACCCATCCCTTTCCATCCAAAACACAGTGAGATGATATAATAAAACCTAAAATAGCGAGATAGAAAAACAACCGTCTGCAATCCAGATTGGAAGGTTATCGCGAATTTAATAGTTTTAAGAAATTGCAAAACCGGATTCAAATTGCACGTGATGCTGGTCATCGAAAGAGACGCAAAATACGTATTTTAGTATTTAACCAATTGCACGTCATTGTTGCACGCCAGTATGTGAGAAATGAAATAATAAATTGCCCACTGAAAGATAACAGAATGCATAAGTACAGTGTGCTTAAAACTTAAGATAAGCATGCAAATCAGCAAATCCTAGACAACAACCGAGTTAGGCAAGCCTCATAATATATCAGGTTTAAGAGACAAAGACTAGATGAACGCATGATATAGGGTCTATTAAGGAAATACATGTAATTAAAGTCTCATTCAATTACTCGAAATGTATTCTTAAGCTCAAGTACTGACTTTCTGTTAAACATTTTCAACATAATGTGATATTCAAAAAGCCGTGACCGTCCAGCGTCGTAATAAAAATTATGGTGATAATTATTATACATGTATAAAATCGATGTGTTAATTGAATTCTTGTAAAAACAAGAAACATCATTGGATAACAATTGTGCTTCTCTCCGCAAGAGGAAAACAAATATAGTGATGATGATGAGACCAATACAAGGGTTTATGAAGATCTGAAATTCCTTTTATTAATCGAAGCCGAAGGTTGAGCTCAATATTGGGTTACTGTGTTCAACCAATCTCTGACGAATTGAAAAAGTGCCAAGCCTGTTTCATTACATTCTATTTCATACGATATGTAGGTCGATACAGATAATGGTTTAGCTTTATGATGACCGATATGTTCTGTTTCCACTTGTGATATTAAGGTCAATGTTTTTGGGTTTGTTTATTACCGTGTTTTGTGGAACACCGGTCCTCACTTTTAAGACGTGACCATTGAAAAGGTTTGACCGATATTTACATGACAGGTGTCATTGACAAAGCAAACCGCTTACCCTTTCGAAACACCTGGTCGTATTCTATAAACCACTCCATGTCATCGATCATGAGTTCGAATTACAGTTTTGTATATGCATCGGTATTCTTTTCGTTTTGTTGGCTTTGTTTCTTGAATATGGAATAAAAAAAAACATACGAAATAAAGATCACGCCGTTAAGATATTTTAAAACCTTATACCAGTATAAGTCATAATGGCTAACTTTAACAATACAACTACCCCACGCAGTATTACAATGAGAAAATGTTTTCGATTTCATAGTTATTTTTCACGAGAATGGCAATAGAACGCTGGAGTGACTGTACAACCGGAAACAACTTGATAGACTTGTTATTCTGTCGGATTATTAGGGTATTGGTCAATCATTATTATAGAGTATACCTCAATCAAAGTTGGATAAACCTGGGAAAAACGTTTTTTTGATGCTTTGGTATATATCGGTGTTTGTCCCGGTGTTATTATTTTAGAAAAGAAATGTCATTGAGTGCACGTTTCGGATCGAATAAAATGATTTGATAAAAGGACGCAAAGTCTTGAAATTCACATTTCTGCTGATAACAGCATAACCCAGCTTACACTATGACGTTTTATCAAAACAAGGCTCGGGGTTGCAGTGTACGTTGGCGTTAAAAGAATAATCTGTTATCTAGCTGAAATTAATCAAAAGAAGACATACATTAGATACGTGGACATATATCATTATTGGCCGGTACCAGTGTTTTGATTCTCTGCTGTAACCTACGTTAACCTTTGATCACCAACCAATATAACTCTTCTCATTTTCCGTGTGAACAATATCAAAATATTATCTTTGATCGATCAAATAGGTGCTCGAACTGTCACTGATATCATAGTATATATCTATCTGTAATAAGAAAACACTTGTAACTGTTTGAAATGCATTCCATGTACGCAAAGGCCACATCGATAAGTACATAGTAATGTGTTGGATTTCAGCTATAACGAAACAAAAAGAAATGTTTTTGTCGAACGTGGCAGATGATAAAATGTAGAAATGTAGACGAATACCTCAGAGAACGATTATATATCGCCGCGCATAGAGGGCGCGCTTTTTGTGAAGTCAGTTATAACGTGTCTTTTGAAACCTGATATTGTTCTTTAAAGGCGTACACATATATTTTTCTACTAAAATTATGGAAAAAAAATCGCAAATTAAATTCCCAATTCACTGGTAGTCAAGATACGAAGAAGAATGATAATTGTCGACAATTGACGTCAAACGTTTTTTTTATTACGTCATGTCACTATTTCATAGAAGGCTGTCAAAATATTCTAACTCATTTAACAGAGGAGTGCTTACCACACAATACGAAATATCTGTGAAGCATGTGATACCATATACCGAATAATAGAACATCATATATAAAAACAAGGAAAATAATATTACATTAATATCAAAATAAAATAAAATATTCAATCACCCATATTAGGAGGCACGGTAGTCTGGTGGTAGAACGCCGGGATCGTGACCGAAGGGTTACGGGTTCGAGTCACGACATGGTACTATGTTTGAGCAAGATACTTTACTCCGCTTGTTCCAGTCTACTCAGCTGTAAATGAGAACGTGGTCGGGCAGTGCTAGAATTGTAGAATGCTAGCTGTGAGCGCCGAAATGACAGCACCGGCTGTATGCTCTCCATGCAGGGAGTTGAGAAAGATGTTGGCTGGTAGCAAAGGCCCTAAAACCACGGATAATAATTTGTGAACCGCTTTGAGACGACCTACGAACTAGGTTGTGATGAAGCGGTATATGAGAACCTCGAATTATTATTATTATTCATGTACCGTTCTTGTGCTTCACCATGGAGTCTGTGCTCAAACTAACTTTGTTAACATTGAAAACGTATTCAGTTAAATGTCTCTCAAGCACTTCACCAAAATTGTTGAAAAAAAAATAAAAAAAATATCACGAGAACAAAATGAGAGTTTTGGAACAGAATCTACGTTTAAGCATGGAAATGGCTTTATGATTCCAGGACCAAATATGACCATGTTTCCTTAACAGGCGTGATGATTACATGTCCAGATCTGACCATGTTTCCTTAACAGGCATCATGATTACATGTCCAGATCTGACCATGTTTCCTTAACAGGCGTCATGAATACATGCCAAGTTCGAACCATGGACTGTTAAGTTAAGGTCAAAGTGTCAACAATTATACCTAGATTTAAATATATACTTATTAGTCACTTCTTACAACTCAATAGGGTGAAAGATAATTTTAACTTGTAAAATGTCCATATTCTGATACCTGAACTTATAAATTACATCGGGGATTCAACAGGCAACCGGTAAAAAATTAAAGTCTGCATACAAAATGTATTTCCCCGATAATATTTCTGACCATTGAAAAACGGTATCGGTAAAACATTTTTTTTTAAACTATTTCAATTTAAATGAGATACACTGATATACATATGTAGAGATATCAAACCAGTCTTCAAATAAGATAATACAGACAAAACTAACTACAAGATACATGTATATGTATACTAACCTTGTGAGTTTCGTATCCTGTAACTCTTATATGGGGTAACGATAACACCAATGCACATCCTACCACACACATGTACCAAACAGGAGCAGCCATTGGGTGGATCAGGTCTTGAGAAAGTTCGAAAGTCTCCTTTACAATAAAATCCCGTCTAACCGCAGAGCAATGTAATGTATCCACCTCTACGGAGGGTCTCTCATTGATAAGATACAGCGATACAATCGTCACGTGGTCAATACCCTTTCGGAGTGATCAGCACAGCATATGCAACGCCACTGAAGGATTAACGGATCTGGTATCGGTATCTAATGTGTGAGCGCTATTATTCTCGATAATTTGCTCGGGAATGATTGAGTAATAATCTGTTGATATCAATGTCATTTCAGTGAAATTGCTGTTAATCAAACGCAACGGAGACCAATGGTGTTGTTCTGATAAGAGAGTTGATCGGATTACAAAGTAACGTATGTGACTCAGTTGTGTAAAGAGGTACCTCTTTTTGTATAGTGTAACCTAAACGTGAATAGCATGACATACATGAATAAAGTAGGACTTACATCTGTTTACTGGGACATAGTTATGTATATATCGGGAATTAGTTGTGTATACTTGGACAATGTTATGTATACATCGGGAATTAGTTATGTAAATTGGGACATAGTTATGTATTTATCGGGATTAGTTGTGTATACTTGGACAATGTTATATATACATCGGGAATTCGTTATGTAAATTGGGACATAGTTATGTATTTATCGGGATTAGTTGTGTATACTTGGACAATGTTATATATACATCGGGAATTCGTTATGTAAATTGGGACATAGTTATGTATTTATCGGGATTAGTTGTCTATACTTGGTCAATGTTATATATACATCGGGAATTAGTTATATAAATTGAGACATAGTTATGTATACATTGGGAATTAGTTGTGTATACTTAGACAATGTTATATATACATCGGGAATTCGTTATGTAAATTGGGACATAGTTATGTATATATCGGGAATAAGTTGTGTATACCTAGACAATGTTATGTATACATCGGGAATTAGTTATGTAAATTGAGACATAGTTATGTATACATTGGGAATTAGTTGTGTATACCTAGACAATGTTATGTATAGATTGGGAATTAGTTGCGTATACTTGGACAATGTTATATATACATCGGGAATTCGTTATATAAATTGGGACATAGTTATGTATTTATCGGGAATTTGTTGTGTATACTTGGACAATGTTATGTAAACTTCGTGAATTAGTGTAAAGACATATATTTTCGTTTGGGTTAGATTTCGTTGTTTTTGTATAGGGACAACTCGTTAAGATTATGTTTAGTAGAATCAATATTTTAAAACCCTGTATTGTTTCTGGTAAGTAAGAAGTTTAAACTAGAGTATAGTGTGACATAGCTTGGTATATCAGGAATTAGTTATGCATACTGGGGCTTTGTTGTATATGAACATAGTGGAACCTAATTATGCATAGTGTGACATTGTTGTGCATATTGGGACCTTTTTGTGTATAATTGAACCTAGTTGTACAAAGTAGTACCTAGTTGTGCATATTTGGACCTAGTTATACATATTGGGGCCTAGTTATACATACTGGGACCTAGTTATACATATTGGGGCCTAGTTATACATACTGGGACCTAGTGATACATATTGGGACCTAGTAATGCATACTGGGACCTAGTTATACATACAGGGGCCTAGTTGTACATACTGGGACCTAGTTATACATACTGGGACCTAGTTATACATACTGGGGCTTAGTTATACATACTGGGACCTAGTTATACATATTGGGACCTAGTTATACATACTGGGACCTAGTTATACATACTGGGGCCTAGTTATACATACATGGACCTAGTTATACATATTGGGTCCTAGTTGTACATACTGGGACCTAGTTATACATACTGGACCTAGTTATACATACTGGGACCTCGTTTTACATTGTAGGACCTAGTTGTACAAAGTCGGGCTTAGTTTTGAGTAGTGTGATAAGTGATGCAAAGAAATCCAATTTTTTTTTTTGTTATATATATATATTATTGTGTATAATGTAGACTTGATTTCCATAGAGTAGAACCTAGCTGTGTGTAGAGGACCCCATATTTATGTATAGTGTTACATAGTTGTGTACAGTGAAACCTACTGATGCATCGTGTTACTTATCTGTGTTTATTTGGACCTGGTTTAGTAAAGTGTGACATGTGTTTAGTAGGAACTAGTTGGATAAAGTAGAGTCTAAGCGTGCATCAAATAGCAGATATCTTAGGGAAGCATATGTATAACATCGATTTTAACTCTGTATATTGAGGTTGTTCAAAAGAGTATATCCGAAATTTTGTAGAAACAATACCAATGACATCACATATGCTATAGGCTTACCGGCTGTTCCTAAAGTCTTTGTGAGTGCCAGAAGCGAACAATTGTTCGACTATTTGAGTACCATTTTCAATTCCGTTACAGGCGTGGACACAGCTGTTATGCTACTGTGACTGTACTCACAAAATTGTGACTATACTCACAAAACTGTGATTATACTCACAAACTGTGACTGTACACACAAAATGTGACTATACTCACAAACTGTGACTGAACTCACAAACTGTAACTGTACTCACAAACTGTGACTGTACTCACAAAACTGTGATTATACTCACAAACTATGACTGTACTCACAAAATGTGACTATACTCACAAACTTTGACTGAACTCACAAACTGTGACTGTACTCACAAACTGTGACTGTACTCACAAACTATGACTGTTCTCACAAACTGTGACTGTACTCATAAAATGTGACTATACTCACAAACTGTGACCGTATTCACAAACTGTGACTGTACTCACAAACTGTGACTGAAATCACAAACTGTGACTGTACTCACAAACTGTGACTGTATTCACAAACTGTTACTGTACTCACAAACTGTGACTGTACTCACAAACTGTGACTGTACTCATCAACTGTGACTGTACTCACAAACTGTGACTGTACTCACAAACTGTGACTGTACTCACAAAATGTGACTATACTCACAAACTTTGACTGAACTCACAAACTGTGACTGTACTCACAAACTGTGACTGTACTCACAAACTGTGACTGAACTCACAAACTGTGACTGTACTCACAAACTGTGACTGTACTCACAAACTGTGACTGTACTCACAAACTGTGACTGTACTCACAAACTGTGACTGTACTCACAAACTGTGACTGTACTCACAAACTGTGACTGTACTCACAAACTGTGACTGTACTCACAAACTGTGACTGTACTCACAAACTGTGACTGTACTCACAAACTGTGACTGTACTCACAAACTGTGACTGTACTCACAAACTGTGACTGTACTCACAAACTGTGACTGTACTCACAAACTGTGACTGTACTCACAAACTGTGACTGTACTCACAAACTGTGACTGTACTCACAAACTGTGACTGTACTCACAAACTGTGACTGTACTCACAAACTGTGACTGTACTCACAAACTGTGACTGTACTCACAAACTGTGACTGTACTCACAAACTGTGACTGTACTCACAAACTGTGACTGTACTCACAAACTGTGACTGTACTCACAAACTGTGACTGTACTCACAAACTGTGACTGTACTCACAAACTGTGACTGTACTCACAAACTGTGACTGTACTCACAAACTGTGACTGTACTCACAAACTGTGACTGTACTCACAAACTGTGACTGTACGCATAAAATGTGACTACACTCACAAACTGTGACTGTACTCACAAACTGTGACTGTACTCACAAAATGTGACTGTACTCACAAACTGTGACTGTACTCACAAACTGTGACTGTACTCACACACTGTTACTGTACTCACAAACTGTGACTGTTCTCACAAACTGTGACTGTATTCACAAACTAACTGTACTCACAAACTGTGACTGTATTTATAAACTGTTAGTGTACTGACAAACTGTGACTGTATTCACAAACTGTGACTGTACTCACAAACTGCGAATGTACTCATAAACTGTTACTGTACTCAAAAACTAGTCACAAACTGTGAATATACTCACAAACTGTGACTGTACTCACAAACTGTGACTGAAATCACAAACTGTGACTGTACTCACAAACTGTGACTGTACTCACAAACTGTGACTGTTCTTACAAACTGTGACTGTACTCATAAAATGTGACTACACTCACAAACTGTGACTGTACTCACAAACTCTGACTGTACTCACAAACTGTAACTATACACATAAGCTGTGACTGTACTCACAAACTAACTGTACTCACAGACTGTGACTGTATTCATAAACTGTTAGTGTACTCACAAACTGTGACTGTATTCACAAACTGTGACTGTACTCACAAACTGCGAATGTATTCATAAACTGTTACTGTACTCACAAACTGTGACTGTACTCATAAACTGTTAGTGTACTCACAAACTGTGACTGTATTCACAAACTGTGACTATACTCACAAACTGTGACTGTACTCATAAACTGTGACTGTATTCACAAACTCTGACTGTATTCATAAACTGTTAGTGTACTCACAAACTGTGACTGTACTCACAAACTGTGACTCTTCTCACAAAAGAGCGCGAGACGACTTAATTCAACAACGAATGTGTAGCTGCCATATTTACGTACCTATCTACAGCCATCGACTGAAAATCTTTTGGATAAGCTATGGGCATAAGTTTGAAAAAGTGTGTTCTACAAGGGTTTATGCTTAAACATATTTATCATTCACATTTTATTATATTTTTTACTCTAAACCTCTCAACTACGCAAATGGTAATACGTTGTCATATATATATGAACAGATGCTTGTTGTCAAGGAAAGTTTGGAGAGATATTGCATATTTTTGATTGAGTGGTGGTTTACAAATACTGAATTGAAGACGAACCCAGGAAATCTCCAAACTATTTTTTTTTTGAAAAGAAGTCGGCTAAAGATAAATAATACTACATAGTCCTTAAATTTTGTTACATTGGTTATAAACGTATTCAATGTGAAACTGCTGTATGTAAAGTTGTTTAGTGTATTGATAAATTACCTATGTTTGAAACACCTGTGACAAACGTTTGGCTGAAAGCTTCACAGGAGATAATTGTACTTATGTTCATCGAACGACACCTGACTCTGGGGAGGAGCCAGGCCATTTACAGTGTACCATGCCTGTATCATGTTTAAACAAATCATAAAACGGTTGGCGGTACATTTAGGAGTCTTTCAGGATTGTAACACTCCATACGAGAAAGGGTTAAGAAGATATAATTTTCGCAAACAGACTCAGATCAGTATCCGATGGAGCTTTAGCAAGTTCTAGGTGGTAATAGTCCGTGTTTTTACAAGGATTTTATTTATGAAAACCGTCTGTTCATCCTTTCTGATATAAAAAATGCAAGATGCACCAGTAAGTTATGGTCAATATAGTTTTAGGGTGGTTTTTTTAGCTGTCAGTCGATGGAGTTTTCTACCTGTCTCATCAGATCTGTGTTTTCGCCAGGAGGCAATTCCACTAGCATACACATATACACACATGAATGCACCTTCTGAAATGACTCTTACTTTTGATAGGAAGTGAAACATCATAAAACCAAAACTACATGCAATGTTATTAAATTTCTTTTACCAATTTCAGTGAAATGGCAATGCTTGCAGATGTGTCATAAGCAGATGATTCATTTTTAAAAGTCCTTAGCCGTTGACTCTTTTAGTTGTTGTCGTTTTTTCAATTGCTTGCCTTAATATTTTTTCAGTGTTTAAAGCTTATTTGTCTGCTGATTATTGTTTTTTTATGTAAGTGATTTATATTCTTACAGATAAAGTATGTTGCAGTATTATAGTTGCTCATTTGTGTATTGAAATGGAAATGTTTTATGTCTTATTGTGTATTTCATTAATGATGTAGTGTTTGATTACTACTTTAAACCAATCCTGCTTGAAATCTGTAATATTCATAGCTGTTTACTGTTCATTTTAACATTATTGGTTGATAATAAAACCCTTATGGCTGGATGTTTTTGTTCCAGTGTACTTTGTACCGACATTTACATGAAAATGATGACTTGACCTTGCCTTGCTTAGAACATCTCTGCTCTGTTTTGATCACGGAACGGAACGTTACTGTTACACAATTATTTGAACATTTATAGAACCGCGGGGTATTGATACATATATATCCGTGTAACGAGCTGTGAATTGCAACGAGGACAACACACTCTTTAAAGCGAGGTTCACGAGATGAATGCCAACATAAGAGCTTCAATTTTGATTATATTACAGCGAGAATACCTTTGTTATTCCCATTGCAGGCTTTTGTTTTCGTGTTATTTCCCAAGAAGAAGAATCAGGAGAAAAACATGATATTAGCGAATGAACGAGCCAAGATGTATCTTCTCATTTACATATGCAACTGTCCTTTTCTATAAAATATTCATTTCTGTAACAGTGTCGTTTTTGTGTGTGTATTTTTAAGGATTGACCTTCATTTTGACTGCGTACACGGTATTATGAAAGCTGTTGGGAGCGAACATATTCTATGGTGCGCGTAAGCGCTCTGTAAAGAATATGTGTTTTGCCAACTGCACCTATACTACCGTATTTGCCGTCGAAATGAAGTTCAGTCCTTATATTTACATAATAAATAATATTCAAATGCTATACAAAGACAAAACAGTTGAAGCGATGGTAACTACAGTAGCCGTGGTTGCTAGGATAATATAATTCCAGTGAATCTACATCGATATATCGGTAAATTTAGAAAATACGCAGTGAATCACACTATTTTTCTTCTCTTAATCGCTTTTAAATCTTATTTAAGTAACATAAGTAGAATTTCGAACATTTTCATTCGTTTTTAACGGTCGCTATGTACACGCGTTGACTCACTGCTCTTGTAGTGCCGCAGTCGAACGTCGCAAAAGAAGCCGCCATTTTTAATTTACCTTCAAACAAGTTTCAATGTGCACCAACGGAATAAGAGGCTTGCCAACATCTCTTTGCCGTACAGTCAGACATAAAATATCCCAATACGTTTCATGTTTCTAGATATTGAAGGAAACAAAGCGTGAGGGCGTCGTATTTGAATATTTGAAACAGATATAAATCCGCCGAGCCTAGCTTCTTTCATTGCATATATGCTAACTTATACGCAGTCAGAGTTGACTAAGCTGAAGCAGGGATGTAAATATAGCAAAATAATGCAGACCTGCGATAACTTTTGACACACGTTGCTGCATGTACCATGCCTTCGTTAGAAAACTGACTCCAATGATACTGGACATGAACTCAGGCTTTGAGTATGCATCAATTGTTTGGATGATACTTACTTGGGTATACCCTCGTTCAATTTTAGTTACCCTTTTTATTAATCGCCTCGAATTGACTGTAAAAGGGTGTAATAATTTCATAACCTAACGTTCTCCATAGTAGGTTAAACAACATGTTTGCTATACTGTATTCCGTCTTTGCGTATTGCAGAGTTATCTTCTCTTGGGAGCAGGTATTGACTGTTACGTCATTGGTTTGTGTGAGAAAATTACGTCGTTTTCTCAAAAATTGATGACGTTACTCTCACAAACAAGTGACGTAACAATCAATACCTGCTTCCAAGAGAAGATAACTCTGCAATACGCAAAGATGGAATAGAGCTGTTGTGCTTAGTAACAGTCTTTTATGCTAAAACAATTCATTTAATATGATTGTTTTTGGCACAACGTGTCAATGGCACAGCCATCTTTATCAAATGCCTCAATCTTTATGTCCATCACTAAGGAAACTACCTTATGACGTCATACATGTAGATGTCATTTTGACGTCATAATTTCCCGTACTAATGTCCTATTCGTTTTTATTTAATTGGTTGAGAGTACCATACTTGTTAATTTAATGTATGAAGATTATATTCAGTGGTTTCCTTGTTTTCATTTAATAAAATCATCTTGCATGCCAAGGTGTTCCTTTTTTTTAAATATATTGTACGGTGATATTATTTTTGTTCGCTCGTGATTGTTACTATACATATTTAAATAACAGGGGAAGACTAGCCTTTCATTGAATGCAAACAGTTAAAACATTATTCAAATTCGTCGCGAAAACCCCGACAATGGAAACACCAACATCAAGTACCCGACACTAAACTGCGGGGAGTGGAATCATGTGTTATGTAAAGGTTCCTGTTTTTTGCACTATGTTAAACCTGCCGAGACATAAAATCAAGGAAAGTATACCAGCCGAAAAACAATTACTACAAATGCGATGTAAACAATCAAACACAAATCAACCTCTTTATCATAAAGTTGTTATCGAGAGCACAAGATCTGAAAGCTTGAATTGCCCTTTAATTTTCACTTTTAACTTATTTGAGCTTTGGATATTGCAATTATATTGCAACTTTTATATTACCTTATATAACGAGACGAGTTTTAAAACAAAGTCACAAAATGTGGGCACAATAATCGTAAAACGTACAGGTCGATACAACAATATGTACTTGATTTCTAAAGTTAGAACAATAACGATTTGATTGAATGCGTATTTCGACACCTGACATATGGTTGCCATTGAAACCCGGATAAAGTCAAGATTAGCTTAATTTTATCGGCAAAGATGTCGGACACTAAGACACTGTCCTATAATGACGTAATAGTAAGGCGACACTGAACATTGTCTGTTCCAATCATTGTTATTATTTATTTTGCCAATGCCTGATAATATGAGGCCATAAACCTACATATATAGGTCGGTTCCTTTCAGTTAATAAGAATATTTCCAAGAACCAGCTCCTATCTCGGCGGGAACGTTTGATAGCATTTTAAATATACTCGTCAGCGTGTGTGTCTAAGTATAAGCGTATGGAGAAACCTGCCTCACCTCTTCATATGGTCTTGAAACAATTTGATAGTTATTGTTTATTTGCAGAAGACTGTGATGAAATCATCGATTGACTTTATATTTGGTGTTTGGTACAAAATATAACATTTTGAGTCGGCATTTCACAATAAAAATTCAAGACATACAAGCGGTTGCATAGATTATTTAACATCATTTAAAAGAAAACAAGTAAAAATAATCCTTTTTGAACAAGATCATATTCGAAATCTTTTGATATGATAAAAGTTTTCTACAGATTTAATAGCTTACGCCAAAGGCCGGAACTCCATCACCAAACATCAATATATCAAACTTAGTTTCATGTTTAAATTGTTTAAGAAAGAAAACAATACAGTATGAACATTTGAATGAGATTGGCTGTCAATAAAGATGTGACAGACGGTTTCACAATTACTGCCACAGTTACTAAAACTGGACAAAATCGACAGGAAAATATAGTTTATTGATTCCCTAGTCTAGTTCCACCTGTTTATTTGGTTAGAGTACACGTAACACTGTAATATGTTGACGTTTGAGCACACCCATTTATTGAGGAAACGTTACGGTGATCCGCTCTTCGTTAAACCGTCACGATCGGAAAACCACACTGGATTATTTTTAGCTTGAACTTAAGCATACAAGTAATTTAGTGTTGAGTAAAAAAATCGTTTTGCTGGCCGTTTACTTGATTTTATAGTTATTATTTTAACACTATTTCAGACAGTCTAAACTTCTATAATGCGTTACCTATAAACACACATACAAAATATTACTGACTCCGCCTTCGTGTTGAAGTTCATTGAAACACACAATACTCCGATTGATTTTTTTTTTGAAATTATTATGATTTTAACTCGAGTAAGATCTTAATATATGTCACACTGAAGGCGAACTATCTTTAAACGTCAAAATTTTCATTTTTGACGATACATCATTCTCCAGGGATGCATGTTGTTATTAGTTTAATAAGACGTTTGGCTATGTGTTGGCCCATTGGTGGATTGCATGTAGGGGTGAGGGGAAAGGTTAAGATCCTTTACCACTCTACACAGATTCACATCGGAATACCAATTCCGTTTTTGTGCTGTAAATATGAGAATATAGGGCAAGTCCTTATGCAGCACGCAACAACGGATTCATGTTTTAGGTAAAGGGGTATCGAACCGGGGACCAGCACCACCATTGCATATTGTCCCCACCCTCTGGATCCGTATATGCCTGACTATGCATACATATCATTTTTGACAATTATTTAATTTTTGTCATAATCAGTGTTCATTAAAATCATGAAAAGGAATTTCACCCAGTGTTTGATAACAAATCAGTGGCCATAATGAGTTTAGAAAGGTTCTAAACGAATCATTAAGTTACATGTAGGAGAAGGAGCCTTGCCAGTACTGCCTTCCTAGAATTAGGGTTTACTATAACAGTACTGTTGTTGACGAATCATACTACAAACACAGGACCAACACGTGTGCAACACAGACGTATAATGGCAAAACATATATCATGCATGATAATGTTTAAGCTGACAGTGCTTTGTGCTTTCGCGATTGTGGCGCTTTACAGAAACAGGTTTTGGATATGACAACTCAGAGCACCGTACGGTCACTCATTTGTATAACAAACAGAACGCCGTGGTTAAAAGTACTTTTGCACAACGTCACGTTTACCGTAACTCCATACTTTAACACAAAACGATTATTTGTGTATAATATTGAGATTTCTGTTGACAATTGTGCATGCATTATATGGGTTGACCTGTTATATGTAGGGTTAATGATTATTTCAAAGATGATATTGGTAACAATTTCACACGTCTAATGTATCCCTTGTTGTTTGAAGTAGAATGTAAAAGAATTGATATTGAAAAGAATATCTGAATTGGGAATTATATCATTATCTTTACCGTTAGAGTATGTTGTTTGTTTGACTCACTCTATAGGCGGTAAAAGATAAATAGTTTGGAGTCGGATACTTTTGTTTACTAATTGAAGTTTACTTATTCCGTCTTTGCGTATTGCAGAGTTATCTGCTCTTGTGAACAGGTATTGATTTTTACGTCATTTGTTTGTGAGATTAACGTCATAAATTTTTGTAGAAAATGACGTAATTTTCTCACACAAACCAATGACGTAACAATCAATACCTGCTCACAAGAGAAGATACCTCTGCAATAATAGGTCTTCCATCAAACGCTTTTTTAGTCAAATTTCTGTACATCACTTTCATTTCTAGCATATGAACGTGATCCTGTAATTACTCCTGGTGGTTCTCTTTTGACCGGTTCCTACTTTTCTAAATTTACCATCAAACAACCATAAAAATGTTAGCATGTATATTCAGGAATCAATAAATATTGGGTTAATACTTAATAAAGTACCGTACTTCGACTTATAGTTTTGTTTCCTTACAGAACCGTCGTTTTTATTGGTGATTTAACACGAAGTGTCTATGAATGTCTATGAATGCTATTGAATTTCAAGAGGTTTCCATTAAAAATCGATTCACGATTTTTGTATATATCGTTTGAATTGGTCCTAATTGAAGGTAACAAGCCAGGTATTTGCCCAATTCGTTTAATTAATTCAAGTCCATATTCGCAGCGCTTACTATTTCTAACCATAAATACATGCTGTTTATTTCAGTTCACCAGCAATATTGTTTATATAATTTAAAAAAGAAAAATGTGACACATAAGCAAAGATTTAATAAACACCATTTATACTTTTGGTCTGGAAGAAGCTTGAATATAGGAAGAATTTCTAACTGTCGCTACAGGTTGTACGATGTGAGAACCTAGAAGTTGAATATTACTCACATATGCCATATCGAAATATATGAAAGCAAACATATTTATAAAATCGTAGAAATTGGTCATTATACTTACAGCATTCTGTCTGCGTCACAAAATCAACTAGAATGACAGGTAACGTGACACGGGCCATCAAGGTATTATACATAATTGTCTCATCAAAAGAAGCAATTCATCCAAAAGTACAGTAAATAATCCTTGCAACACAGAAAATAACACAACAAAACAGCAGTTCGCCCCACATAACAGCAATTAACCTCTCAAACAGCAATTAACACTCCAAAAATCTGCAATAAACGCCTCCATACAGCAATTTTACAGGTCATAAGTGTATCCAATGCTCTTTAACAGCAGAGCACCCTCACGAAACAGCATTTTAAAACCACCACCTCTCCTCCAAAAACAGCAATTAATCTCCAAAATCAGCAAAGACGAAAGCATATGTCCAAGAATGCTGGGGTTTCATGTAGCACCCGCTGTGAAGAAATATCGCAGAACCCATCTCAGAAAAATCAAATATTACAATTTATATTTCTTGAATTCTGAAATAATAAAACAAAGAAAAATAAAGAAAACAAAATTATGTATTTGAATGGTTTATTTACACTGAGGAATATATGTACAAAAAGTAAACTGATTTATCAAAATCCTTCTATCACGCAAGACTAGTTCAGAAAAAGCCATGCATGTTAATATATTTGGCATGTTAGCTGCCGGGATAGAAAAGTAAACTACATAAAAATAAGAATGAAAAAGAAGCTGCTAAAAGCAAAGATGCTTAATAACATAGACAAAGATCAATATTAACATTTAGAATGATTCCGGACTAATTGCAAAGTCATTTAAGATTTATTTTTTTTTTATAGCATATGCTTTACATTTGCAATACTTGCCGAATTTAAAAATAAACATCAAAAAAGTTGAAAAAGGAATCTTGTTTTTTTCAACAATTATTTGCAGCAAATAAAGACTCAAAAATCTATTATTCTCATCTCAAAATTGAAGAATATGGCAATTTATAAGTTTTTCAACTTGTACTCCGATCATCAAGAATTTTTTAAAAGGGATGCTACGAGTATGTAATATCTTATGCTACAACAAACTTATGCTACAACAAAAACACAATAAAGTATATTATGAAAGTATGTAAATTACAACGGGGCTGTGAAGTACCGTACTTTATACATATGTTTCGGGTACATAGGAGCACTAATATATTAGAGAGAATAAAAGATCCACCGTTTCATTTTGTGGTTGTTTTGTTGTTAAATCAAATAGAATCGTCACGCTTTTAAAGATCGTCTCAAAGTTATAGATTAAATGCAATATAGAAAAGACTGCTTTACCATTTCGAATTCTACTACTGAGAGATGTGATATAAAATAAGTTAATAAAGGACTATGAGAGTATACGATTATCTACATATTTAAGGATATCAAGCATCATATGACGTGTAATTGTATGATTGCATAATTTGTTCTTTTTTTCCGTTGTGGTAAGCACACGAAACTGTAACAAGATGATGTGTTATGTATTTCCTTTGGGAAACGATGTGTTACACAAAGGGGGATAACCACGTCATGCACAGGGACTTGCCTGCTCTCGGTGGTATTTCAAACAGATAGTCTTACAATGTGATCGAAATCTTGTTACAGAGGGAACATATTTAACTATTAATAAACCATTTCAAAAGTTCAAATGCTTTTTTGTAAATGGTTAGTTTTATAGTAATATCATATTTCCCGTGGTCAAAAGGTTGCTGGATTAGTGTATCCGCGATGATTTCTTCTTTTGGAAGATAGAGTCATATTTCTCTCTTGTCAGCTACAGGGTGGTCATGCATTACACAGCTGTGGGTTACATATTCCTTTCACTGATGTCTCGAAATGATTCATTGATCATGAATTGAGCGAAAAGTATTAATAACATATTTACAAGGTCAATATTAAGTATTGATGAAATAAAAATACACATTTATGATCATATCACCATTATGAATACAAAACGTTATGAAAGACGTGGAACGAAGATGATATAAATAAAAATAGATAAAAAATGCTAGGGTACATATTTGCCTGCATCCACAAACAAATCAGTTAACCTCACACAAACACAGTTATGATGCCTAAGACAAGTTATTATATAAGAAACCGTCTATGAAGAATTACTAAATGTTAAGGATATTTCTCGAAATAGACTGCATGTACCTGTGAATAATTTTTATCTTCAGAATACTAAAAATGGTGTTCCCGTCTGATAGCAATCTTCTTTTAAGACTAGCTATTGACATAAACAAATTGTTTTCAAGACAAAGGCCTACTGGAATAAAATCGTTTTGAAGAAGACCATATGTCTATAAGAACCTTTTTTTTTATTGCTTCCGACTAAAAATAAACAAAAATACTGTTGCTAAATACCTACCAGACTTCTTCATGTAAGATCACGTGTCTATTTAAAACATACTTGCTCTCCTATCGGTCTTTAAAACAGGGTTCCCTTTGTTTCAGTTTTTCTTCTTATTTTAAATAAATTAATCAAAGTGACTATGTCATCTATTTTCTGAAAATTGTTTGTCTTTCTATGACTTTTGCAATTTAGGGCTTTAATTTTCAGTTGCGCTGCGCTAATATTTTCCCAACGAATCTTAATTCTTTACAAGAACGAAATAACAAACACACTGGTGATGAAGAACAGTAAAAGATTTTGTTTTACGAAAAAATTACATTATTGTTATCTTGGCTGATATTATGTGTTTCACAGATACTTCCCTATAAAGATAATTTGTTCGGTTTACTTTTAAATTTCGACTTCATGGCAACGTTTTGAAAAGTATTTTACACAATCTTTAAAAAGAGCATTGCATATTACAGCATTTGATCAAATATCATACAAGTATAATCAGATATTAAAGCAAGTACAATCAGATATTACAGCAAGTATTATCAGATATTACAGCAAGTATTATCAGAAATTACAGCAAGTATATTCATATATTACAACAAGTATTATCAGATATTACAGCAAGTATAATCAGATATTAAAGCAAGTATTATCAGATATTACAGCAAGTATTATCAGATATTACAGCAAGTACAATCAGATATTACAGCAAGTAATACAATAAACAGCAACGAAATAAGATATGACAATGTGTGAAACGATATTACAACCTCCAATTATTCAGTATTGCCATGTACATTGATTTGGCAAAAAAAAATATAATATTATAAAAGTGTCATGAAATGTAACAAGGCCTTTAAATATTACAGGATGATAACAAAATTACAGCAAAGTCATCACGAAAGAAGCTATGATCATACTGAGGCCGGCTTTTGTCGTTGTACCACTGTTAATCAAGGCTGGAAAAGAGAGAATATATAACAGAATTACGTAATTGCAGTCTAATTATACCCTTAATTAACCTACGCTTGCATTCCTTTAGATATTTAACAAACTAAAATAGTTGTTGAAGCTATAAAATATATCCTCAATCTAAATTAGCTTAAAAATATTTGGGACAGCCCATAGACACAGGTTACATATTGGAAATGTTACAGATTTATGACAATCAGCATGGAATTACGTAAACAGTTTCAAGCAGTAAAGTTTCCTAAACCAATGTAAGATAGCCTCACAGATATGCTTTTCTTAGATATTCTATTAAAATGTTATCAGAAGCATGAGGTCTAAATGATAGCTAATTATTTTCTGAAAAACATGATGATGAACATTTAGCGACAAACTGTATTTTTTTCATTAAAACGGATGTGTTGCTCGTTTGGACAAAAAGTCAGCAAGAATAGTCATGGAAATTTAGAATTTAATCACTAACATATATTGGTATCCTACCGTACTCCCCCAAAAAACACATAAGGAAATAGAAATGTCAAATGAATGCCACTTTTATACAATAAACATACACCTGGCAGTAATGGTATGTCATCACTTTAATATTGTAAATTCTGAATAACAATCGGAAAATGTACGCAATTGTGCTGTCGACACAATACATCAATTGCATTTCACTCGTCACAGAGTTTTCAAATTGGCTCTTTAGATGCTTGCTAAACTGAAACAATTTTAAACTTATTGTAACAGTTATAATCTTATATGAAATGGAAACATTTAAGATCGTTTTCTATCAAGAATGTTTGCGAAAATAGTGATAAAACGCTTTTCCTTGTCCTTTTTATATCCAAATTTTGTCATCTTGGGTATATATGTATTGTCCCCACTTGTCGTCATCTGTAAGCTTTGTTATCATCATGTAACATATTACGCATGAGTTATTTCCGAAAAAATATGCCTGAGTGTATTTACTGCATAGCACAAGACAAATGACGATAAATACATAAAAAAAAATCAAAATTCCTCGATAATCCGGATATGTTTATGTTCGCAACAGTCTTGTTCATTTGTATAAATGTCGAGTTCAAACACAGATGTATGGATTACCCTTGTTGGTTAGTTATAAGCCAGCACTGCTAAAGCGTTACCGTCGATATCTTTGGGAGAGAGCCTTGTGCTTGTAGTTCCTTACATGTGTGGTTGCTACCTAGGTATACTTACAACTGCTGGCGGTTGTGAACTTCATGGGGGCGAATGTGGTCACGGTGGGGGTGGGGCTTGTATCTATGACGTCAGCAGAGTACACACAAGCGGGTAATAAGCATAACAATGCACAGCAATAAGCGTTAGTATAAAATAGATTGTTAATCAACCCTTAGTGTAACATAATATTAGCTGAGGAGGGGTCGATATCTGTCAACAATATTTGAATGTTACATCCATGTTAATGCACGCTATTAATGGTACCCAATCTACACACAATCTACCTCCTATAGACTACTGCATTGAAATCAAGGAAAGATTGAAGTGTATGGTGTATGTGTTGCATAAACACTACTTAGAAGTTTCACAATTTTCCTTAAAGCTGTGCAGGTTCTCTAAAAGGGAACATTTGTACTTTTACCTCAAAACGTTGTTTAACAGAATACACTATTCCAGAGTCAAGGCATTTCGTCAAGTTCACGTTCTTTTATTGAACTTCATTAAAAATACGTTTGGGTCTCTTGTTATCTTATACCGGAAATGACGAAAAATATCAAATGGTTTACCGCCTGCGAAAGATACCGACTGTTTATAACCAAAAAGTTAATTTCAATTGAAAACAGATATCTGCGCAAAGATGAAAAGAATTGTGAAATCTTCCTCTATCCTTTGACCAGTACTTACAGTCTTGCGTGGAAGACGATGTGAGTGGGACAGTTATAGCAGATGTTATAGTGGAGTTAAAGAATATATCAGAAGTGGAAGTTGGAGAGGTAGAAGTGGTAGTAATGGTAGTTGGAGTTGTAGTAGTTGGTATTGGAGTAGTAGTGAAAAAGTCATCTGCAACAAATATGGCGTCAGCAATTAGTTCGAGCATTAATCTCATGACAAATCAATTAGTTCCAGCATTAATCGCATGAAAAATCAATTAGTTCCAGCATTAATCTCATGATAAATCAATTAGTTCGAGCATTAATCTAATGACAAATCAATTAGTTCGAGCATTAAACTCATGACACATCAATTAGTTCCAGCATTAATCTCATGACAAATCAATTAGTTCGAGCATTAATTTCATGACAAATAAAATGGAGTAATCTGTTCTTCTTATGAAAGTGTTAGTTTAATGTTTAATGAAATAATGTTTTTTCTTTAGTTACAAAATTACAGTAACAGTTATTTAGTTTACATTATCTCAAGCGTGCATAGCTTTTTCCTAGACGTTAATACAGTGTTGTTGAGATCCATGAACTCTTTGTAAAGGAAGGACTGCCTTGAGTTGCGTGTTAAAATCTAAACATTTCAAAAAGTATTGTATTAGCTGCACATGAATTATTACCGCACATCCTATCATTATCTCAAATCTGTAGGGAACACCGCGGCTGCCATATCAGATTTGTATTTAACGCGACACATACAATTTGAAGATTAAGTTTTGTTTATTTTTAAAACTTCTTAATAACATTTATTTATAACTGTTGTCCCTAGTTATCTGCCGGCTTTACTGAAGTTAGTTATTAATTAGACGGCGTGAGGAACACCAGATGAGAGCGACAGTAAATGAACACAGGAGACAGGGCATCATATAGACGACCCCAGTTACCAGACACTGAAATGTCAAAGATTAATATGACTTCACAGGTCGATCGGTACTCATTTCAATGAAGATTGCTTCTTTTCCAAGAACTAATTTTTCGTTATTTATTCTGGAGAACATTACTGTTGGTTTAACTCAGAAGCTATGTCTTTTGTTGTTTATGATACGCATACCAAATTGGTCGCTTGATACTTTAATTCAAATTAATTAAACGGATACCTTCCTCCTACGTGCACACAATTTACGCAAAAGACATTATTAGAAATAATAGGTTTTTCGCGAGAAACATGTTTGTCCTATCATGCAAGAGGGATATTAAATTTTCTTTCAGTTACATTATTTCAAGGCATATGAATACATTGACATATTCTTACCTAATTTCCTTATTAAAATTTCTCGGAAATAGTCATTTGAGACACAACCACGAATATAGATGTAATCAAACATAATTATATAGTGATTGACAGTACATTTGTTATTGTTAAGGATTGAACGCTATTAAAGCAAATATTGCAAAGCATGGTAAATTATATCAACGTTACAAATTATTCGCAAAAGCTTAAAAAGAGTTAATCAAATTGTCTATAGTAAACTCATATACTGTACCTCCTGTTCGAGCTGTTAAACAGTTAGAATATTTTAAAAACTAGAACAGCAATATTTGCAATGCAGTTTGGTTTTAATAATTCAATTTTCAGCTATATTTCATTTTTAAAGTAATCACTAGGTACCAGAAGTAAGGAAGTGCCTATTTAAACCTTTGATAGGTAATATATAATGATCCTACGTACCATAATCAAAGTTACTGCAGGTAGGGCGTAAGAATTGTACCTGCTGTCCCCATTGCATGATCGTAAGAGGCGACTATATTTGGGATCTTATCTTTTCTCTTCTTTCCAAACAAGTTTCTTCTTCCTACTGTCTCCCTTGACAATGCCTCACTTTTGGCATTTATATGAGCGTTCGCCCCTGTGATGAAGGCTTTGGGTTCTGTCCCCTAGCCAAGACATACCAGAGTTTTAAAAATGGTAGTTTCTACTCCTGCTTAACGCTCAGTAATTTAGGAGTGGGACGACTGGTTCGCCCGTTGTCAGTATAATGTGACCGGGTGGGGTGTTCTGCTGGGTGTCTCAGGCAGTATGTTTTAGTGAGGTAGCACTATAAAGTCGGCATCAGTTCTGCGCTATCACAGGGAGACAAACACGAACATACCGCAGCCTCCCAAAACACACACGCATACACCACCCGCATACACCACACGCATGCATCTTGCACACAGGGGAGGCCGTCCATAAATGACCATAGCTGTTGACAGGACAGTAAACAATACTAAACCAAGCCAAACCATACAATAAACAAGCAGCCATATTTCTATTGCTTATTCTGCACTCCAAATTCCTTAGTTCGTGACCTGTTTTTACTATTCCTTAATTCTTCAGTGTACTTGAATTTGTATGCTTGCTTAATCTTCAATGCACACGTACGCTTATTAAAAAACCCAAAAGTAATCGTTACTCGTTCTTCCTAGTAAGTTTATGTTGATCAACAGATATTGGATTGTTTTTATTTTGTGATTTAATTTTTTAAATGTTTCAAATCACATTATTAATTACCAATGCATAGTCAATAACTATTAGAAGTAAACAAACTAGAGAGCATTAAATCTTCAACATGAACAACCGGCAATATTGTTTCTTGCTCTAACAGATTGAATTCTTACTGTCATTTTGCCCTTACAACTTGTACAAATCACTTAAATACTCAGATTGACAATACTTGTCATATGCATCAAATCCAAACACTGCTTCTATACAAAGCTGTAAATGATGATGTATACTGTACACAACTCACGCGTATCGGGGAATGTTAGATTTATACTTACTTGCAGGCTTTATTATACTCGAGTACACTAATGGATAAATAGTCCTGAGGTTCTGTACTATAGTGGCCCTGTCAAAGCAATAAAAAGGTAACTATTTACAATAGAAATTTACTAACTCGGATAAAAGCCGTTCAAGTCTTGTTGATCAGTAATAATTATGTTGCATTTCATGTGTACTTATCTGAAACAAAATGTGTTTTTTCTTCAGATTTTTAGTTTTAACTGGATTTTTTTTTTTCTTTTTTTGTAACAGATATAGATAACAGTAAGACACTAAAATATATACTATCCATTTCAAACTTCATTTGATAGAAAGATGTCTAGTCAACTTAATAAACAATTAAATTGTCAATGAAATAGACACCGAAAATAATTTTAAATTTAACTTACACAAATTGTACTTGTTCGCGCATGCCTGGTTCTGGTATCCAGTTGAACCTGATTTCCTGTTTATCGCTATTCCTAGTGTGTGTGAGAGTCGGGCCGTTCGAACAGCTGATGGTTTTGTAGTCACGTGACAGTGTGGGGAGAAAACGACCCCAGGCTCGTGTGCCACCAGATGGAGTTCTAGCCTGTATTATAAACCCGCGGAAGGGCGTACCGCGTCCACCAGCTCCGGGAATTTGTTGATTTGGAATCCCTCGGATAACAACTAAAACAAAGTAAAATTTAAATAAAGTGAATTTTATGAGTTCTGAAAAAGTTACATTTTTTAGCAATTTTGTTTGCTTTGTCGTTCAGCCTTAATTAATTTGAAAAAGACTAATTATAGACTAATAGATACTTTTTTACAGTTATTGTTATGTCTTATCTTATCTGTGATAACCTCAGAAACAGCGACAGAACACCCTTCTTAATAGCCATAGGTATGAACTTAAAATACAAGCATCATGGTATCAGTTTAATGATATGGTATCAGGTATCTAAATAGCATGCCCTCTCAATTTAAAAGGGCTGAATTTCCATTGTCGTACAATGATAAATATACCATCAAACATAATCATGTAAGAACTGAGATGCAATTTTGTGTTTGACATTATGACCCTTGCCAGTCAACTTATGGACATGAATGGTTATGACGTAATAGTTATAATGACTACAATGTTTGGTTTGTTGTTCTGTAAATACTGTTGCAATAACCAAACACAGAAAACGAGCAACAAGAATTATCATTTTAGGACTATTGATTATTTATTTCAAATGTTAATATACAAATTGAGCAACATTGTTAACGGCTTTCGCCATTGCACGACAGACCTATCCCACGTCATTTAAATCACATAGAAAAAACTTGCCATTCGGCAGTATACAATCCTTACACAAGCTTGTTGTTACCATTTTAAATACTTTTTAGTTAATGTCTTAAGTTGGTTTCCAGTTCCAAATATGTCATTAACTTAAGCAGTACAGATGATTTACATTGTGACTTTGACATTGACAGTTTCCCAAATTTCAGATAAGAAGAGGGAACACGGTTATGGAGTAAGACATCAACCCTGAAAGCCATATGTATATACTCATACGATCACAGACACTTATATCAGGAAGATATAAGAGAATACCTATTTTTGGATCAATAATACTTTTAGAATTTTAAATTTTAATACAAGGATTGAACGACATTTATTTTCAATATTTATGCCTATATGAACTCAGAACAATTACAAACAGATTTACCATAAAGCCTTAGCAGGCTTCATGCGATATGTATGTAACCTGTATGCGTTCATACCGACTAGAACATTGACAAAAATGCCGTTCAATGTTAATGTAAATAAAAGGCAGTATATCACACATACCAGACATGTAATATAACTAATATATAGAGGATTGCGCACGAGTGAAAAATATCAAAATACTAGCCACACGAATGAAATATATTTGTTATTACTGAAGACACCATTAAATTTATTTATCACAGTTTTAAAGCATAAAACATGAAAAATGTAAAGCATTAAAAAACGGCGGGAATCAGAAGCGTAACAATTAGCGCCATATGCTAATGACGTCTTGCTTGACAACACGGCTGCGCGCCATTTTGAATGGGATACTCATCGCAATGCCGACGTTTTCTGCTATTTTCTGGTGTGAGTGCTTACAAAACTGTTATTAATTGTATATTTATGTAAATACTTAAATGTGTATACCAAACGTTTCATTTGAATCTGAACAAAAAAAACGTTGCTTTCGAATGCAGCGAATAGAAGATACCGTGATGATTGGTCAATACCAAAAAGTGATATTTCACCATGTGAAAATATCACTTTTGATAATTGTCACAGTGCGAAAGATATCAGTTTTATCATGTTGATAGAATCCGATATCCCACTGGCAAAAATGTAATAAAACATTCTAGTTAAACACTACATAAGAAACGCCGCCACTGACACTTACAGTCGTTTTGGTCTTATTTATTTTATGAATAATAACTATAAATGATGATATAGATCATTTACATAGCACCTTGTGTAATTAACAAACCTGCTTGTAGGCGCTTTATACATGTATTTACATGTTGATGACACAGAGTGAACTATATTTTTCCATCATCAGTGTTATGAACTGTTATGAACTCCGACACAAATGCGATATCATTCAACATATACGTCAGGATTGATAAAGTGAAAGAAACTAAGTAAATACCAATGTGATCACTGTAAGGCTGAGTCAATAAGTCATATTTCAAGATGTACGTACCAGAGGCTTCATAATCACATGTTGACCAGCCATGTACCCACGCCGGTACACCGCGTGACGCCTGGGCCACAGTAAAGGTACAACACAGGTAAATATATATATCGGCCAGGTAGGAGTAGACATTAATTTTGTAACCACCTGACAGCAATCTGTCAGATTACATCATTGACCTTTCTATCCTCCGCAGGCCATCATTGACCCTCCCCAGGGCCGTCAATGACCCCTTCATCGGATCGTAGCAGAGGCAAGAAATAGCGGCGTACTCTTCGAATGTTTGTTTCATTAAGATTATACCATATATACACTGATATATCAAACTCGTTTTGGCAATGTTATTCTTGACAAAGGGGCAACCTTGCCATGCCGCAACTTCCCAGTATGTTTAAACATTGTTATTCCCCAAATATTGTGCAAAGTATCTGATACGAATTGTTGACACTAACCAACACCATCGCCATAGATATGATACATAAATCTAATGAAATAGATCTGACAAATAAAAAAATGTTAATGAAAAATATTTTCAGATATCTTCACTCTGACGTATAATTTGGACGATCGTGGATCCAAAAATCTTGTTAATTTGTAAAAAAGATAAATAAAGAAAACTTAACTATCTAAAATACCGTGAGAACAACTTTATAAATTAAAATGTATTGGTCTATTGCAAAATTGTCAATACCACATTATATTTCATTTATTTTGAACAACCAAATTGATGGAAATAAGACTTCGAAGAATGACATGCATAAAAAAAATATGTAATTTCGTTTAAACTTTATACATATATTGGCAATTTAACGAGGATGTTCACAGCTACAGTAGCATAGATTTTTTTTCTTAAGTTAAGAGACAAGGAGCCAAAATGAATAAATGAGTCAATTAGGTTCAGATTATGCATAAAATAATTATTTTGATGTTTATATTTATAGTGTATGAACCAATTTTCCTCATCTCATCAAAATTTAGATCTGATGGAGGATGTGCGGATATACTATACATGATTAAGTGGAAGTTTTACTCGTACATACTTTTTTGTAATTTCGTGAACGTTCCCTTTCTTGTTGGTATCATCCCTGCCTTCCCAACCAATGGTGTTTATATTTGATGCATTTGTTTTGATATTAAAGATTGTGTTTCGAATATCAGGATTTCCGTGATAGATGTCGACTGCTGACGGACACACTTACAACAGGTTATCTTACGAGACAGGTTGATGAATACTATGGGCAATATTTATGGTCGCCGTTGTGATTTCATTGAAGTATATGTTATTTCTTTGTGTAATATGAAGGGCGATGTTTTTGACTATGCTCATTATTGTTTCCTTGTTGTTTGGTTATCACTACCACAGTTCTTGGTGTGATGACGTGAATTTATTGGGACTTGACTTAGATTTACATGGATGATATCGTTTATAATGTAGAAGACTCTTATCTTTTCCTGAACACCTGGTATGACTAGCATTGTTCTTTTGTCGACTGTGTTCATGTCAAACTATCCTTCGTTCACATTTTGCCCTAGTTTTATGAATTCTGCTTTTGAATTATGGTTGGTGCCTTTTTTACTATTTGATGCAAAATGTTCGTTGACATTGAAATAATTGGTTAAAAGAATTTGAGTGGACCAGACAGCTTCGGGTGCAGGAGGTGGGTGTTTAATGTTATTATATGGTAATTAGTCTTAAATTAGTCCAGGATTGACATAGCAAGTTTGCTTCTTCCCGAATCTCTTTTGCCTTTTCATATTGATTTGGTAAAATTGTATTTTTGTTTTGAGGGGAAATATGCTCAAAACTCCACCGTTCAAGATAGAAAACCTTTAATGTTTTATATTATAATCGAGGATGTTCATTTGTTGTAATCTTTTCAAAACTGTGATCAGATAATCTTTCAAATTAATATTTAAACATAAAAGAAGTCCAAATTACCTTGGAAGATTTACAAATTCCTCATGTGTATTATTTCTCTTGATTCTCCACAATTGCTATATATAACTACAGTACGTCAGCCGACGACCTACCCCCGAGTGTACACCAGCCAGGGTCACCCACGACCGTGTTCTGGTACACACATATTAACAGCTTGTTCCTGTATTCTACTCAAATATACGCTCTATTAACACTGAGTTCAGGAAAACCGGCAGGAATATTCGTTGCAAACAGGAAATAGTTTTGTTTATTTACCAGTTAACACTGAATGACCTTGTTGTATATACAATTAGATATATATTTGTACTTTTGGATAAACCCATTCGATGATTTATGCAAAATAAAACATATATAGATGCGAAAAACAAAAATTATCTTAGTAATTC
This sequence comes from Mizuhopecten yessoensis, assembly GCF_002113885.1. Taxonomy (NCBI): domain Eukaryota; kingdom Metazoa; phylum Mollusca; class Bivalvia; order Pectinida; family Pectinidae; genus Mizuhopecten; species Mizuhopecten yessoensis. Next base: position 307,774 of record NW_018408820.1, on the reverse strand, counting down.
CTTACACGATCCAAAAGGAAGAAAATTTGGTCATGTTTTAGATAATGCTTCGATTAAATGGTCTGATTGTTGATGCCGTCTAATATACAACTTTTATGATGTCATGGTGCGTAGGATACCACTAATACGTTTATAAAGATGGATGGCATAATTACTAAAGAAGAACATATGCTATACACATATATGTAAGTTAATTTGAACTCGATACCGACATTAAACTAGGTAACTTTATTCTTAAAAATATATGAGCTGTTGCCAGAGTGCATTTATGGGCAGTATTGATACTAGTTATAGATAATAAGCGAAAGATAAATAGAATTACGTCTGTTAGATCTTAATGGTACAATAAGCAACATCCTAATGAACGTTATCGCACTATACATCTTTCTGCCACCCATGAAGTATTCATATTCCCTAAAACAACACCAATGCATTGTCATGCAATGGTAAAAGTTAAACCTACCAAATTCAGCTGCCAATCGTTTATACCATGATTGCTACGGTTCAATTGATGGTTAGCTGATTTTTTGACGTTGTATTTGAAACGCTGGATATAACTGATTACAAAGTATACACTTAAAGTTCGAAAGGATATGTCGAACATTTCCTCAAAAATATTAAAATACAAGCAAAAAGACGGCTTTCAATTGACATTCATTATCAATTAGGAGATATAACACAATGTTTACCTTATGTATTTGCCATTTACAGCTATAAGTCATATTGACTACTTAAACGTAAGTCGATCTAGATTGGAGAGAAAAAAGCGAAATATCGACCGCGCGAAATTATAGCCCGTGAAGTATTTCGTCTTTGCGTATTGAAGAGTGATCCTCTCTTGTGAGAAGGTATTGATTGTAACGTCATTTGTTTGTGAGAGTAACGTCATCATTTTTTGACAAAACGACGTAATTTTCTCACACAAACCAATGACGTAACAATCAATATCTGCTCACAAGAGAAGATAACTCTGCAATACGCAAAGACGGAATACTTCAATTGCAACGAATATATTAATCATCAAACCTACATTTTATCTATACTGATCAAACATAACACTTACATTGCGTCTCAATGGAACACCACCTGCTTAACATCGTTTGCGAGAAAGTATTCATGAGTATGTAATTTTTTAAAGGAAAATTGCTTGTCATGTTGTGTTGTCAAGGAAACAATTGGGCATCATGTATCGTCGTCAAGGGAATATTTCCTATTTTATTCTGTTGTCAAGGAAGCAATGACTTTTGTTGATTTTTTTCTCTCGGAACTATTACATGCCATGTAGTGTTATCATGTTAACTTGTCGACCTGGCATTGAAGTCAATGACATTAAGCAAAGGAGCATTGTCTTAATTTTCTGGTTGTCACAGAAATGTTGTCTACCTTGTATTGCTGTCCGAGAAAGCACTTTCCTATCTTTCGTAGGTTGGATATATTAAATCTGATGATACTGAAATTATAATATCCCTATGTTGGCTTTGCATCGCCGCCAATGACTAATGCCATGTATACCTGTCAAGAAAATTTTGAATGTCTTGCACTGTTTCAAGTCTACTTTCTCGAGTTGCTTCTTAGCATTGGGTCTTGGTGTTTATTGTGTGTATTGCGAAGCTTTCATTTTGATTACTTCAAAACTCATGACATTAAAATCACTGTGTGTGTCTAAGATGCACTCGTCTGTGTATGTTTATGCAGCAGATAGGCAACAACTTATGCATTGTATTATGTTGTTATATTTACTATGGTATACCAATAAATTGTATTGTCCAGAAAGCACTACATACCTTGTATGGGTTTCTGCTGACAAGCGGTCGGATTCTGGCACGCTACGAAGTATTGTTGAGAAAGGAGTACGCTATATGGAGCTTTTTCTTGCCTGTTCGGGATACGCTGCTGTGTTTGACGGTCCCGGTGCACGGGCTGAAGATTTACGCACGACTCTGTCTGAGTGGGTGCTCCCTGAGGGTAGCTGTTTACACCCACAGAAAACACACCAATTAGCATGTACACACACGTTAACACAATCATAGCTAGTGTTTAAAATATCAGTATAAGATACTAATAAAGACTTTCGAAAAGCAACACCTGAAACTGGCTCAAGCAATGTCAATAGCTAATACCACTGGCAAGGTATGTTTAAAATCACAGGAAAGAAATTTTGAGATCTTCAGTCATCCCCAGTACATCTAAGACCCGCTCTGTGCCGATAAGTGTCTCCTTGTTTATCTTCAATGTAAAATATATCAACCTCTCTCTTATGAATTCGCGTTTTTTCTCATCACATGGTCATCATTTTTTTTTATTTCAGCCAATGAAAACCGCCGTTAGAAACGACAAGGGATGAATAAAGCAATATTTATGACAAGAAATACGACCCGTCATCGGCAGGCGACATTATTCAGGTTTGACTCAGATGAAGGCAATGCGACTTCCGTGTGTGTGTGTCAATGTACTGGGGCGTTGTAAAGGGTAGCAGTGTATTCGTATAAACATGTACCTGATTATGAGGTGGGTGTAAACGATTCACACACCCAGAATGCTTTTCAATAAATGTCCAGGTATGAAATAATCTCAAAACATGTGCGCACTTATATCATTAAAATATCGTTAAAACGTCATTTATTGGTTAAGAAAGAAGTTGAATTCAAACTTAGCTGAAGTCCAAATAGGACCACCTGCTAACCGGAAAAACACCTGGGTTCAGTTTATGTATGTTTGTTGACGTTCATAGAACAGACTATGTCAACAGAAGGTATATTGACTACCTATGATAAATAAGTTAACAATTTGAAGAACTTGTTGACATGTTGTTGTCAGACATTGTGCAGCCTATACTTACAGTTAGTTTCTATATCATTAAACAGCTCTAGAAGTGTTGCGAGGTTGCAATTTTAATATTTTCCGGGTTTTTTTGTGTGTGTGGCATTATTCGGAACAATAACAACAAAAATAAAATGAAAAGAAGCATTTCTAATTAACCCTACAAATATTTTATTTATAGCAAAATATGTAACACTTGTTACACAAAGTGTTTTTTATTAGATTTATTGACGACGCGGTGTACCTGCACATTTCGATCAAGATAATTGAGTCCGAGCTGTACTTTTTCCGGAAGTACGTCACGAAAATGGACGCTGATGACGATGTGTGGAGCCACCTTAAAATGGTACGTTGTTCTAAATGGAAACTCTATTTCTTTGTATGGTGCATATCTTGCTCTATGTCGTTATTTTTGTACAGGTATGTAACTTAAAAAGCAGTAATAAGTTGTATCGAATATATATATATGAAATATAATTATATTCGCCGTGATAATAGTTATGGTTAGAATGTGACTACGAAAACAATAAATATAAGTTCTCAATGACGGCTGAAGGTTTCGAAGAATGCAACGGCAGCAGAAACTGCATTATTGTTGGATTAATATAACCACAAAACAAAGTAAAAACACGATTACTGAAGCTACACTGAAGAAAACAACGGTAATGCGAACTCTAAATCGAAAAAAACTAGGGCAAATTATTAGGAAAAGTTCACAAGGAGACACTTCAAAACGTATAAGAAGGATAAGTGTTTCTTTATTTACAGTTCCCATAGGATAGCATTACTGAATTTCAGGATTTTTTCCTTTGCGCTAGATTTTCTTTTTGAACTTAAGTTTCGCTCCGAGATGAAAACTCTTACGTAAAAGAAATTTCGTGAAATTAAGTAAGATTCGTGTAATTGAACCCTTTTCGGCTTATCTAGACTTGATGACAACATATTGTTCTCTTGACTAATGTGTTCTGCACTAGCTCAATACTTTGTTCTTTAAGTGACCTAACCAGAAACTTGTCTGCAACAAATACCCGAATGCAACCCACAAAAAGTTCTTGTCAATAAATATTTTCGCTAGATGTCTTAGAATAAATTGACCTAATAAAAACTTTTGGCGATGAAAAAAAAATATTTTCTCAGTGAATTATTATTATAAAGCGTTATTTTCATTGGTAAAAATGCAATCACATTTAGAATGTAAAGAAAAAAGGTTCGGCGAATCTTTTTGTTTGCCAGGCAACTGACTTTCTGGTTTATCAATATTCAGCGGTGTGTTTATCTGTTAATCTAACATTTAAAAAACCAGTAACGTATGCAGTACGACTTGCGTTTTACCTCTGTATCTGACAAAATATCGAAGCACATATTTCTCTCGACTTCGAACTACTTTTTTTTTTATTTCCTAGCACATCGCTTGGCAACACCTCTTTTTTGGCTTTATTTTTTAACGTTTGCGCAGGTGAGGAAGGCAAGGGATCTCTCAACAGGCCGGGACATACCAAAGTCCTTAAAATGGTAGTTGTTATCCCCTACTTAACGTTCAGCATATAGAGTAATGGCAACACATGATTCGCCATTGGTCAGTATAATGTGAAAGGGCAGAATGCTGTACTTTGTGTGTTGGGCATGGTATTTCAGTGAGATAGCACTATAAAGTCGGTATCAGATCCGCACCATCAAAAGGAGGCAAATACACCAATGTGACCTGTCTCCAGCAAACATACACATATGCATGCATACAAAACCCACTTGGAGGCACGTCCTTGAATGACCTAAGCCCTTTATAGGACGTTAAACCATGAACATGCACAATCGACCGATTTTAACATCCAACCAAAGTTCTGGTCATACTAAAACTGTGTTATCATAGATAGACATTTATGGAGCTTTCTGCTGTATTCCTGTAACAGAGGTCATTATTTGTTTAATGCCTCTGCTAGGAGTCGAACCCGGGACCTCTGGTTTACTAGTCTAACGCTCTAGCCGAGTCGGTAGGAAGTGGCTAGTATTTTACCAGGGTGACATACTCCCCCTCCAGGAAAGAACTCGTCCCGAGTTTTCCAGGGGTCATAGCGATTCCTTTACAAGTATAGTATTTTTGTCAAATTTCCCGGGTCCCTACGTGGGCGCCAATGTAACAGAGGTCATTATTTGTTTAATACCTCCGCTAGGAGTCGAACCCGGGACCTCTGGTTTACTAGTCTAACGCTCTACCGAATGAGCCGAGTCGGTAGGAAGTGACTAATATTTTACCAGGGCGACATTCCTGTATTTAATTATGTTGATATTTTTAATTATCAATAAATAAATATGTATTTGGAATGATTAATAATCAAAAGCAAAAAATGACCTTATGGAAAGGAATTTTCTGGGCTCTTCAAAAATACATCTCACTCCTACATGTAACCACATTAGACATTTTATATGACTCGCCAGTTAAGATGGATTAACGACCATATTCGTAATACTAGTCACATGAACCAATCACAGATGTCGTGACAAAGCTGAAATAGAGCGGGTAAGGAGTAGGGATACGGTAAGAGGTGTGCGGAGGGGCGAATGAAGGGAACGGGGGAAAGGGGGGGGGGGAGAGGAAGGGGAGCTGTTGTGGAGGAAAGAGCACGAGGACGAAAAAAAGAAGTAGGACAATGAGGAAGACGGAGACGAAGATGAGGGGAAGGAGGAAGCGAAGGAAGAGTGGGAGGAACGGGAATGTGAAGCAGGAGGAGAGGAAGTAGGGAGCGGGGAGGAAGAAGCGAGAGAAGAAGGAGGGGAAGACGGAGGAAGTGAAAGAGAAATGAGAGGAATGAGAATGGGGAGTATTAGGAAGGGAAGTATGAAGCGGGAGAAGGAGGTCGAGAAGAAAGGGGAGCTGCTGGGGAAGAAAGGGAAGGAGGGGCGGAAGGAGAAGGATGGACAAAACGATAAAACGACGGATAAGGGAGATGGATGAGGGGGAGGGGGGGTAAGGAGCGGCATAATGAGGAAATGGAGCGGTTTGGGAAGGAGGAGGAAAAGAACTGCTTAGGAAGAAAGGGGAAGTAGGGGCGGGATGAGAAAGAGGGACAGAAGGAGGAAATGAAGTAGGAGGAAGAGGGAGGAGGATTGGTAGTAGGAGGGGAAGTAGAGAGCGGGTGGGGGAAAGGGAAGGGATGTGGTTTCTTCGGTGGATAGAAGGAGAGGAAGAATTGGGTAGGAAAGACGCTTAGGTTTTAACTGCTTCAAATCACGTATTGATGACGTCATAACTGATGCTGTAAATAATCTACACGACGTGACGTATTCGTTTCTGTATTCATACGCCCCTCGGAAGGATATTTGTTGACCAGCAATATCACATTTTGCGAACAAAACATAGCAATCATATTCAGATGATGGAGATACGCATCTACTCATAGATCTAATAGATTAAAAGCATTGTCGCGAAGGCAAAAAAAAAGATAAACAACTCCGGTCAATATACAAATACCCGAAAATTGACTTTTCTAACGTCATATATTGGTTGATACCCATCCAGCTGTGCTATACGCCGAACTATGCTCTGATTTATAGCAGGAAAGTCAGCCGTTAGTTTCTCTCCTACGTTTGTCATCATATCATTCCTCATGTCTCCTTAATGTCTGTTGTTGCCTTTTTATATTAAATAATTCCGTTGATGGCCTTGTTTGCTCTGCTAGCCTGCGGTATAATGTATCTTTTTTCTTTATCAGTTTACTTTAAGTGATTAGGCTACTAATGGCGCCTCCGTCAATATATAAAAATTGTAAGCAATCATACATGTATATTTGTACCACGCAAATCCAATTTAGGGTTTGCTCTTCTGAGGTTAAATTCACGTTCAAATCTCGTTTTGATTTTGTGTAACAGTATTTTATTAGATGTCACAAATAATTATCCATTTCAAAAGCAATCATGCATCCGAAAGAATTGTCCATAAATTAGACACTTAAATTGTAAATTTTTTTAAAAAGTTTTTTTTAAGATAATGACCAATTTGGCGACCATTTTGGGAGTGAATTTCTTATGCTCGCAGCAACGTCAAAATTGCACCTTTTAACACTTGCTTATTAACTAAAATTGTAAATGTGTTGCCATTTTTAATTGTAGCAATTTGATTAAAGTGGGAAATTATACAATATTGCTCAGCGAGTCCCAATCTTTTTACCGTTTTAATAAGAGAATCGGATTTTCCTTCAAATCGGTGAATATTAAGAAAACTTAGTCATCAAAACGTTTTATATCAATCGTTTCATCAGCAAAAATTGGTGAAAAAAAAAGATTTTTATATTTAAAAATAGGGTGTAACTTATACTATCTTTCTGAGACCAAATATACTTTCGAAATGCGCGTTCTATTTTTACCAATTATGTAAACGTTCATAGATTTCTGATGACAGACTTGCAATAAACTGTATGATTTTGCTTTGCTTACATTAAAAATGATAAATTTTACCAAATATCATATTTTATGTAAAATCTGTGTTTGAGCGCACGAACATATCATTTTCTTTGTATTTTCTATTTATTCATATTCTCCTCTTTAAAATAAGGTACGGCTAAAAAAAAAAAAAAAAACAGAAGAAAATTTTGACTTTTCACAAGAGCAGAGCCTTAAGCAATGTGCTTCATGGCTCATGAATTTGCATAGAATCCCATTTTATAATGTACATAAAACATTGAAATATTTTTAAATACATATCCGTGTCCGGAACCTGGAGATGGCAATAGATACCTTTATTGTATCAACGCTATACGTCAATTAAAACAGAAGCACTTTGACAATTTATGCAAATACATTTGTTTCTAAAATTGATTATCAAATAGAAGCATATCAAATAATAACAAAGACCGAAAATTAATTTCACTGTTTGGTTTTAATTAATTATATATACTGAGTAAGTTGTGGCGAATAATGGCCAAGTACTTCGACCTTACGACAGCTAGAAAGATGGAGGAAACTGGGACCAGGATATTCCCCCAAACTCAATAGCTGAAACTATTTGACTATAAATTTCAATAAGACTTAACTTACAAGTCTGTAAAAAATCAACAGCAATCTGTTGTCGAAGATAAAATCAGCTGCGACAGCCAAAAAGATGGAGGAAACTGGGACCAGGATATTCCCCCAAACTCAAAAGCTGACACTTTTGCATAAAAATTGTCCAAAGTCTCGAATTTGCACAACTGTAATGAACACATGGCAGCAGTCTTTTGTCCAGGAAAAAATCGTCCTGCACCTCCAACATAGTGGTCGAAGTCTTGACAAGTGGAAGGAACTTTCTGCGAATATATAACAGGCAGACACACAGCAGAAGGAAATCGTAAAATAATGGGAAGGGAGGGTGGGATTAAAAAGGCTTAAAGGTTTCTGAATACTCGTGATGGCTGCTCAAAGGAAATGGTAAAGAACGATAACTCTAAATTCCGAATAAAGGGAAATAACTCTCATGCTCAGAAACAAAGACGCAAATATCAGGAATATTGTACACAACATTTTTAAACTACTGAATATGGCGTATGTCTTCATATGATAAATTAAATTATATTTTAGGAATAATTTTTATTATCAAATAGAAGCATATCAAATAATAACAAAGACCGAAAATTAATTTCACTGTTTGGTTTTAATTAATTATATATACTGAGTAAGTTGTGGCGAATAATGGCCAAGTACTTCGACCTTACGACAGCTAGAAAGATGGAGGAAACTGGGACCAGGATATTCCCCCAAACTCAATAGCTGAAACTATTTGACTATAAATTTCAATAAGACTTAACTTACAAGTCTGTAAAAAATCAACAGCAATCTGTTGTCGAAGATAAAATCAGCTGCGACAGCCAAAAAGATGGAGGAAACTGGGACCAGGATATTCCCCCAAACTCAAAAGCTGACACTTTTGCATAAAAATTGTCCAAAGTCTCGAATTTGCACAACTGTAATGAACACATGGCAGCAGTCTTTTGTCCAGGAAAAAATCGTCCTGCACCTCCAACATAGTGGTCGAAGTCTTGACAAGTGGAAGGAACTTTCTGCGAATATATAACAGGCAGACACACAGCAGAAGGAAATCGTAAAATAATGGGAAGGGAGGGTGGGATTAAAAAGGCTTAAAGGTTTCTGAATACTCGTGATGGCTGCTCAAAGGAAATGGTAAAGAACGATAACTCTAAATTCCGAATAAAGGGAAATAACTCTCATGCTCAGAAACAAAGACGCAAATATCAGGAATATTGTACACAACATTTTTAAACTACTGAATATGGCGTATGTCTTCATATGATAAATTAAATTATATTTTAGGAATAATTTTTATTATCAAATAGAAGCATATCAAATAATAACAAAGACCGAAAATTAATTTCACTGTTTGGTTTTAATTAATTATATATACTGAGTAAGTTGTGGCGAATAATGGCCAAGTACTTCGACCTTACGACAGCTAGAAAGATGGAGGAAACTGGGACCAGGATATTCCCCCAAACTCAATAGCTGAAACTATTTGACTATAAATTTCAATAAGACTTAACTTACAAGTCTGTAAAAAATCAACAGCAATCTGTTGTCGAAGATAAAATCAGCTGCGACAGCCAAAAAGATGGAGGAAACTGGGACCAGGATATTCCCCCAAACTCAAAAGCTGACACTTTTGCATAAAAATTGTCCAAAGTCTCGAATTTGCACAACTGTAATGAACACATGGCAGCAGTCTTTTGTCCAGGAAAAAATCGTCCTGCACCTCCAACATAGTGGTCGAAGTCTTGACAAGTGGAAGGAACTTTCTGCGAATATATAACAGGCAGACACACAGCAGAAGGAAATCGTAAAATAATGGGAAGGGAGGGTGGGATTAAAAAGGCTTAAAGGTTTCTGAATACTCGTGATGGCTGCTCAAAGGAAATGGTAAAGAACGATAACTCTAAATTCCGAATAAAGGGAAATAACTCTCATGCTCAGAAACAAAGACGCAAATATCAGGAATATTGTACACAACATTTTTAAACTACTGAATATGGCGTATGTCTTCATATGATAAATTAAATTATATTTTAGGAATAATTTTTATTATCAAATAGAAGCATATCAAATAATAACAAAGACCGAAAATTAATTTCACTGTTTGGTTTTAATTAATTATATATACTGAGTAAGTTGTGGCGAATAATGGCCAAGTACTTCGACCTTACGACAGCTAGAAAGATGGAGGAAACTGGGACCAGGATATTCCCCCAAACTCAATAGCTGAAACTATTTGACTATAAATTTCAATAAGACTTAACTTACAAGTCTGTAAAAAATCAACAGCAATCTGTTGTCGAAGATAAAATCAGCTGCGACAGCCAAAAAGATGGAGGAAACTGGGACCAGGATATTCCCCCAAACTCAAAAGCTGACACTTTTGCATAAAAATTGTCCAAAGTCTCGAATTTGCACAACTGTAATGAACACATGGCAGCAGTCTTTTGTCCAGGAAAAAATCGTCCTGCACCTCCAACATAGTGGTCGAAGTCTTGACAAGTGGAAGGAACTTTCTGCGAATATATAACAGGCAGACACACAGCAGAAGGAAATCGTAAAATAATGGGAAGGGAGGGTGGGATTAAAAAGGCTTAAAGGTTTCTGAATACTCGTGATGGCTGCTCAAAGGAAATGGTAAAGAACGATAACTCTAAATTCCGAATAAAGGGAAATAACTCTCATGCTCAGAAACAAAGACGCAAATATCAGGAATATTGTACACAACATTTTTAAACTACTGAATATGGCGTATGTCTTCATATGATAAATTAAATTATATTTTAGGAATAATTTTTATTATCAAATAGAAGCATATCAAATAATAACAAAGACCGAAAATTAATTTCACTGTTTGGTTTTAATTAATTATATATACTGAGTAAGTTGTGGCGAATAATGGCCAAGTACTTCGACCTTACGACAGCTAGAAAGATGGAGGAAACTGGGACCAGGATATTCCCCCAAACTCAATAGCTGAAACTATTTGACTATAAATTTCAATAAGACTTAACTTACAAGTCTGTAAAAAATCAACAGCAATCTGTTGTCGAAGATAAAATCAGCTGCGACAGCCAAAAAGATGGAGGAAACTGGGACCAGGATATTCCCCCAAACTCAAAAGCTGACACTTTTGCATAAAAATTGTCCAAAGTCTCGAATTTGCACAACTGTAATGAACACATGGCAGCAGTCTTTTGTCCAGGAAAAAATCGTCCTGCACCTCCAACATAGTGGTCGAAGTCTTGACAAGTGGAAGGAACTTTCTGCGAATATATAACAGGCAGACACACAGCAGAAGGAAATCGTAAAATAATGGGAAGGGAGGGTGGGATTAAAAAGGCTTAAAGGTTTCTGAATACTCGTGATGGCTGCTCAAAGGAAATGGTAAAGAACGATAACTCTAAATTCCGAATAAAGGGAAATAACTCTCATGCTCAGAAACAAAGACGCAAATATCAGGAATATTGTACACAACATTTTTAAACTACTGAATATGGCGTATGTCTTCATATGATAAATTAAATTATATTTTAGGAATAATTTTTATTATCAAATAGAAGCATATCAAATAATAACAAAGACCGAAAATTAATTTCACTGTTTGGTTTTAATTAATTATATATACTGAGTAAGTTGTGGCGAATAATGGCCAAGTACTTCGACCTTACGACAGCTAGAAAGATGGAGGAAACTGGGACCAGGATATTCCCCCAAACTCAATAGCTGAAACTATTTGACTATAAATTTCAATAAGACTTAACTTACAAGTCTGTAAAAAATCAACAGCAATCTGTTGTCGAAGATAAAATCAGCTGCGACAGCCAAAAAGATGGAGGAAACTGGGACCAGGATATTCCCCCAAACTCAAAAGCTGACACTTTTGCATAAAAATTGTCCAAAGTCTCGAATTTGCACAACTGTAATGAACACATGGCAGCAGTCTTTTGTCCAGGAAAAAATCGTCCTGCACCTCCAACATAGTGGTCGAAGTCTTGACAAGTGGAAGGAACTTTCTGCGAATATATAACAGGCAGACACACAGCAGAAGGAAATCGTAAAATAATGGGAAGGGAGGGTGGGATTAAAAAGGCTTAAAGGTTTCTGAATACTCGTGATGGCTGCTCAAAGGAAATGGTAAAGAACGATAACTCTAAATTCCGAATAAAGGGAAATAACTCTCATGCTCAGAAACAAAGACGCGAATATCAGGAATATTGTACACAACATTTTTAAACTACTGAATATGGCGTATGTCTTCATATGATAAATTAAATTATATTTTAGGAATAATTTTTATTAAAAATCTGGTTGGTGATCTATGAGGCTTTCGATACCAAACTCTGGTAAATGTCCTCTCCCTCCTATTTCTCATAATAATTTAATATTTGATGATGACTTTGAAAAAGATAATATTTTTAACGATTATGCTTGCTCCAAAGCTTCTGTTGACGTGTCTAACGTTAAACTTCCACACATAACTGGCGCATGTGACAAGCGTCTTGCTGACATTGACATTTCTCCTACAGAGGTTAGTGACGTCATTAAAGATCTCACCTTGTCAATGCGCGACTGGTGAAGAGGCTGTACATATTATAAGTGATGATTCGAGTAAATATTTTATAAATCTCTAACCTCTGCTACATATCCTAAGATTTGGAAACATGCAAATGCTATGCCTGTTTATAAGAAAGGAGATAAGTCGTCTCAGTCAAATTGTAGACCTATTTCTGTATTATCTATAGTTGGTAAGCTCATAGAACGGTGAGTACACAAGCATGTTTATAACTTTCTCCTAGACAATTCCCCGTTGTCACAAAATCTGTCTGACTTTAGAATCGGGCACTCACCTCAAAATTAGCTTCTTTCGATCGTCCATGATATCACCTCAGCATTAGCTAAAGGCAGAGAAATCCGTAAGGTATTCTTTGATATGAACAAAGCTTTCGATAGAGTTTGGCATCGTGGTCTTTTCTTGCAATTATCTAGTTTGTGCATTAGTGGAAACATCACCTATCACATCGTACCCAAAGAAGTGTTATAAATGCAAAAAACACGTCAAGCTGGAGTGATATCTCAACTGATGTTCCACAAGAATCTATTTTACGCCCTTTGATGTTTTTGATTTTGGTACATGTAAATTATATTGTCAATGACGAAGAAGCAATAAATACTACATATTTGCTGACGATACGTCCCTTTATACTATTGTTGATATACACTATTGATTGGTACAGATCTCATAGAGATCTCCATAAATACACATTTGGTAAAAACGATGGCTTGTAGACTTCAATCCCCTTTATTATATGCTTTGAAATTTCTCGCAATCTCATTGGTTGGTCCTATACACATGACCAATCCTCAAAAACCCATGTAGACTGGTTATCCGGTTAATATCGATTTCTAAATATAGCCTCTATCGAAATTCCCCGGAACTTGTCGTAGCGCATGCGCAGTTAGAACGGAACGGGATCTGTCAGACAACAGAGAGGATGGCTAAGCCTCTTTTACGTCTGAAAATTTCCAAAAACTACTCGAAGATGCTGTTATCACAAAAAAAAACACGACACGCACAGTGCGTGAACCTTGACGATGTCTTCGAAAGCTACGTTGCCGAACTGTTGGATTCAACCCTGGCTAAATTTTACACGAAGGGTCGTTGCAGCAGAGACGTATATACGTCTCTGGTTGCAGTAAAAGTTAACAATAAAAACACTTACTGTTGAAGCATATAATAAAACAATTATGGCCTTTTGTGCTGCTAAATATGATGTGAAATGAACCCGAAAAAATCATATTGACCTCGGCTTCGCTTCGGTTAATATCGCTTTTTCATGTTCATATTACATCATATTCACCAGCACAAAAGTCCATAATTGTATAATAATAGTCAGCAGGAACAGAGAACGTTTAGCTCACCCTCTTCTAATCAATATCCCTATTAACGAAGTAAGTTTTCACAAACATCTCCGTGTCTACATATCTTACAATTATACATAGGAAAACCATATCCAGTACATTATTGAGAAAGTACCCTATATCAGGAAACAGGATGACAAACCCTTGTCATAAGACGTCAAATCCATAAAGTAATCAAATTTCACAAAATGGTTCATGGAATGGTTCCTCCTTACTATCAAGACATCCTCCCGAATAGAAATGCTGATGTACATACTCATGCCAACAGAGATGTAGACAACTTTCATCACATTTTTGTCGCTCTACTTTGTTTCGAAATTCGTTCAATACCGTTCGTCCTAAATTGTCGGAACTCTCTTTCTCCTTACAGCAGCATCGCTTAGTAACCTTAGAGAACATTTATATAGGCAGGCCAGTTACTTTATGCATCATAATTTATTTATTTTGTGGATAGAGTGGTCAGATATAGTCAAATGTAAATACAGTGTGAAATGATTCGGTAAGGAATTTTGTGAAGTTTGTTAAAGGGAACAGGAAATATACAAACATGGGTGGGGCCTGTTCGTGTATGCGGAACAACCGGAAAGTCCGCTTATTAATGTATTTTGTTGGGGTATAAATCTGGACGGACCTGCAAACGTTTATGCAGGCCTTGCAAGGCTTTGTCAAGGCTCGCCTGAAAGCAGCATCATATTACTAGGTCCGACATTATTTGGTAAACGAACAACTGTCGTCCGAACGAAAACGGCCCAGAAAAAAAGTTTTACATTGTTATTTTATGGCAGAGCTCATTCAACGCTGCAACCGTATTTAGAACCCCCCGCTGTTGTCGTTCTAGCATGCATCCATTTATGGTTTGAAAATTACACGGCAAGCACACAATACACAAAAGGGTTTTTTTTTCAGATAAGCTCGTACACGCAAAAGTTTTACTGAAATTATGTCATTTAGAAGCTAGCCCAATAGTTTGAATATTTGTAAACGATCCCCCAGAAACTTTGTTGTGTTTGAATGTTCGGAGATGACCTCTGTGTAACATGTGAAGTCAGATGATATGCTGATGACGTCATCGGTGAACGACCGCATTGAGTAATGTACACATGCTTATCTTCACGACGGACTAATCTAATTCCGTGTCAGTATTATCAATTACCTAACGGTAATGATTGAGATCGATAGCTCGGACTGGAATGTGTACACATATGATACTTATGTATGTGTATGAAACCAGTCACGTAGTCAACCACCGATGGAAGAACACGTATAGATATAAACTTGATTGTATCAACTTCATCCTCGATACCCCCGGGGTTACGATCACTTTCGCTGAATAGGTCATACCAAAATTCAAGGCACTCGACTAGCTATTTGATTGGTCTCAGGAAAGTGTCCTGATCAATTGCGGGCTTATACCTGTCATTTGAAGATTAAAGAGGGGCGACAAACACGCAGTGTAACGTTGGTCTCCTTTTTCGTGTGAATAATATTCATGTGATCGTTATCGGAGTAAAGTGATATGTTTCAATGAATCTGATGTCACTAGAGGATTTAACGGATATTTTTAAACTTCATTCTTACATATGTATCAGAAATTAACATAAAGCTCTCTATTAATCGATGGAACACTCTTTTATCATATGAAATCATTTTCTGTACTTTTTCGTTCTTCAAACACAGCCATGTAAAATGTCCGAAGTATTCCTACACAAAAGTTCTGATAGATCAAGATATATACAAATTGCGCTTTAAATTATGGCGCGAGTCTGGGATTTAAGCATACGTCACATTTTGCTGACATCACCAACACAGATACATATCTACTTCTGGTTTAGTTTAAACATATTTATTGCCAAAATTAGTCAAGGGATTAGGCACAAGTTATAACAACTTATCAACGCCTTCTCCCAATATACATTTGAAATGACATTACAATAATGACAAAAATTATTACAATTTGAACTCAAAATCTCTTGCCTGATTTAATAAAGTTTTGCACAGATCTAAAAATGTTTGAGTTAAGGTCCACGGAAAATTGGGAATTTTTTTTCATAACAGAACTGTAAATTCCATTTACATGATCCCCCACTTTGCATTCGAATTAAAAGTTACCCCTAAATGTTTATGATAATCTGTAAAGTTTAAGACTTTTCCATCAAATTCTAAATCTAAGTCTTCTTCGATATCGATTGAATTCGAAATAAACAATACATCTGTTTTTTCAGGATTAAAATTAACCAACCAGGCTTTGGACCAAGTATTTAAGAACTCTAGGTCTCTATTTAAAGGTTCTTGAATTTCTAGAGAAGATGAAGATGACTTAAGTAATGATTTATCGTCTGCAAAAAGACGAGACGTTGATTCAAAAATATCTGCTATGTCATTAATAAATATAAGAAATAAAAGTGGGCCAAGAATTAAAAAATCATTAAAAAATCCTTAAATTATTTAGTCTGAAGAATCTCCTAGAAGAGATGAAAGTACTAAAGACTCGTTGTTAAGAATTTTTCTTTATATAACATATATATATATATATATATATTATTTTATTTTTATTACTTTTTTTGGTTAGATGTAGTGGTAGTATTTAATTTCGTGCGGGGAGAGGGGATGACTTCCGGATCCGCAACAGTTGGCAATTGGTGTTCTAATTCTTCTTCTTCTTCAGCCATGAACTGATCGACATACGCAGATGTGCAAGAAACCTTTTAACGGTGTTTCCAAGATGGCCGCTGCGGTCTCTGATTAGCCGTATGATTATGACCGATTTTTGATAACTCCATGACGGTATCGCCAGCCTTCCTACACAAACCGTACATGTTCATATGCCGTTTCAATAGTCGTTGATTAAAATATAAATGTTCATTTTCCGTTGTTTATATTTGTACATAACGTTTGAGAGTAGGGTTCCGCTAGTAGTAGTAGTATTTGTTATAATAGATAATTAGAAGGGTCTTCATGCTGACCCAGCTTTACCAGGTAAATATCAGCACAATCGTTACTTTTAAAGATTTCCTTTCTGAAATACAGCTACATGTAAATTATCCGTCCGTTTAAATGTGTTTTTATCAAATTCATCAGTGCTTAATTTCGTTGTTCATTCCAAATATTTTAACAATCTGTACATAACAAACGTAATATTGTTGTCCAGTCTTATACATCTTCGCTAGCCAAGGGTTGATCCAGTAGGTACATCGTACCGGATCAACCCTTGGCTAGCGAAGATGAGTCTTATATTGAAGAAGGCGGGATATTATGAATAATTTTTCAAATTACGCGTGTTGGACCTCCCGCTTATTTAATGTTCCAAGAGAGATAACTCTGTTAATGAATTTCACACTCTCCTGCAACGGATTCAGGGTTTACGCTCACTTTCGCTCTCTACACCCCTGGAATATGTCATAGAAAAATTGAAGGCACGAAGAAAGCTGTTGGATTAGTGTCAGGTAAAAAAAACCTGACCAATCGTTAGGCTGAAACCTGTCCTTTAATTATTACAAAGGAGAGACGCCCGACTTCAAAGCCTGTCAGTTTTTACCTTTAAGTGACCGCGAGATTCTTTTGATGTACATCAAAGGATCTAACTAGTATTCTTGTCTCATCAACAAGGTGGCGCACACCGAGCTTCAATTTTGCTATGACATATTCCAGGGGTGTAGAGAGCGAAAGTGAGCGTAGCCCCTGGATATCGAGGATGAGAGACAAGGTTAAACATATCATGTCACAATTAAATAAAAAATATGACAACAACAAATCGTTTCGGATTACGGTCATGTTTGATCGGTTGCCGACATAGTGAAATTGGCAGATCCCAAGGATCAACATAAAAATTGGATCACTATAGAACGGCCATCAATATTACTGTTATAGTTAAATAAATACGGATATCGTAGGAGTTTCCTATAATATTGTTTATTGATTATGCAGTCTGAATCTCCAAGAAGGCTTTCATCCACGGGGAAGTACCGGAAATGGGCAAAGTGCTTGTTGACACGCAAATTAAGACGCGCACATCACATATCTTTACAGAACAACGCTTATTATTTCCCAATAGTCTATATAAATTATGATTAGTCATTTTTGACTGTTTTTGGCTTTTGTCCAATTTCGGAGTAAAACAATCAAAACTGTTTCCCCAGTCAGAGCAAACTGTTACACGGCGCGAATTCGATGCGTTCAAGTGTTTCGATAACCGCGACTCAGTTTTGTTTACTATTTGGGTAAGAAAATAACTGTTTCGGTGGTATTTCGGGAACATTCAAAACTACCATCCATCGGTAGGGGGAAGCCCTGTGGAACTATTTGCCCAGGGCTTCCCCTTACCTCGGGATAGTTTTGACTGTTCCCGAAATAACCACGAAACAATTGTGTACTGTACATTTAACACTATAAACAAAAAGTGCGTCAGGCAGGAAACCCACATTTATCTAAACATGAACGGCACTTTTTGTCTGGCGCACGTTTTCATCCTATACATTTTTTCTACTGTGTATCTTACCTCTAAATATAATGTTTGTAAATTATATAGTCCATTTTCATATGCCATCTTATGTCATTGTAAATGTTGTGTGTGCATAAAGAGAAGAAAAGGGTTGTTCGTCCCTAAAAAGTGCTTTGATCATCCTTTTTTTTCCCCGAGGGATTTTTTACGTCATAATCCAATTTTTACGTCGGGGTTAAGATCAACTTTCGGTGCAAATGTCATCCCAAGTGATGATATACATATATATGAGAAGGATGGAAAGCTATCGATGTTGAAAAATCGGTCCCATCTAACTTTTTTGGATCAAAAAACACATTTCTTGTTGACGAAAGTTGATATAAACGCCTAAAACTCTGAACATTTTAATTTAGGTCCAAATATAGTTGCAACAAATTCTCCCGTCCATGTGCCAACATCCAACATCCTCGATACTCCAGGGGTTACGCTAACGTTCGCTCTTTGCACCCCTGGGATATGTCATAACAAAATTGAAGGCACGCGGCTAACAATTTGTGTATCTGTCAATTGAAGATTACAGAGGAAAAACAGTCAATTTTACCGTTACGCGACCGACAGATTCATTTGTTGTACACCAAAGGATCAAACTCGTCTTCTCGTCGCATTCACGACGTGGTGTAAACTGGGCTTTCGAATTTGCTGAGACATATTCCAGGGGTGCAGAGAGCGAATGTGAGCGTAACCCGTGAAGTATTTAGGATAGCATCCACATATGTGTTTCCACATAGCTATCTTTACGTGCACATACACTACTTGTAACTATATATATACATATACTATCATCATCATCAGCATCAGCATCAGCATCATCCTCATCATCATCATCATCATTAACGCATACAGTATATATATGCAGACATACACTGTATGGTCTCCAATATGTTTTCCTACACACCAAACAAAAACATGCCCATGCTGCATCAAGACCGTGTAGGCAAGTCGTCCCTTATAAGTAAGTGTGCAGTACTAGTGCTAACATATATATAGTACTTATATATTGTATATATGGTACAGTGTACGCCCCTGTATCGTATTACATGTATACACTCGCCCACACACAGGGAAGTAGAAACCGGAAGTGAGTAACGCCCATGCGTCCGGTCTGAACCCCAGTCATTGTAACGAGCTTCATAAGCTTTCGGACTCCATACAGAATAAAAAAAAGTTTGGCGTTACTTTTTCACAACATCACTAACAAACCTCTTTTTATTAGGTTTTTCAAAAATACAACCTCCTGATATAATACATGATAATATTCATATTTTCAGTTTATGGCTTTCAAAATATCTTTAAAAAAGTTAAAGCTTATAGCTGTCCTTCAGACTGATAAGGCTTTTAGAATCTGAGTACGATGTATTGTCAATGTTATAATACAACGGCGCAGTACAATGTCCGAACTACCATCGTCACACACTAGGAACAGGCTCAGTCGCCTCGAAAATCTACGACGGTAAGGTACGTACTCTAATTGATGTTTTATTCCACAATGACTTCAGTTTATTACGTTAATGTACGTAGAATTCGTAAAGATCGGTAAAAACCTCCCTATCAAAACAGAAACCCGTGTACATTGTTATATATCTGTTTCATTGAATTTGTCACAACCATACGCTGTTATACTTTGCAAAAGGATTGGGAAAAAGTTTACAAAAAGTATCGAAGGTATTCTTACGGGATGATAACATATGGTGTGAATTAGCCCGAGTGTCCTCTGGCCCTGACATCAGACTTAGACATTTCGATAGATCGTTGTCGAGTGTGGACATCTATCTGTCAAAATGTATAAGTAATAAAATATAAAATAGTATTAATCACGGGAATCGATTGGCTAACTAAGCCCGTGGTGTAATTATGTATTAGTTCTGTTTCCTCCCGAGAGTTTTATTACTTTGGGCGCCAGTCAATAGGTAGTAGGGTAGTAGGGGACCGGTCCATTATGACAGTCTCGCGCAATAGTGTAAATTAGCCTTGTTTTATAACTTTTAAGCGAGAACTTCAAGTGTCAGTCACCCTGATGCATCTACGATATAATATGCAGTGGCGAATCCAGAAGGTTTTTTGGGGCTTTAGGACCCCCCGCCCCCGATAATTTTCTTTAAAAGTCTTGTATTTTCACCATTTTCCTCAATTTTTCCCCACATGGACCCCCCTCCCCTGAAATTTGGAAAGCCTCCCCAGATAGGTCTCTGGATCCGCCACTGATATGTTTATTATCATTACTGAAATATTTATTTTATGTTGTATAAAACATGAGCACACAATATACCCCACGTTTGCTTCGAAAACATTTTGTATTTTTTCAAATAATATTTTCTAAAAGTGGTACATGTGGTACATGTATTACATTGTATATGCCATATTGTATTATATTGCCTGTATGGAAGGTTTAATATACATAGAGAATAATACATGCCTTTTTCTATATCATACCCAGTATTAACCCGAGAAAACTACTCTTATCATTTATTTTTATTTTTGGAATATTGAAAAACGAAAAAAAATCCAAAGGGGGTGTGATATGGGTTTTGCGGGCTGATACGGGTTTTGGGGTGTGATACGGCGGGGGCTGGTACGGGTTTTGGGGTGTGATACGGCGAGGGCTGATATGGGGAAGAGCAATTGTGTCGCATCGCATATACAAAAACCCCGTATTTATTAGTAAGTATGTAATAAAATGAAATAATGCGATTGGCAACATGATTATATATAAATTAGGCACCACGTATTCTATCATTTCAAAATATAACTTTAAATACAGATTCTTCGTCATTTATTTAATTTAAAAAAAAATCTGATGTTTTGACACTAAAGCAATTTAATTCAATTTATTACTTTCTTGCGAGACAAATAGGTATTTGTCCACAACGTTCATGGATGATCCTTACAACATATACACTGTGGGCACAGGCACAGTTGAAACTATAGACCCTTTGCTCGAACCAAAATTAACTGATACCGTTAATGATCCAGATAACTAACACTAACATACAATGAATCATGATCTATAAATAACCTATAATTGTACGAATCATGTGGTCGGTCATTGTAAATAGCGGTGCTGTCATATTGCATTGTCTTTATCATATGAAAACTTTTTTCGAAAATTAAGAAAATACGTTTCCTATACATCGATGGAAACGTTATGGAAAAGCATCAGGTTATGAAAAATTTAACAAACGAATAAAATTAAAAAAAAAAAAAAATTAAAAAAAAAAAGATACAACTTCTATACATTGTTCATTTCGTTTGCACTTGGATCTTGAACAAGATCGTAGCCTGAGATTGGTCAAAGCCTGGTTAGCTTCAGAAGGTATTTAGCAGATTATTCTAATTGGTGGTTTTTTTCTAAATATATGAAACTGCAAGGATATTTTGTCTTTCTTTTCTATGAACGACCATTTTGGATCTATATACATGCACACCTAGTTTTGAATTCCCTTTTTTAATATTAAACAGAACGAAAGTTGTGTATCTGAAATAAGCATTATATAATCGTGACGTTAACCAGCTTTGATAAGTCGGTCTTGCTCGTTCTTCATTAGTATAACAAGCTCAAATAAATCAAATTATGAATCAACCTACATATAATGATTATGTAGTCACGCGCTTTATGAAGTCGACATAAGAGTCCTTGTTCCCATATATATCCGGCAGGGGTCTTTCGAGTAATACTACTTAGTAGTATGTAAATATAATATCGTATGACGTCATTAACGCCGATCACATAACAATACTTCTATGTACAAACTGAGCGTCTGAACAACACTATAACATCATGTTACAACTATACAATAGAGACTGGCGATCAGTTGATAAAATGTAAACTGACACCTCGATCTGTGATTAACTCCTTACATGTACTAAGGAAACCAACGCTGTTCCGATAAAACGATTTATAAAATGAATATTTTATATCCACCTCACATTAACATCGTCTTCAAATTATCTTACCACAACAATCATATAAGTGTTTTGACCTTGTGGTATATTTTGTCGTAGTTTGTTGACACTGTGGTATATTTTGAAGTGGTTTGTTGATGCTGTAGTATATTTTGTCGTGGTTTGTTAACGCTGTGGTATATTTTTTCGTGGTTTGATGACGTTGTGGTATATTTTTTCGGGGTTTGTTGACGCTGTGGTACATTTTGAAATGGTTTGTTGACGCTGTGGTATATTTTGAAGTGGTTTGTTGACGCTGTGGTATATTTTAGCGTGGTTTGTTGACGCTGTTGTATATTTTGTCGTGGTTTGTTGACGCTGTGGTATATTTTGTCGTGGTTTGTTGACGTTGTGGTATATTACTTTTGTACTACTATAGACGCTTAAAATATGATTCTGTAATGATTATGATTTCGTTTTTCAGATAACTTCTCAGAAGACATGATGTCATCCCGGGGTTGGACGGGATTACTGTGGTGGCTGTTGATGTGTTACTATTGTGATGCACGGACGGACACGTGTATCATTGGGTGTGAGTGTGTTGGCACTACCATAGAGTGCCAGAGTCTCGACCGGGAATCATTCCCGGCAAACCTCGACCCGGACACGGAAATCCTACGCATACGGGAATCCAAGATATCGTATATTCAGCGAAATGCTTTGGCCAAAATGCCTCATCTCCGAGTTCTGGAGATATCTTCGACAGACATAATTTACATACAGACCTGTGCATTTTCTGGAATTTCAAACTTCACCTCTATAAAGTTTTCGAAGAACAATATAACAAGTATTGTTCAGAACGCTTTCGCTTTGGTTGCAGATGTAGAGGAACTAGTGTTTGAGAACTCTAAGATAGACACAATTTCCACACAAGCCTTCACAAAAATCAGAGATGTAGGGACATTCCGTCTCCGTAATCTTACAGTCAACAAGCTTGAACGCGAAGCCATAGATGACGTCAGCGGCGTATTGAATTTACATGTCGATTTGAACAAGTTCGCTTACGTCGGACAATCACCACTGAACAAGTTGGTGAACGTTACATTGAACGTGAGCCAGAACATCTTTCCAAGTCACTGTGGTGTAGGTGACATTTACACAAACGTAGATCGTGAGACAAACGTCATCCTTTTCTTCCGGTTCAACGTCATCAACTTGTGTGCGTGTAACATGAGCCTACTTCGCTGGCAAACGTCGGCGGCAGTCACTCTGGACGAAAATACATGTTCGGGGCCACCGGAAATAGCGGGGTCATTTCTAAATGATCTAGCGGATACCCCGTTTTGTCAAGTTGTAGGGGCCAACCGCACGACCCCGTTGTGGTGTCCAGTGACACGTCAGATGCGCGTGCTTCATAATTGCCATGCATTCGGATCCCCTCTGATTCCACAGGAGGAGGTCAAGGACCCCAGAATTGCAGAAGATCGAGATAGCAACAACGGGGTCGCAAACATCGAGAGCAATGTCTACTTAGTTTCAGTTGTACTTAGTTTCCTTTTCTATCTGTACTGATGGAAGTGATGAAATTAATGTGTATACCAAAAGGCAAAGAATTATGTACATGTGTATAAAAAAATATTCTAGCATCACAGAAGCCGTCATACATAACTACTTAATATTTGGAGGCATCAGAGTTGCTTTATTAGAAGAACGAAATTAAATTAACTGCCCCCTGATTGTGATGGAAATTTTCATTTATTTGGTGGTCCATTTTTGTTTTGATTGTAGAAGCAATAACAAATTTAGCAATTTCTTCTTATACTCAGAATGTCATGTTGTGTTTCCGTAGTTTAAATATGAATTAATTGCGCAAAGTAATGTGTTGGGGTCTATATTTTAATAGATAATCATGTTTACAAATATAAAACATGTATTGATAGATACCTTAGGAGTGTCTCGATACGGGTTGTTTATTAGCTGCTGAGAATGGCATCAATGGCGCCCATATGTATGCTTGTTATCGATTGGTCAGGTAGCTCTAGGGATGTGCGTCATATTCAGCAGTCAATTATTTTAAACATCAAGAAGCCCCGATGGCTATAGCTTTTAATATACGTCCACTACTTACAATCTTTGTGGGGTTTTTAATCCCACTTAAGAAAGATACGCCGGCGGTGTTTTTGGTATTGTATTTTTGTGTTGGCCTTCATCGCGATTCCACTTAGGCTATCTGATTATACAGTTATTGTTCTTATGTAGGGAAATACGATTCCGTTTCTACAAGCTTAATCGTGTTTCAAGAGTGCGAACCGTGAAACATCCTTAACTTCGGTGAAACAAATATTAGTGTTTCACTACAGTAAGGGCAATTAATATTTTATTTTGCCGAAAAAATAATAAAACCATGAAAAAAAAAGTGGAGATTACCAGGTCGTCAACCAGGTAATCTCCACTTTTTTTGTTGTTGTTGTCAACTGCTTCCGTCGTTCGGAAATATGTGTTCGTGGTTTCCGTCGATGTTTGCTAGAGAGGCTCAGAACAATGGAAATATGATCGGGGAAAGTTGAGCGCGTGAGAGCGACATGATGTTTTATTATCCCGTTTTATAACCAGTATCATCCAGCCAGAGACGCTGTTATCCAGATGAGGTATGCATGTATATAATAATATACTATGTTGCTCTGTAGTTACTCCAATGTTTATAAGATATATCTATTCATATGCTTGAATGTCATAAGAATATGATTGTGGCCTTACTTGAATAAAACTCAAAATGTTACCATTTTCGAATTCATCATCATTCATTTGGTGTTCCGAATTTTCTTCATATGGGTATAGACACAGACAAAATTATAAATCTAATTCTTAGTAAAACACGTTCCAGGAGAATGTTTTAAGTTACGGCTGTACATGTATATGCTTTGCCAGTTTTCACATATAAAGTGTAACACAGTCAGCGTTTAGATTTCTGATGTCCATGGCGGGATCGAGTCAGACTGTGGTATTCTTTGAAAACTTTTTATAAAATATTGCAAATGCGCACAACACTTTCAAAACAAGCCATGAAACGGAATTCTTTGTAACAATGACTTTAACTTCCAAACACGTATTACTGGTCAAATAGAACGGATGCTGGTCTCAGTTCATGTTTAGTGTAATAGATTTCGAAAAATACTTTATCACGTCATCCTATTAACTAAATTAATTAATTAAGTTAAGTGCTTCTGTTCACGAAAACTACCCAATGTCCGTTAAGTTGTGGAGTGAAGGCTTTCTTGAACAAGGAGTTGTGCTAACCATGTCGGTATATTCCAAGTTACCGAATGGGTTTTGTTTGTTGTAGGTTATATTGCCTAATCAGATATTTTCAATGGCTGTAGTTTAGTAAATCGATCAGTTGTGTCATCTCTCTACAAACAAGTTAATTTGCGTCAAAGTTGTCAAGATGACGACATCTATAGATTGATGGCACTGCAACAGCATTGTTGTTGTGAATTATGTCTAACACATTGACAAATCGGCTTAAAGGTTAACGTAAATTAAAAACTACTTAAGTGAAGAACAATGTTAAATATTATTGGTATGAAAAGTCGGGTTTTACTTGTTAATAATCAGTCTAAAAGGAGTTCCCAGCACACGGGAGATTGCTTCTAGGGCCCTCCTCTGGCGCTATGTGCCACGGACACTCGACCCTCTTTAAGCATACACTCCGAAAAACGAATTGATACGCCACTGACAATCCTTACTGTATTTGATGTATAACTTGGGCAGTCAACTTGAAATGTGCAAACACGACTTCTTTTTTACTTGCAAAAATGTCGCAAGATGAGGTCATACCGAACTACCATGAAATGACACTAACATCTGAGGTCTTGGAAGAGTTTAAAGCACAGGAAATCACTCAACTGAATTTCCTGCTCCAGTACATTGTCTTTACTCTTTGCTCAACTCTTTGATAAATGGCGAGC
This sequence comes from Mizuhopecten yessoensis, assembly GCF_002113885.1. Lineage (NCBI taxonomy): Eukaryota > Metazoa > Mollusca > Bivalvia > Pectinida > Pectinidae > Mizuhopecten > Mizuhopecten yessoensis. Next base: position 281,677 of record NW_018408820.1, on the reverse strand, counting down.
AGAAAAATCAAGACAGGCAACTCAGTCGAAGAAAACATGACGTCATGAAATTTGGACGTGTGTGTATGGATCTATCAAAACAGGGTTGGCCGGAAAGGCTGACTTATAAGTTATTTGACCTTTAACTAAAGTAAATAAATACAAACAAATCAACAATGTGTCCAAACTATAATACTAATTATTCTTAGGAGATTTCAAATGGGCCTATTTCCTGGTGGACTTGCCAATGGTTTAAATGTTTGGCGGTTCATTAAGTGGTTTACAGAGAGAGCACGTGCTTAACTGTGTGAAAGCTTTTTACCAATATAAGCTGTTAACACCAAGTATTGACTCCGCGCGCGCGGGGCTTGGGTTTCTTTGGACGTCTGATTCTGGTAGGTAGTATTTGTCGAGTGTACCAATACTAGTTATATTGGTACTCGTCAGGCAATAACATTTGCTTTCGTCATGTGTGTTGCTGCTTTTATGAGGTTGTTTTTTTATAATGAGTTTGTGATGTGATTTTCTAAACACCAATTGTCGCAATTACCATTGTTTTTTTCCTTGACCATAGTTAAGGAGACACGACAGTCCAGTGGTAGGACGCCGGGCTCGTGACCGAAGGGTTGTGAGTTCGAGTCACGGCACGGCACTGCGTTGTATCTTTGAGCATGATACTTTACTCCGCTTGTTCCAGTCTACTCATGATCAGCTGTTAATGAGTACGTGGTTGGGCAGTGCTAGCATTGTTGAATGCTAGCTGTAAGCGCCGAAATGGCAGCTCCGGCTGTATGCTCCCCATGGAGTTGAAAAAAGGTATTGGCTGGTTGCAAAGGGCCCTATAACCCCGGATAATAATGTGTGAACCGCTTTCAGACGACCTACGAACTAGGTTGCGATAAAGAACCTCGAATTATTATTATTATTACGCGTGTAAGGAAAGTCGCCGTGTTTACGGTAACTCAGAGACTCATGCATGTACGCCACAATATTTCCTCCAAATTTCTGTCTATCTCTGCAAAACAATACTTTAGAAAGTTTAATACGTTTAATGTTTAATATATTGTTCAGGGATATCTAATTAATATACCTGATACAATCGTATTATCTCCTTCAACTACATGTATATCACCCCTTCTCAAATATCTTTTATATATGTCAAACTAGTTTGTTTGTTTGTTTGTTTATGTGTAACGGCCCATCGACGGCTGTGGTCATTTTGGGCCATGGTGACTTTTTTTTTTATTAATAAACATTTGAATAGCGAAGATAAAATCAGATAAAATGGTTCATTTTAAAAGCATTCGCATTGTATGTGTAGATAATTAAAAATAAAAAGGGGGTTAAAATAATAAAAGAGATAACGAATAGATGATATGCGATATAAAAAAAACGTCAAAAAAGGTAAGGTGAGTTAAAAGACATCAGAGTCTATAGAATAGACCGATGTCTTTCAAGTAGTTAAATAATGCCTTCGAGTCCACGAAACTGAAAAGAGTTTTCATATCCGGGACTCGAGAGTAGTTATCACGAATGTGTTTAAAATCGGAACATTCTATTAAAAAATGTTCCACTATAAATGGAGTGTCACATGCGTGGCATGAAGGTAGATTTTCTCGTTTTAAAAGGTACGAATGAGTAGGATATGTGTGTCTAGTGCGAAGCCGAGCGAGGACAACCTCCTCTCTACGATCTTTCCGACTGGGAATAGATGTTTTAAGTTTCGGTTATACCTTAACAAGTTTGTTGGTGGTCTCGAGAGACCAGCGTTGCTGCCATTCATTTTGAATGGCTGTACGAATAGTAGGTTTAAAATCTATGTATGGTAGTTTGATATTTGTTTGTTGGACCTTTAATGCATTTTTTGCTTCCCTGTCAACACATTCGTTGCCTTTAATTCCGACATGGCTCGGAATCCATAGTACAGTTATCTTTGATTTATTTCAGATACGAGATATTCGAAGAGCAAGGTTTTGTATGAGTGTGTTTTTAGGATCTCGTAACTGTTAACTCTGTAGAACAGATAGAGAGTCTGAACATAATTATGATTGCCTTTTTAATGCGGTATTCATCGATATGGTCGAGGGCCAAACCAATGGCGCATGCTTCGGCAGAAAAGATGGAGGCGCCGTCTGGTAGTCGGACTGAGGTGCAAGAATTAGCAGTACATCAGGCTGCTGCCACTTTCTCACCTTCTTTGGAACCATCGGTGTAAAGTTGTGTATGAGAATGGTAATTCGAAATGCATTCCCGAAAGGAGGATTAGTGTTCTTCGGGCATAACACTTGATTTCCCTCGCTCATGTAATGTAAAGTTAAAATCAGGTGTTTGAATGGTCCACGGAGGAACATCAGATATGTTAAATTCAGCTATGTCCGTCAACTTTATGTTGAGTTCTTGCAGGAAATTTGAAATTCGGATGCCAAATGTTGGCAGAAGCTTTTGGTTTTGCGTAAATATGTTTTGGTATTTCGGGTTGAATACTTGGTCGAAAGCAGGATTTTTAGGATTTGATTTTAATTGAGCTGCAAACTGTAATGCAAGTTTTTTCTTCTGTCATAAAGGGATGGTTCATTTGCTTCCACGTACAGGCTTTTTACAGGTGTTATTCGAAAAGCTCTAAGGGCTAGACGTAGCCCTTGGTTATGGATTGGGTCTAGCATCTGCAGGTACGAACTGCGCGCCGACCACCATAATCTAGTTTTGTTCGAATAAGAGATCTGTATAGGCGCAAAAACATTTCACGGACTCGTATAATGTTTAACGCTTTGGAACACTTATCCTTCAGATACTTAATATGTGGTATGAAAGAGAGTTTCGAATCAAAAATGAGGCCGAGAAATTTAGTCTGTTCAACAACAGGAATTCTAGTGCCATCGAGTGTAAGATTTGTGTCATTGTGTGCTTTTCGTTTTTGACACAAATGCATGCACACAGTTTTAGATTTAGAGAATTTGAAGCCGTTTTCGTCTGCCCAATTTTGTAGTTTGTTTAAACTCTGTTGAAGTTGTCGTTCTATCGTGTGCATGTTCTTAGATCTGTAACAGATCAGAAAGTCATCCACAAATAACGACCCTTCTGTTGATTGACCAAGACATTTGACTATAACATTGATTTTAAGGCCAAACAGGGTGACTGATAGGATTCCACCCTGTGGAAATCCCATTTTCTGTTTAGACGTTTCAGAAAAAGTTGAACCAACACGGACTTTGGAGTGTCTATCTGATAGGTAATTAGATATAAAATTGGGAAGGTTTCCGCGTACTCCAAGGTCGTGAAGATCTTTCATGATGTCATACTGCCATGTAGTATCATAGGCCTTCTCAAGATCAAAGAACACGGCGACAAGGTGTTCCTTCTTAGCGAAAGTCTCTCTAATGAATGTCTCTAATCTGATGAGATGGTCATTTGTCCCTCTTCTATTTCTAAAACCACTTTGAAGAGGGGATATTATATCGTTGGCCTCAAGAAACCAAACCAATCTTGTGTTTATCATTCGTTCTAAAGTTTTACATACACAACTAGTCAGAGAGATAGGACGATAGTTGTTTGGGTCAGTAGCATCCTTTCCCGGTTTTGGGATAGGAATAATTGTCGAGTTCTTCCACGAATCGGAATCTTTCCGGAAGCGTAAACTTGGTTGAATATGTAAAGAAGGCATGTTAGTGACGAGTCCGGTAAGTGCTTTAGAAATTGATATGGAATATCATCAGGACCTGAAGCAGAGTCCTGTGATTTTCGAAGCGAATCAACAAGTTCTGGTAGGGTAAATTGCTCATTATAACTTTCGTTGTTTGATGATTTGAAATTGAGCCGTGTCTTTTCTCTTTTTTTCTTTGAAGACTGGAGTTTTCGGGTGTGGTTTAAAGGGGATGAGTTTTTAGCTATGTTTTTTGCAAATGCATCAGCAATTTCAGACCTAGACGAAAAACTACATATACTAATGAGTCATATTAAGCAAACTAGATATCTCTTTAACATCATATGTTTTATGTTTATTTGAAAGAGTATTTACATTTGCTCTGCATCCTTCCATTACAATGCATTGAGAAGGCAAGTGTTGTTGTGAGACTATAACAACATTTGCTATTGTAACGTCCATCATCAACCTCTTTTGTGACGTAATCAATTTTATTAATTTCAACATTTCATTTGCTGTTCAAAATAACTAAATAAAGCATAACTACTCTATCAAAATGTAAATATAAGTAACGAATAGTTTAGCAAATATTGTTATGGTCCTATAACACACATCACTGCCGGGTTTTATTAAGTTTGTCATCGATAACAATGTGTGGTATAGGACCATAACATTTGCTACAACATTCATTGCTTAATTGTCATCCTCGAAATGCAAGGATTCCGCTCTAAATAAGCCACCATTTGGAACACCTCGCCTTTGCTAGCATATGACGAAAGGGTATTCCGAATGAATAAGCCACGTGTAGTATAAAAGGTAGTATCTGCCTCGATTTCATCTGCTGGATAATCGATACATCCGGTAGTGAAGCGGACGTAAAACCTATCAATCAATCGATTTCAAAATAAAGCACGTATTCGGTGACGAGAAGACACCTTTCTAGAATGTGAGATTGTATGATACTCATTTCCCAAAAGATGACAAAGTTAAATCCTGCTCTCGGTTTTTTCTGCAATACAATTTAAAACACCGGATATACAGGGCTAATCCCATACTCGTGGTAATGGCTTCCGTCACAGTAATTCTATATATGGTACGGACTCCGGCAGAGCAGTTTTATTAGAATCTGTATCGAATAATGCATGGAAGTCGTATGCAGCACCAAATAAACTTCTCTCTCTGACGGAATCTATACTAAGCGAATTTAAATACAAATACATATCTAGTGAAATTTTAATATTTCATTGACAGTGAGTGAGAGAGTAGTACAATGCATAATGATGAAAACAATAAAAAAAATAAAGCATTATAGAATGATTTTATTTCATTTTCTTTTCAAATAAAATAAGCTTTGTACAAATATATATCTTTGGCAAAAAAATAATTAGTAACAAAATCACAACCTGACAATATAGCTATTGCTTTACATCACCGAAATGACATGCACTAGTTCTGGGTCCTGAATGACATTGTCACATTCTACAATATGTTCCATGATAAAAAAATATGTAGAAATCAGTGGTGGAGCAAGGACAGTTTCAATTTTTTCTCATTTAAAATCTCAAATAATGACAACAGACCCAAGGTGTTATGATACATCACTCTGGTTCTTGATGATGAAATTTTTCTGGTAATTTTATGTCATAAAGTACGTCATGTTGCTAACCGCTAAGAATTGTGGGAAAATTATTTATCGAGAATTTGCATCCAAAATATGACTGCTACTTTACTCAAATTAAATTTGATACTAAGAATGTCTGGGTGTCTGTGAAAATGTCCAGGTCTGGTGTCAGGGCATGAGGAAACTCGGGCTATCACATTTACTGTGAACATACATTTTATTTTAGCACATTCATATTTTGCATATTTGTGATTAACTGGTAAAGTTACCTACCTATTCGCTAATTAAACATGCAGGAAAACCACAATTATTCATTTAGCAGGTGTTAATAAATATTTAAATTTTTGAAATCGTAAGAAAAGTGCTAAAATATGATAAGCACCAAAATTGGTATGTTTGCAGAGTATCATTAAAATGTTATTCAATGCTTCAAAACAGTATTGGTACACTTCTTACACAGGAGCAAAACAATGATTACAAAAACTCGGAATAAATATAGCAAATGATAACACATCGAGATGATGATGAAAATGTACAATGTGATTTAATACCTTTGAAAGGGAGACAAAAAAATGTTGTAATTGCACAAAACAATATGATTAAAACAGAATTTATTGTTTTAAATATATTTCAGAAATTAATTATTTTTGAATGTTTTAGACAGTTATGTAGATTTGATGAATTTTCAAGGATACGTAATCTTGTCAGAACATCTCACTACACACGGGAATCATTCAAAATTATTCCAGGTCAGTTTCTCTGCACCCTGCATAAATACATATTTGTACTAAATTTCCATATTTCGGTTACACGAAAAAAAGAGAGAAAAAATAATAATAACGAATCCAATAAGAGAAATGGTAAATAATTTCACATTTAATAAAATGGAGACTGGACTGTTGGGTACTGCAACTGTGAAAAACTAAAGATAAAACACAAGTTAACAAAGCGTGGGAATGAGAGTCTGCTTACAGTCACTAGGTGTGTTATTGAATGTTATGGAATGATACTTAACTTGACATACACTTGTAAGAATAGTTAAATGTTAAATTATGAAAAAATGTTTGTAAGCACACCAATAAAACCAATAAAATAAAGGCAAGTCAGCTTAACACAGATTTGATGAAAAAAACACCGAACTTTTTTTTTTTTAACTCGTCATTAAACAAGGTTATGCAATGAGTGGTATAAAGCCATGTGCAGTGTTATTTACATTTTGTGGGGAAACAAGAATTTGCACGTTAATGAATTTGTGACTTGAGTTTGTTACTTGATTAGAATGATCAATGTTACGTCAGATTGTACCATTGATCTACGTTTTTATCATAAACTATTGTACTCAAGATGCTAATACATCTCTTTGTTTGCCTGATGTACCCGGTTATTTAGAATAAATACAAAATTAGACCATTTTCGTTTTCAAATATGGATGCACATCAGCTGCAACAATGGATGGTGTCACAATCTAATCACACGGTTTGAAGAAGGCTTGCATTACTCTCGCAAAAGACACTAAATTAGGAATGTGAATATAAAATTCATGCCATACATATATACAGCTATGTAGACATTTATCAACGGACATATTCATATCAGGAGGAAAACATGTTGTTGTTTAATGTTTAAAAAATCTAATTGAAGGAGCCAGGATTCAACAGTGTTTGAATAACACTTAAAAAACACAAAAACACAAAAAAAACAGTTAAGGTTTTTAAGTAAGTGATGCAAACAATAACAAGAATGCATGGTATTCCCAACATTCAATACCATACATGAATTTTTCGAATAACTTGTTCCCAAAAAAACACTGTACAAAACAATGGAACTTACTACAAGGAAAACAAAATGTGTATCACGTGACATTGATCCATTACAATAACAGTGTAAGATGGAATTTTGGTACAGTGACAGGAATACATGTAATCTTATTCTGAACATCCAAACACAATATTCTGTAATACACTGCACAGAAGTATCTTGGACTCCTGGATGCCAAAGCTCCTTGGCCTATATATGGTATTGTTAGTCTGGATTTGTAAACCATAGCGCATTGGCCTGTGTATATATTGTTAGTCTGGACTCGTAAATCATAGCTCATTGGTCTGTGTATATATTGTTAGTCTGGACTCGTAAACCATAGCTCCTTGGCCTGTGTATATATTGTTAGTCTGGACTCGTAAATCATAGCTCATTGGCCAGTGTATATATACTGTTAGTCTGGACTTTTAAACCATAGCTCATTGGCCTATATATATATAATATATATTGTTAGAGTGAACTTTTAAACCATAGGTCATTGGCCTATATATATATATATATATATAAAATATATTGTTAGTCTGGACTTTTAAACCATAGCTCATTGGCTTGTGTGTATTCATAGTGTTAGTCTTGACACTTATATAACATAGAGCTCTCTTTGTCACATGTAAGTTCATTAGCATGTATACTGATATCTCTGTATGACATACATCAGTTATTAAACCAACTAGGCCTAAACATCACCATGGATCACTGTTTTCAAATGCATGTACAGGTTTGTACATGGAACTGTCTTGAAATTTTATATAATTTGTATACAGTTACATTATATTTTTTAATATCAACAATTTTTCTATCATCTTCTTATGTGTGATTAAGAATTTAAAATATTTCGCCAAAAAATAGACACATATATCATGGACGTCTTATGTACTGATCACTAAGCTTACAGATTCAAACCCTACACATGTGAACCTGTCTACCCCGTCCCCTGTCTACCCCATCCCCTGCCTACCCCGTCCCCTGTCTACCCTACCCCCTGTCTAATCCCTCCCCTGATAATGCTGTTATGTCATTTCTAATTGAAACTATATAAAATATACGTGTGTATTTTTATATCAAGTCTTATCTTACAGTTGTATTGTACAGGGTGTCAGATTAGAAAGGTTACACTGTATAGCTGAAACACCTACATTAAAGCGGAAAACACACTTTCCTAATACACAGTACCTTGTTAACGTATTCAGGGTACTTTGTTTTCTATCTCGTGAACTGAAATTCATAATTATACTCTTCCAATGTATCTCATATTACACTTTCTACATCTGAGAACAAATTTTATCCCGTTTTGAATCTTTCCTAATAGAAAATACCTATTTTTCACTGGTAATGAACAAACCATAATAACTTTTTGACTAATTCAAATTTCAATCCGTCTTTAAACCTTTCACAAAATTCAAAAGTTGAAAATTAAATTCACTTTGACCATCTGATGCACATATACTTTTTGTATAATGTACAAGTACAATGTATCAAAAATAGACTGCATGGCACATGTATCTGGACTTGATTTATGGTCAGTTCCGGGGAGTTTAAGCATCAAATCTTGAGTAGGGGTTGTCCTCCTTGATAAGACCTGCACAGGAAGACAAAATACAGAGATGTCAGAAAATTATAAAGAAAAACATAAACAACAGTAATAAGTACCTTGTCAAAAAAATAAAATTGTAATGTAATAATTACCAACAAAGTTGACCAACTGGTAGGGATTTTAATTAAACACACAAATTTTTTCCTAAAAGAATCGCAATTTTGTAATGTAATAATTACCAACAAAGTTGACCAACTGGTAGAGATTTTAATTAAACACATACAAATATGTAGGGTTGATGCATCAGTATATACAGTAGTTCATGATGCATAAGTATATAGTTCAACATGTTTTTTTACTGAAAACTTTAACAAAAGAAGTTAAAACACTTTTTTACCAAACATTTGAACAAAAGAAGCTAAAACACTTCACATTTTCAGAAACAAATTTAACAACATTAGGCAGCTGGCACCTAGTCAAAACATTTCTGGAGAAAATGTTTTTGTTCTGAATAGATTCATCACTTTGAATAAACCTGGTATATTTGTGTATATAATTAAAAACATTATATGACCATGTTAAGTGGGAAAGTATAGAAAAAATAGCTAATAGTTTTAAAGTCGTTCTTTATATCTTATTTTTTTCTATAAACAGCTGTAAAACCTTGCTATACTGCAACCATTTCTCAAGAGAAATTTCGGCATTATAAAGGGGTTTGGCAATAAACAGAGTGAAACGTATTAAGGAATTCTTAAGAAAACAAAAAAAAAAAGAACATAGAAATATGTTTGCAGTAAGCGAAGTGACAAATGAAACGAGGGACAATATATCAAGATTTAATTAACTGTATATTATATAGATTTCATGTTCATCTGTATTTGTATGTAAACAAGTTAACAGTTGATCTTTATACGAAATGTAGTATTTGAAACATACACAGTTTTTCGAAAACACCTGTTTCTTACAAGGCATAAAGTACAAGGGGCAGCAAGTTCCTCGGTGTAGGCCTTGACAGTACTAGTCATGTTGAGAATTTCATTTAAAGTCATTTTTAATGTTGTGTGCATTGTAAACAATAAACTATCTGGAGGTTTTACAGCACCTTCGAAGGAGTTTATTACTTTTCTTTGAGGAAAATCATCCACAGAGGAAAACCAGCATATGTTATGAATTGCTTATTCCAAATATACTTAACCCTTTCACCACTTTTAACCATAATGGACTCATCCAGATCAATGCATGGTAGGTTCTACTAAAGTTACATAGGGGTGAAAGGGTTAAAGGAAACACCATTGATCTGTTCAGTATCAATACAGTTATATATACAAGTAGAGAAGATCAAGTGAAATTACGAACCCAGATAAACTGGAATGGGCACCTTTATGTACCGATTGAATGTTTATATTATTCTGGGACAAGTATGGATTATGAAAAGTTCTTTTTACACAACCAATAAAGATTGCCTAGTAGGATATGTGCACTGTCACCTTCATCAGACAAATGACCAGTGAAGCGTATGCACATAAAGGTGTAAAATGTGTATGAGTTGTCCACAAAATCGATGTCGATTCGGCTTCGCTGCAAGCGTATGTTCAATAGTTGTTGTATATGTACGTACAGAAATGACTCGATTCAGCTACCCTTTGTTTAATACTTGGGTCTTTTAGCCCCTTCATCTCGATTTAGAACTGGCCCATTGCGGCCAAATATGGGACAGATATGTTTAACAATGAGACAGGGGACCAAATATATGTTTTGATTTATATAGTCTACCACTAAATAGTGTAACACATTGAGCTGTTCAAGTGCATAACAATCAATTATAACACACCCAAATGTACACCAAGTTATCAATAAATGCTTAAAATATGAAATATCAAAAGAGAGTATATATTTGAAATCACTTCAACTTAATCTCCATTACAGAAATACATGCTGAAAGACAACCACAGATAAAAAAAAATGAAAAGTTTAAATTTTGTATACATGATGTACAACTGAAAATATTTTTAAATTATGTCATAATTATATTGAGAAGTTAAAATAAAAAATACAAATCTGTTTTTTGTCTATTCTTCAGTTCACAAAAAATGATATATCCATTCCTTTATCACACACACAAACAAAAAAATAAAAGTTTGAAATTAAAGAATAAATAACAAGATGAATAAATTCAAAAATGAAAGGTGAAAACCACAAAATCTAACTAAAGTATACTTGGGTTGAGTTTCCCGTTCCAGCTGTCAAAATCTTACCTTTGAAACCAATTCCTGATGCCAAGGGAGGCAATCACAACGAAACAAATAATCAATGCATAAATAGAGGATTTCATTAATTAAGTACAAGGAACATCACAAATCAAGAATATTCTACAGGAATTATTGGTAGGAATCACTTAAGATTTCACCATCAATGATCAGTTATAAATTAACTCATTCAATATTTCTTTCAAAATCTAAAAATTTCATTCTCTTCAGTCAGGCCTAGGGTTTCAGGGATAGCATTTTTTTTATTTTGAGTATACATATACTTGCACACAATGATAATAATTAAGCAGTGTTAATCAACTTACCATACTTTCTCCTGATTTCATCTGTCTTGGTCTTCCTATCGGCTCTCCTAAATACAACATGTACAGGTTTAAGTAGTGTAAAAAAACGAATTTCCTTCTCGAATTGATCTTATGAACTCAACATAAATTGAGGTATTTTAATATCATTTTATGCTGCCTTTATATCACTCCCACAAACTATAGAGAAAGTCTACCCCATAGAACTCAAGTCATAAGGAAGGGAGGGTAATACTTATTATTTAATGGGCCTTATAATGAATACCAACAAGAGTACCGCGGGGCGGAACAATATACGCCCATCGAATGCCATATAGTGCTATATACTTTCTTACATTGAAATAAGATCTGCATCATTCTAAGAGTGGCTAGCTGACATGCTATAAAAAATGTAGGAGAAAATCGCCAGACAAAAAATCAAATACTGAAATGAACAAAGGGCAATAACTTTTGAATCAGAATTCTTTTAAGGGAGACGCAACTTCATATCATGATTATAATGTATACCAAGTTTCAAAGAGATCTGTTGAAAAATGTAGGAGGAGAGATTGCTGGACAAAAATCAAATACTGAAATGAACAAAGGGCAATAACTTTTGCAAAAATAATTGAATCAAAATTCTTTTCAAGGAAACACAACAACATATCATGATTATCTAGCCTACTAAGTTTCAAAGAAATCCGTCAAAAAATGTAGGAGGAGATCTCCGGACAAAAAAAAATGAAATACTGAAATGAACAAAGGGCAATAACTCTTGGAAAAATTGTTGAATCGAAAAACTTTTAATGGAGACACAACTTCATATCGTACCATATCAAAATTACAAAAACTAACCTTTCATCACTCTTGGCCTTACGGTCCGCCTTTCTTCTGTCTTCTTTAGCCTCATCTTTAGCATAGCTAGAAACAATGGTAAAAGTGACATTGAACCCAAACTGGTAATTAAATCTAGTGACATCACTGTATTATAAGACTGTGCAAAATTAAATATTTCTTACTTTTGAACAAGCATGAAAAACAAAACTCTTGTTAATTGCAAAATAGAAAAAAATAAAAGAAGTAAAAAAAATATCTTAAATTGCAATTCTGTTATCTGGTTTCCATGCCATTTTTTTTTTAGAAAGACCTCAACTCTTCTCATAAAGATCAGTGATCGTGAGTTTACTTGCACCTCTGACTTTATTTTGCTATGGAGTTACATTTGTATATGGAAAGTTTTATTTTGAAGGATTTATGATACACATATATTGATGAAGTAATCTAATGCAAAATCCTTACTGGGCGATTGGACACTCTCTAACATATACAGTAACTTGAATGTTTCTTATGATGTGGAGAGCCATCGAAAGGTTTTGATATATGAATTGTGTTAATTAAGTAAACAAATGTAAGATCATTACACAAAAGGTACAACAGTTTTGTGACAAAATAAGAAAGAAAAAGTATTTCTTTCAGAATGAAACAAATGAAAAATTCTTACAAAAAGGAGCATTGGGTACTCAATAAAAACAATACATGTATGGAAGTGATAAAACTCTAAATTTTATAAACCACCTTTTAACACTTTGGGGCCTGCCCTTTAGCTCTTGTGCACGTGTTTCATAGTAACAAACTGTCATCTTAGGTTTATAATTCCAATCAAGTTTACTTCCGATCAAGTATCCTTTTCCTATATAATATGTAAACGTGGAGCATGGGGGTAATGAAATTCACAATTTTGACAAAGCACCTGAAGACCTTACAATAATGAAAAGTATTTGCTTCCATTGTATCCGAGTGTGGAGAAGATTGGTGAAATTCAAGCCAATTTGACACATTTGGGTCTCAACCCTCCGCCCCTGGGGGCGTTTTCAAAAAGAAGGAATAACGACTGTATGATATCATTATGGATATATATCTTTAACATATGTAACAATTTCGTAACTTATTTTAAAAAAAAATTGTGTTATATATTTACCTGGCTGAATTGTTCTTCTTGCAGCAGCAGCACTTACAGATGCAGATGGTGATCACTAAGAATATGAGGCCTCCAATACACCCCATCACAATGATCAGCACTTTGAAGTTAACTGAAAAGTAAAATATGAAACTGTCATATATCAGATGTAATATAATATTCTGGTATTGTATGGGTTGAAAAATGATATATGACTACATAATAAAGTTAGAAGGCACGGCAGTCTAGTGGTAGGACACCGGGCTCGTGACTGAAAGGTTGCGGGTTGGAGTCATGTCATGACACGGTGTTGTATCTTTGAGCAAGATATATACTTTACTCCGCTTGTTCCAGTCTACTCAGCTGTAAATGAGTACATGGTTGGGCAGTGCTAGAATTGTTCAATGCTAGCTATGAGTGTCAAAATGGCAGCACTGGCTGTATCCTCCACAGGGAGTTGAGAAAGATATTGGCTGGTTGCAAAGGCCCTATAGCCACGGATAATAATTTGTGAACTGCTTTGAGACGACCTACAAATGTACAATGTATGAACTAGGTTGTGACAAAGCGGTATATATATAAGAACCTCAAATTATTATTATTATTATAAAGTTTTAATAGTATATATCAGATGGCAGTGATGCTTCTAAATTATACTATGAAATCAGAAAAGATCTAAACTAGAGATATGTCTTTTTGTGAAAACAACATTTGTCTCCCCTTAATTATTTTTTATCAGTCCATATATATGTGTATACATGTGCTTTGCTCTGATTGGATCTTTGACCTGGAGATGAAGGTTACAGTGACCGAAATATTCTGCACTTCACATCTTCTGTGGGTAATGTATGTATCTTTCAAGTTTCGTCAAAATATTTTTTCAATTGGTGAAATTTATGTTAACGGCCTGGACAATTGCAAACTTTCATTGGAAATTTTGTACATATTTGACCATGAGGTAAAGGTCAAAATCATCATTATTTTTTTAGAATGTACCACACACCTTCTTTTGCAGTCTTAGGTACTTCAGATTTCATCTTAAACAGTTTAGAAGTTATGGAACAGGAAAATGTCATTGGAAATTTTGTACTTATTTGACCCAGAGTTAAGCGCCATAATCATCATGAACATTAACATTGAGACCAAGGTCACAGTGAATGATCTAACTAAGTTAAGTGAATCATTGAGTTATACTTCAGTCTCATAAAGATAACCTTCAAAGTTTAAAGTTATGGCCCACACATGTACAAGATTTGGGTGGAAAGACCAAATTACAGCACTGCACACATCAGCGATGGAGAGGTAAACTTATAGATTAAAAGTTACAGATCTAGTATATATCGTAAGAAAAGAAGAACCAGCACTAATACAATATCTCTCCCTTCATTTCAAGGGGGAGATATAAATCAAACATTCAATAGAATCATCCATTATGAATACTTAGATAATTCCATTTCATTATAATGATATTATATGTAACTAATTGAAAAGGAAGCTGTGCATGTCAGATCTGACTTGCAAATCTTATATTACCGGGAGCATTGATAACCTCCCTGGGCCATTATGTTGGCACTATATATTTATAACAAGCAATCATGATGCTGCTAGTTTTTAGAACTTACCCCAACACACTCCCCAGCGAGCATCTTCCAACGGACAAAGGGAGGCGTGAGGGAGGATGTCGCCAGTTGGGTATAACAGACAGGTGTTCTTGGACTTGCACCACAAGCACTAAAACAGAGTAAAGGAACTTGTATAACACGTACACCAGTATAACAGGGTTATTAGATCTTATGTTGAAATACACATGTATCACCAGTGAATTACATTGAAAAGAGGTATAGATTGGAATATAATTATATTGTGAAAAAAACGTTTCTTTAATTCACACTTTTAAGAGAATTGGGGGGAAAATGACACTCTTTTCCGCCGAGAATGGGCCCAAATTTGGCCTGTAATTTGCACAGAAAAACACCCTGAATTGATCACAAATACACAGATAGCCATGCTGTATAAAACTGTGATTTAAATCTTACTTGAGTCATATTCAAACAGGCATGACATCCACTGCTTTTTGACTGACACTCTACAAATACAAGCATCATGATAAAAATAAAGCGTCATGATAAAAATAAATTAAATTGAAAAAGCGCATATGAATTTCTAGGAATCAATTGATAAGATGTATATATCCAGTCTACTTCACCGACTTTGCCGATACAATATAGATCGCATACCACCTCATAGCTTTAATTTCAGCTCCAATATTTACTTTTCCAAGAAACATTAAAATAACACATATTTAAGTAATCTTGATCATTTCTTATGTTTTTAATATAACGAACTATCATTATGTATATTCATTGCCTTATGAGGCTATCCTTGCTGATCTGATGTTGGAAACTGCACTTTCCAATATGGCTATATATTGAAGCTTTCCATGCATGTTACTTTTTTTTATTGTTAGTGTCAATGTGTCATGTAATATTCATGTGCATTCGATTTAGCCTGTCAATTCCACTCGTGTTGCCCAGGACGGTTTTGGATAGATAAAAAAAATACACCATATATCAATATATGTAAGGAATCATAGCAGATTTATGCTGCCAGCACTCAAAACTTTTCCAAACAGTTTGTGTCGGAGAGTGCGCTTTGGCCCCATCCCCGACATCTATCATTCACTTTGGCCACATCCCCGACATCTATCATTCAAAATGTGTAAGTCTGCAGTACTGTCATAGATCAGGACCAAAGGAAACTCGGGCTATATACAGGGGTTGACAATAACACCAGACCTGGACTAGTAGATTTCAGCAAGGACTAGTGAATCACCTAACCTAACTGGTTCTTTGGACTTGTGAAAAATATGATTACCGGTATAAAATAAGAATACTCCTTTTTTTAAATTTAGAAAACTGCTTAAAATAAGATATATAGCATGATAATTGTCCATGGGACTGTCCCCTACTTGAGATGTTTCGTGCTGTAGATCACAATGTTTCCTTATCAGGAAATCTTGGACTAGATACATGACCACATATATATAAGCTAAGGACTAGTAAATAATCTATTCAACTAGTCCTGTGGACTACCAAGCAAAAAAAGTTAGTGTCTAACCCGGTATATAGAGATGTGAAATACCTAAATATATCACAATTATATTCCAGAACCTGAACACCTGTGATTATGAGTGAGTGATACATACATGATGTCCTGATTATTAGTTATGACTCATCATCATGATATTATATACAATGTAGAATGATCAACATTGGGAATAATATGGATATATTCTGATTGATTACCATGACTCATCATGATAATGATAAACATGGATATTGACGGATTGAAATGACTCCTCATAATCATGATCAACAGTAACATAGATATTGATCATGGACTGGTCTACATTAATAATATGGGTATTGACTCAGATTTCTAAAAGGGCATAATAATGCTATGAAGAAGTAATCAATCTTAAATTAAGGGAATGTGATCTCGTAACAATCCATCTCAATAAATAATCTTCAAAACACTGACAGTAGTAAAAACACTGACAGTAGTAAAAGCTGCTATGACCATCACCATGGAATGAGAACCAGTGACTGAGCGAGTTGACGACTGTTTATGTTTATAATGCTATATATAGTCGTCTCTAAAAGTGTAGCCATCAACAGGTAGGGCACAACGGCGCATATGGGTAATAATCCTGCATTTGGGTATGCACTTCAAATCTACTTTCACTATCCTATATAAAAAATCAAAATTTTGTACTTCACTTACGTTATTGAAAATCGCCATATCTATTGGTTATTACAAACAACTTTTGGTTGAACAGTTTTCGGTTTTGAAAGTATTTCACGACCTTTGAAGCCTTAGAAAAGTCGGGACATCTCAAATCACGAAAATGTCAAAACACCAAAAAACGTTCAACCAAAAGTTGTTTATAATAACCATATAAATAGCGATTTTTAATAAAGATACTGAAGTACAAAATTTTGATTTTTTTTTTATATAGGATAGTGAAAGTAGATTCGAAGTGCATTCAACCATAACATACAAAGATGTTACCCAAATGCAGGATTATATTACCCATATGCGCCGTTATGCCCAACCTGATCAGCCATTTGCAATTTTTGGATTTCGAGAATTATAAACGATAAACAAACAGAGTAGCCGTAAAATTGTTTGTCTCACAGATACATACCTTCTTCTGGTGTCATAGTGGAAGAGTTCGTCCCAGCAGTAGTTTGTTTTGCTGGGGGATGGGTCGTCACCACCGTGTGTTTCTGGGTCGTCGCAGGTGCCTCCGTCGTTGGAGCAACTTGTGTAGTATGTTTCCCAGTGGTCGTCGCCCCATATGAACCCCCTGCCATTAACAGGATCAAAGTACCAGCACACAGTACATTTAAACACTTCATTGTTGTAGATTGTCTTCAAAACGTCTACTAAGTAGCCTACTGATCAACTTTCTGTTTACAGATCTATAGGAAGTAAAATGTAGATTTTGTAATATCCGGCGATTTGCAAATTTCGATAGGTGGCATACAATAAAGTTCTAGTATTTATAGAATATGATTGTATTTATATGGACATGATTCACATGACTCTATGATATTTCTAGAAACATGATTCAGTGTTTTTCTTATTATTTAAAAAGTTACAAAAAAAAAATGATTATGAACTCCTTAATATGTTTGTAGTTACCAACAGTGCGCAGTGATATACGATTCGCCGTCATGTGATGATTATGTTCGTACAGAAGATATCGAGAACGAATCAGTCATACTTTAGACTTTCCTATCAAAACACGTAAGAATCAACAAGAAGTTAAATTTTATTAAGATATATTGAAGTCTTTTAATTCAAGGCAATTTCTAGACGTAATGGTTGTTATTCCGGGGAAAAATATCTTTTACAAAAAAATACTTTTTGAAACAGGCCCTTTTCCTGGTAATCCAGTAGCGGAAACGCTTTTACTGAAGTTGTGGGAAAAATCAAACATTTACCAGATATAGATTGGTGCGGCTGCTGTCAGAAACTAACCTTCGCCCTGTGAACTTAACTCTAAAAAATAGTGAAATACAGTGACAGCTAATGGACGGTGTCGAAACAGTGTCATTGGGCTTTGATAAACATAGTTTATGTGCTGTCTCTGGAATGCAAATTGGTAAGACGTGATAGTGTGATAGCAACTTGTATAGGACATTTAGTGTTTTGAGTTGATGGCAATTTTACCCAATATTTTACACTTACACTGACACTGCGAGACTTCGTGTCGAACATTGTCCTAAATATTGACCGTTCACATAGCATTGTGAATTATGATATCCAACTTTTCATTTTTTACAACTTAATTATCAATCGTCTGATCAAATGAAAGTTGGCCCAAGTTGCAAGAATGTAAGGTGTCTCACTATGCAGTGGCGGATCCAGAGACCTATCGGGGGGTTCCCAATTTCCAAGGTGGGTGGGTATGTTGATTTCATGTGGGGGNGGGGGGGTGTCCTGAAGCCCCAGAAAAAATTTGGGAGAAAGCCATTTTTGCAGAGTATGCCAACGTGATCGGGTATAAGTAGGGGATTCAATGCATATATCTCTTTGGGTCTGACTCTGACTAGGGTAGCCCAAGTTTCCTCTGGCCCTAACACCAGACTTAAAACATTTTGACAAATATATAGATGTCTGGATCTATCTGTCAAAATGTCTAAGTCTGGTGTCGGGGCCAGAGGAAACTTGGACTATGACCAGGATATCCAACCCAGGACCCTCTGATGAACTCTAGACAGGTACTTCACCAATTGAGCTACCTAAAGCTTATAGCTATTTTTTCTGAAAATACCTTAGCAAAGTTTGTTCAGTATTGGGTACCATGTAGTCATAGGTTTCCACGTGTTGTATATTTCCACGCAGCCATTCAATCAAGCTATATATTATGTTACTACGTAACTTGCTGGACACTATACATCAGGATATTTTCTAAAGATGTTAAGCCATCGTCTGTAAACTGACACAAAAAATTACCAGGAGTTCGTCCGGAAAACATAAGAATTAATCACTGATAAAAAAACATGCATATATATGCAGTTTTGCTTATTACACTTTTTATCTTGCTCGAAATGAACCCATGCCTGAAAAAAACCAGTGATATATTTAATTCATGAACCAATCTTTTTTGTAGTAAGTCTGACAAACGTACAAAAAAATGTCATATGCTAATGAGGCCACATCGCCTCGCCAATTTTTTTCCACATCTGAAGAGCGAAAAAGACATTATTATAGGGATTAAATGCATTTTTTTTCTTGTACATAATAATAGTGCGACAATGAATAGCAGTAGCCATTGATTTGTATTCATTTACTCATTGCCGCAATGTGCATGAAACAAAATCCATTAAATTCATATATTTACTTTATTTACTTTACAATGAACTACAGTCAAAAAGTTGCAACACTTTTTGTAGATTTAATATTAGTTTTATTAATATATTTAATATTAGTTTCAGTCAGAAAACCATAAAGGTACTGCCAGAACTTCAGCCTATACACACAAACTTCAAATGTTTGACCTATGCAGATCAGCTGATTTTGTTGAAATGGAAAAATATACCTAGAATCTAATAATAACCAACAATTGGATATTTCTTTCATTTTTGAAAGGTGATTTAAAAAAAAAAAAAATGGCATTAACACGAAATGCGAAATAAGTTACTATCAACTAAAACTGATATATAAGACTGCACAAAAAAAGATTAACAGGTTCTATTATGACTAAATAAATAGACTTAAAAATTGTTAAAATTACATGAATTCGTTCAAGCTGACATTTTGAAAAATCAATAAAAAATGTAAAAATATTTTTTTTTATTAGTAATTTGACGATCAAGGATTATTTTTTTATACCAAACGATTAGAAACGAAGCATTTATTCGTGGGCCACTGTTTTTTTTTTTTTAGTGTATTTGAGTTATCTTTCTTTGAACACTAAATCAAAATAGACCCCCGGAAACATATGACGGCTACTTCAGATGGGAGAAATTTGTTAAAAAAATGTTTGTTCTGATTTTTTTTAAATACAGTTTTATGTTGCTAGATTTTTGTTTCCATTAGTAGATTGTGTTCATGTCTATGAAAGTCACCCGCAATTTCAACAGTTTTGTACCGATATGAGTATGAAATCGCGGCTGCTTCTTAAGCGCGTGGAAACTGATAACACAAGGATATTATTTCAAATAATATTTTGAATAGTCATGTGGTCATATAGAATTTAACTGAAGACATTTTTGTCTATACTCCTTGCAATGCACAGCAATATGTTGATTAGAGATGTTGGAGTCCACCGATCTACTACAACTACAGCCTATTATTGTGACTGTGTGTAGTCCTGTACATAATTCTTAATTTGTCATTGATTTTTTTTTATATAGGAATCGAATCCCAATTGTGAAAGTGACCTTGACAGTGTGTTCGAGTGTATTCAGTACTTAACATGATGACTGAAGAGAAGACACCCTTGCTTACCCAGCCAGATGATCCAGAGGCAGTCTACGTCAATGTGACCACGACAGGGGGACAGCCCGATCCCAACCATGACCATAGCACTACCTCTCATATCGTCAAGGACACAAGATTTGCACAGAGTTCTGGCAGTTCTGGTTCAGGAGTCAGGTAACTATCTCATAATGTGAATGCTTAATTACTGGATATAAAAGTCTCCTGCCGGTTTGGGGAGGGCCCCCGGGGGACCTTAAGAATTTGCACAATGCCCATTTGTCCGTACATTAATACAATTATATTAATGCTTGTGTATTTATAAGTAAAACTTTGATATTACATATTTCCAAACTGATGACTTTTACTGATTTTCAAGTCAGTGACCCGAATAGTCAATTAAGTCCCAGTAAAAGGTCAATGGCTAATTAAATTTAACAGTTTAAAGCCAACCTTTAGAAAACATATAAATTAAGTAAGTTTGACATTCAAGAAATCAGAGCTCATATAAACTAGGTTTTACTGAAATATTTTAATGACACCCAAAGACATGCTAGTCTTATCTGACCCCTGAGTGTTTAACTCCCTGTCTAATCAATTTAATCTCATTTCTGATGAAAACTACCATATCAGACCTGTTTTGATGTACATCTGTAATACATTATTGTATATGGTGCTGGATTGGACAGATTTCAAAATAACCTTTGTTATCATTAAATTGGTGGATGTCTTTTTTATGTGTATAACATTTTGTATAATGTACGTGGCTCGAATTCAGTGATTTTTTCCATAATTTATCATATCAAGGAAATTGACAGCTGCAATAATATCTCTGTATTCTGGTATCATATCTACATGTGTATAGTCTGACAAATGTGTCAGACCACAGGGTGTTGAATTGGAATTGGTTTCACTATGATTCCCCAGATTTCTACAAGTGTATTACTTTCTGTGTGGAACAGACAAAACCTACTGTACGAGCCATATGATGGACCCCTTATGACGGGAAATCGTTACCATCGTCAAAGTTCCAGTGCAGCTGATATTGCACAGCCACTCTCATTATCGTGGAAAGATGTCAACGTGTATGCCATGCCAAAGGACAGGGGATGTTGTCGAGGTCCTCCCAAAGGGGCAGAACCTAGACACCTTCTCCGCAATGGTAAGCTGTATGTGTAATATTGAGTGCCTTACCCTAGGACGAGATGTTGTTGAGGTCCTCCCAAAGGGGCAGAACCTAGACACCTTCTGCGCAATGGTAAGCTGTATTGGTAGTATTTGGTGCGTTACCGTAGGACGAGATGTTGTTGAGGTCCTACCAAAGGGGCAGAACCTAGACACCTTCTCCGCAATGGTAAGTTGTATGTGTAATATTTATTGCCTTCCCCTAGGACGAGATGTTGTTGAGGTCCTCCCAAAGGGGCAGAACCTAGATACATTCTCCGCAATGGTAAGCTGTATGTGTAATATTTAGTGCCTTCCCCTAGGACGAGATGTTGTTGAGGTCCTCCCAAAGGGTCCGTGCTTAGACATATTTTTTTTACTATGGTAATTAAGCTGTATGTTTAATATTTAGTGACTTACGTATACCCAACGACATGCAAATTTATTGTTATCGAGGACCTCCCAAAGGGGCCGAGTCTAGACATTTCTCCGCAATGATAAGCTGACTGTTTGTGTTATATTTAGTGCCATACGTATAACTAACGACATGCAATGTTGTCGAGGACCTCCCGAAGGGGCCGTGTCTTGACATTTCTCAGCAATGGTAAGCTGACTGTTTGTATTATATTTAGTGCCTTACGTATAACCAAAACCAACGACATGCAATGTTGTTGATGACCTCCTGAAGGGACCGTGTCTAGACATTTCTCCGCAATGGTAAGCTGTATGTATAATATTTTGTGCCTTACCCTAGGACGAGATGTTGTTGAGGTCCTCCCAAAGGGACCCAGCCTAAACATTTCTCCACAATGGTAAGCTGTATGTGTAATATTTAGTGCCTTCCCCTAGGACGAGATGTTGTTGAGGTCCCAGCCTAAACATTTGTCCACAATGGTAAGCTGTATGTGTAATATTTAGTGCCTTCCCCTAGGACGAGATGTTGTTGAGGTCCTCTCAAAGGGACCCAGCCTAAACATTTCTCCACAATGGTAAGCTGTATGTGTAATATTTTGTGCCTTCCCCTAGGACGAGATGTTGTTGAGGTCCTCCCAAAGGGGCACAACCTAGACATTTCTCCGCAATGGTAAGCTGTACGTGTATGTGCAATACTAAGTGCCTTACGTATACCCCATGACATGATGTTGTCCAGGACGTCCCAAAGGCACTTACCCCCAGATACATTTTCTGCAATGGCAAGCTATACATGTAATAAATGACCTGCACAGGCCAGGAGATGTTGTCAAGGTCCTCCCAAAGGGGTCTCTATAAGCCTATAGACACATTCTTCGCAACGGTAGTCTATACCTGACATACTATGATATACACATGTTCAGCTTACCACTGTTGAGAATAGGCTTCTCTGTACATATGCATAATCTGAGGTCTAACCATACAGTATTTGCGATGTAATCACGTATATTTGTTTACACTTTGGTTCAGTCTTGTCTATATTATGTCCCGATTTTGTCACTTTCTTTGCCTATTGTCACATAGATATAGCTGTCACACGATATTACATATTGCTTATTACAACATTCGGTTTTTTGTTTTAAACGCTGGTAATTGTCACACAACATGTACATTGTAATTGGGTTACAATTTTGTTTAACAATATGTGGTGTCAATTTTCTTTAATGTATCTTAGCTTGCTGTTAAAATATTTTGTTCCTAATGCCATTTGCCTTTTTGAGTAATGCATTCAGTGGTGATAACTTAAACTTAATCATAAATTGACACGTCCAGTTACATAACCTTGAAAACTGCAGAATTATTACCTCACAGACGTACATCTGTGTGCTGCATCATAATATCAAAACATGGTGATGTAATGAGTGACTTACAAAAATGTTTGAAGTTCCAAATTCCGTGACTAGGAGGGAAGAATGATACTCCACTATTTGTTCTAACTTCTTGTTTCAAATGAACTACACTACATGTATTACTGTCTGCACCAAATACAAATCTATTCCCACCAGGAAGAAGTTTTGATTGGTACTGTAACTTCCCTGTTGGTTCGTCCAGTACCAAAGATCTGTATTGAATAGCAATGTCCGGGTGATTCGTGGTTGCATGCTCCATATAACTTCCCTCAATGCGTCAAACCTCCCTACACGTGCAGTGATAACAACGTAATGGTATAGTGTTACAGTAAATGGGTCACTCAGATTGTGGATGATAAGTTTTCCATCGATCATAGCCTAGTATAAGTTTTTCCTATAACAACATATTCTCCAAAACCCTTATTCTCATAACAGTTTTAATTTTGCTGTGTCAGAATTTTGTGTTTTCATACATAAAGCAGAATTCACTTTACATGTTTCACCTGTGGCAGAATTCATACACGACGGACAACTACTGGTGAAGTTTCCAAATTTCATGTGTTTGGTGTTGCACGTTTGACATTGAGTTTAATTAGCTATTGTTTTTACTTATACATGTACTAAGATATTATTTATAATAATAGAACGATAATTCCTAATAAATCAAACTAAATATACTACTTAGAACACCGCTAGTAGGTAACTTTACTCAACAATTGTCAATATGGTACAGTTATATGTCATTTTCGATCTATTTCTTCTTTATACACAGCAATCTTTAGTTTGAAGTATTTATAACATAATTATTCAAACATCTTCCAGATTATCTTGTAATTTCTGTAAAAGCTGGTCCAAATTAAGTCAAGAAAAAGTCGATATACATGTGTTTATGCAGATTCAGATTACGCAGTATGGACTAGTCTTTTAATTCATTACCATTTTCATTTGTGATACAAGTACATGCAACATGGGATGGTATTTTATGATGTTAATGAATATATATGTAGCATTTAAAACTCAAATATTAGCACAAAACATGGATAGCAAATCCTATAAATTTCCTATATTTTTAAGAAAAAAATCCTGTATTCCTATATTTTTTAAACTGAAAGTGAGTGGACACCCTGAGCAGGCAATCAGTGTTTGGACACTATCTTGAAACCGACGGTCCTTCACCCAGTTACAAAAAAGTGGATACTTGGCCGTAATTATAACTGTTAGTGGCAGATATTATAATTACATACATGTATGTTTTATTTCACAAACTATTTTCCTTGAAAAATGTTATCAATATTTGGATTGAGACTGCTTAANGGGGGGGAAGATCAGTTGTGCTTATAATCTTCTGTTATTTATGAACGATAATTTGAATAATAACAGTATTTTATGAATTATTTTTCAGTATCTGGAATAGTGAAACCTGGAACATTGCTGGCTATCTTAGGAGCCAGGTATGATACATTTTCAAATTATATAACAAAAATGACAAAATAGCTTACAAAAGCATAGAAATAACTAAAATAAATGCGTTATCAAAATCCAAATAAAGTGGATTTTCAAGGAAACACAGAATTGGAAAATTAACCACACATTTCTTACTTTTAAGCAAATTTGGTAAAATTCTTCAGATTTTGTGAGGTGTTTGAAAAAATTTTGAGCCACTTAAGAAAAATTTTGAGCCACTTAAGATCCAAACGGTTAAATGAAATAAAGGTGGACTTATTAAGTAATTTGATACAGTTTTCAGGCGAGCCTTGACGAAGCTCATCCTTGCAAGGCCTACATAAACTTTTGCAGGTCCACCTGGATTTATACCCAAAAATGTTACATTTAAAAACCGACAAACCAGTTGTTCCACATAAACAGACACTGGCCCCTGGATTCAAATGTTAATATGACCATGGTCTGTTCTACTTTGTTCTATGAGCAGTGGTGCTGGGAAGTCTACACTGATGAACGTATTGACCTGCAGGAACCAAACAAAGAATTTAGTCGTACAAGGCGATGTCCGCCTCAATGGTGTTGAGGTCGGCAAAAGTATTCGCAACATGTCTGCATATCTTCAGCAAGATGATCTCTTTATAGGAACTCTCACCGTCAGGGAACATCTAATATTCAGGGTAGGTAACTTGACAGCCGCACCACCATCAACAGCATCTCAATTTCAGAGTAGATAACTCTTGACATCAGGACTCGCAGAGTCTCAGAGTCGGCGAACCTCTCCTAATCAGGATAGATAACCCATGACATCAGGACTCTCAGAGTCTCACAGTCGGCAAACCTCTCCTAATCAGGATAGATAACTCTTGACATCAGGACTCTCAGAGTCTCGCAGTCCGCAAACCTCTCCTAATCAGGATGGATAACTCTTGAAGGATATTGCACCATCTGGGAACTCTTCACATTCAGGATATATGTGTGAAAGCTATAAATGCAACTCCAAACGGGGAATTTGCCTTGCAAACTATAGGTTTAATAATAATAATAATAATTCAAGGTTCTCATATACCGCTTTATCACAACCTAGTTCGTCTCAAAGCGGTTCACAAATTATTATTTGTGGTTATAGGGCCTTTGCAACCAGCCAATATCTTTCTCAACTACCTGGGGAGCATACAGCTGGAGCTGCCCTTTAGACGCTAACAGCTAGCATTCAAAAATTCTAGCACTGCCCATCCACGTTCTCATTTACAGCTGAGTAGACTGGAAGGACATCATTTGAAACTAATGTGTGATAGAAAACTTGTATTAAACCTCCAGATATAATTCTATAAACTTTGCTGATCTTGAATCGGAGGTGGCACCTTCTGCTGATTGTGACTGTTTATTGCAGAATTTGTCAGCTGAAATATTTTAATGTGTAGCTCTGATTATCTGGTGTTAAGATAGCTAATGTTTATCACTATGAAGGGCGTTATACAATGTTTCTGTTATGATGTTATGGTGTTTCAGGCTTTACTAAGAATGGACAAGAGAATTGGTAAAAAGGAACGTCTACAAAAGGTCGAGGAGGTCATAAGAGAGGTAAGTCTCCTGGAAACACCAATGTAGTTTACGAAAGTATCTGTCTTTCATAAACATGCTGTCGGTTCTTTTTTCATATAAAACATACAATTACAATGGAAGCGCAATTGTTTCAGATCATCTATTCATGTGATTAAGAAATACAAAAAAAAAAATTTCGTTTTATTTTTCGAAAAAATATGCGTTTTTGCAACAAATAAAGCTTTGAATAGGACCTTGGTCTTGGTCATAGTATTACAAAATGTTGATAAATCCATATATCAAACTCATGGAAAGGTAATAACTGTTTGTTAATGTTATAGCTTGGTCTATCCAAATGTGCCGACACTGTGATTGGGACACCCGGTCGAGTGAAGGGAATATCGGGAGGAGAAAGGAAACGGCTGGCCTTTGCCTCCGAGGTGCTGTCAAATCCCCCGCTGATCTTCTGTGACGAGCCTACGTCCGGTCTTGATTCCTATATGGCCAAAAACATTGTACAGACCCTAAAGTTGCTGGTGTCCAAGGGGCGTACCATCATCACCACTCTCCATCAACCCTCCTCGGAGGTGTTTGAAATGTTTGACCAGTAAGATGTTTTTTAACTCTTTCACCCCTGAAGACACATTTGAAATCTTCCAATGCAAAGGTTTGAGCAGTCCATTATAACATTTCAGGGGTGAATGAGTTAAACAAAATTCCAGTGCTCTCTGATGGTAATACTCAAAGGTTATTAGTCTATGACCAATTAAATTGATAGCACTATGTCCAGTCAATGGGTCATTCAGTATTCTTGTCTAGGCCACGACTTGGGAAAGGCAGAATACTTTTTTGAAAACATTTCATAGATTTATGTGTCATATGACTTGGCAATATGTCAATCAAGGTAAAAAATAACTATTATAATGCCTGTTTTGGTAATATCTGAATGGTTCTACATCTACAATTTTATCTGGACCGTAATTGTTCGTCATAGGTCACGTGTAAACCTCCCTAAAATCTTTTAAAATATCAATAAATCTTCAATTTTGGTGCTAACAAAGTAATTAGAGGCTTCAGAATAACACAAATGATTTAATACTATGTTATATGCTATATGATTTATGTTTTCAATGTCTCACGAATTTCTCACTAAATCAGAGAAAAAATCTCACTATTTTTGACCAAATTTCACTAAAAATAATCACTGATCTCACTATTTTGCGCCAGAAAGATATGGCATTTATGGCTGGATGGAGTCTACTGCTGTGCTGATGGGCAGTGCGTTCCAATCCTTGATGGTTCTCGGATGAAATGATTTCACTACTGAGTAGTTTCAATTGGTTATCTAGCAGGCAATCCTCAGATTGTATTTTGTAACCCTTAAATAGTGCTTTGTAATCCAGAAATTTGTGCCTTCATTGATAAAATGTTGTAAAATTTACATGGAGATCTAGGTGTTAATAGTAATACTCTCATAAACAATACAATTGCTTGTTTCAGGTTACTGTTGCTGACAGAAGGAAGAGTCGCCTACTTTGGACCTGCCAATGAAGCACTGGAATTCTTCAGCAAGTTAGTAGTTAGTTTCTGCCTTGGACCAAAAAAATATTTCTGTATTCAGCTCTCAAAAGATATTTACCAGTAGTAGGCAAAACTTCAATTCTTAGTTTGCCAGATATTTTCACAATTAGGGTTTTATAAAGGTGGTGTTTCATACTTCAACAGTATGTGCCTGTTTAACTAATTCACCCCTGAAAATTCATAATGAACTATTCCAACCTTTGAATTGGAAAAGTTCAAATGTGTCTCCAGGGGTGAATGAGTTAAAATGATCTAACAAAGATTAGTTTTGGGTTGTCACTAAAACCTAGGATTTTCAGGGAAAGCAGAAACCACATTTTTGTCTCACCGCAACAAAGTAGAGAAAGTAATACTAAAGTGTATGCTTTCTGGCGGCGGGGGCGGCGTCAACATTAAGTTTTTGCGTTTAAGTTAAGTTTTACCGAAAGTATAAGTGCTAGACCGACCAAACTTGGGCCATAGATGCATCGTAGGTAGTGCATCTCAACCAATGCATCAAATGCTGTATATATATGCGGCTTATATTTACCTTTCATGGTCCATTGACTTTAATTTGTCAGCATCTCCATCAACATTACGTTTTAGTGTTTAAGTTAGTTTCTCTGAAACTATAAGTGCTAGACCAACCAAACTCGGACCAGTCGGGCATATAATTTCAAATGTCGTCTATATCAAATTTTATTTCACCGATATGTGCATAAATGGTCAAAGCGGGGCTCAGGCAAGACAAATAATATCAATCCAAATGGCTTGATTATTGCTATATACGTATACCTGACTATGGAATATTTTGGATGTGGGTTAATTTTGGTTTATTTGGCCCCTGGAGCGAATGAGTTAAAATTAAACACTTGACACCAAAATAATTTCACAATATATACTCCATTCTGGCAAAAATGCCAAATTTTAGCAGCGCCAATATATTCCAAATTATGTAAAGAGGTATATATAGTATGATTATGTGGTATATATATATAATCTTGATATTGTCATTGTGGAAATGAGCATTTCCAAGTTATGATGGATTGCAGGAAAAGGAGCTACAAAGTTCTTAAAATGTCAACAGCATATTTGATTTTGAGCTCTTTTTGAAAATATGGTTAGACATGGTAATATAGAAAGTTACACTGAAATTGGAAAAGTGTCAATTTATTACAACATTACTTTATCTATTGGACACCAGGGTTTGTAATTTCTGTATCCAACAAATGCCATAAGCAAAAAGAAAATCTCAAAAAGAGAGAATAAAAAGGAAGAAAACATATTTGCATCTTTCATGTGATACATGTAAAATCTTTTCTTTTCAGTGAAAATTTCCAGTGCCCTCCAAACTACAATCCGGCCGATTACTTCATCATGACTCTGGCTATTCTCCCGGACAGTGTGGAAAACTGCAAACGCAGAGTGGAGGTGGGTGGATGTTATGACATCGATGTTAGAGAAAGGCGGACTCGAGAGGCGATTAGGGACCAGTCAAGTGTTTCAGATTGTCAGACATTTTGTTTTTAGATTGTTTTAAGGCTCCTTGTCCCACTACAAGTAAAATAGTGAAAAAGAATTCCACTGTAGGTTTATAACTACATGTTACACTATTTTCCTCCTAATTTAATTTTGTATGTGACTAGTGCGACTTGACTTTAGGTACTGCCATTGTTCAGGCTGCCCCTGTGGTTTAAGCCACAGTGTAATGATTGGAGGATGTCCAGGGTTTGTAACCAGGAGCCTGTTCGTTTATGCGTGACAACCGGTACGTCCGTTTTTAAATGTAACATTTTCCGGTATAAATCCTGGTGGACCTGGAAAACTTTATGCGGGCCTTGCAAGGCTTTTTCAAGGCTCACCTGAAATCAACATCAGATTATACTGGGCCTGACCTTATTTCAACGAACAACAGTGGTCCAACCGGTTGAACCGTTTGGATCGCGATAAACGAAAGCAGCCCTGATCTGACCCTATTTCTACACTCCGAACACTTTTGTAGATTCTTTGTTGTACATGTTCATTTTCACTCTGACCATTTTACAAAAATTCCCTGAATGTATGGTTTTCTATTAGATACAGTTTAAGGTACTGGTATGGAGATCCTTAATGTGATATATATATATATATTCCGTCTTTGCATATTGCAGAGTTATCTTCTCTTGAGAGCAGGTATTGATTGTTACGTCATTTGTTTTTGAGAGTAACGTCATCAGTTTTTGAGAAAACGACGTAATTTTCTCACACAAACCAATGACTTAACAATCAATACCTGCTCTCAAGAGACGATAACTCTGCAATACGCAAAGACGGAAAAGTATAGTTATCTGCGCTTATTTTGATATTGAAATAATTTATTTAACGCCTATTACATTAATTACCACTTTAAACCTAACAAGCTTTCAGGACAATCATAGATTTCTTGCAGAACCTTCCAAATGTTTGAAAAAAAAGTTGTATATTTAAAGCCTTATTAGAGACTTTTCTTTCAAAAGTGAGTCGGTAAATGAATTGCCCAGCCTAAAAAAAGTTATATTCAAAATTGAAATCATTGACGCTTTTTATGTTACCGGTAAACTACTAGAAATTGTGATTATAGGTTGATGAAACACTTTTGAGTTTTGCTAGATTTTGATGGTCTAAAGCCCAAATATGCATGTCTCTGTTGTAAATGTTTATATCGGATAAGTCTATCACAATTACATAATGTGTTTTTTTTCTTTCAGTCCATTTGTAACTCTTTTGAGAAAACCAGCACCTGTAAGGGTATGATGGATGAAATTGGAGAAATCTCCAGCTCCTCGTCAAACGGATACAACCTCAGTGTAAGTGTACTGTCAGCTGAAGTTGATTATAACCTGAAGTTAAATTGAGTATGTGGTTGGACCGTGCTAGAATTGTAGAATGCTAGCTAGGAGCGCCGAAATGGCAGCTCCGGCTGTATGCGCCCAAGGGAGTGGAGAAAGATATTGGCTGGTTGCATAACCAAGGATAATAATTTGTGAGCCGCTTTGAGACGACCTGCGAACTAGGTTGTGATAAAGCGGTTTATAAGAACCTCACATTATTATTTTATTTTTATACAACCTTTAAGATTCTTATTTCTTCCATAATCTCTTTTTTTTAAGAATAGTAGCAACTTCCCAATGTATTTCTTCTGCTCTTCTTGATTTATTGTGTTTCAGATACTGGTTACATATCTCATTTAATTTAAGTATAGAAGTCAATCGCAAAAATTGCAGACCCTCCCAAATAGGAATCGTTTCCTGATGAAATAAAACTTGACTTATTCCGAGCTTATTGGGATTGACTTCTATGCTTAGTTTTCCCTATTCTTAATTGCCCTGCATACCTGGTGGTATCCAAGCAAGGTAAAATAAGAGAAATGGTGTTAGCTCCATAACCCATGGAACTATCCCATTTAATTTCAAATTGATTCAATCAAATTTGTTTACTGATGTTCTGAAATGAGATGTTATATCGCCTCATTGTCATATGTGACGTCATGAATTGTGATTTATGAACAGCCAAAGGATATATCTATACAGATCGTAGTTGGCAGCTGATCATGATATTGCATTATTCAAATAAAAAAGTATTAAGCATGATTGCAGTCCAGCTCTTTTAGACAGATTTAGTTTTCTAGTATACTTTTCTATTGTACTTTATCTTGCCCATTCAATATCTGTTTTGCTTAAGGTCATAGGAGTGTATTGCTAAACGGAAATAGGAAGTACATCCCTAGTTGAAAATCCAATGTAGGGAGACAGTATCACAATTTCCGCATATTCTAATGTTTAATATTAAACTGATGAATATTGTATGCTTATTATTGACAGAACAGTGTGTTCTTTCAATATTAAAGTATTGCAAAGCAATCCAGGCATTAATTCAGTTGTTTTTTAATCAATGAGTCACATGTGTCCATTTTTCTGTACTTCAGGAAACCGGCTACCTACTTCACTACTGTGAAGTTTTTCAAGAACGATAACTCTTGCATGCAATTACTATGTGTATATGGTTTTATTATAAAATGTCAATTTTTAATCGTTTATAGATGATTAATTTTACACAATTTCAGCATTTATGAAATTGATATACATTAATGCAATACTAATCTATGTTAGTATCATTTTTATTGACAATATTTTGCCAAAAAAATGTGTGTTTCAATTTTTTTTTCAAAATTCAATCCTTTTTACATAAATTACCATTTAAAATCCTTAAAATTCTGACAACCTATATTTTTTTTGTGGCAGAAAATTTTCTTTACTTCAAAGCAATATAACTACAAAATTTGAATAAATTCTACTGAGAAATGGCGACACAATCCTATTACCTTAAGTTGTATGTTATCTAGCAAAATATTCTGTAGTTTAACATTTATTTTGATAAAAAGGCAAATGCCAATTGATACAAAAAACATGTGTAAAAGGTGAGAGAATGTTTTGGATATAATCCTTTCCTCGTGTATAGGTTTTTAAGGTTAATATCTTAGAAAATCTTGATTTAGACCTCATATTCTTTATACCAGCTGGAAGAATGTCCGTATTCCTCATATGTATATACAAGACTTTGATTCATTGATCGTCTTGTCAACACTGCATGTCTTCTGAATATAATTTTACCTGTTTCTGTTATGTTTCAGTCTGATTTCGACTCTTCAAGGTAAGACACTTACTATAATAAGTGGTAAAGTGGATCCTTGATATTTACCTTTCTGCAGAAAAGCTTTCCAAGATTACGAGTTTAT
Source organism: Mizuhopecten yessoensis (assembly GCF_002113885.1). Lineage (NCBI taxonomy): Eukaryota > Metazoa > Mollusca > Bivalvia > Pectinida > Pectinidae > Mizuhopecten > Mizuhopecten yessoensis. Next base: position 248,807 of record NW_018408820.1, on the reverse strand, counting down.
AAACCATGTATTAATAACTTGACGCGGTAGGAAATCTGGAATGATCCTTAAACAAAGGATATTCATATTATTTATGTATAATGTCATCAGGAAGCTTTTTCAAGATTTATTAGATACACCTTTAGTAAAATATAACAAATATTGAATAAGTTATTTCAACTTAAAATAATCACTCTTGTTGGTCCGGATGTTAGTGCACGGAGGGTCTTAATTATAATGGGAAGAAACTGGAGTGCTCCAAGAAAACCCATGTGGTCGGACAGGTGATCTTTTCACGTCCAATCAGGGAATCGAACCCCAGCTGCCTTAGACACCTTTAGTGAATAGGAAAGATATTCACAATTTGTACATTTTTGTGAACATTGGCAACCTAAAATTATCCTAGGAGCACCGTGTCGGAGCATTCATGTTTTCACGTACACTTCAATAGACCAAATAAATATAAATTGATTCTGAAAGTCATAAATTAATTTACGGAATACATCAACAGGATAATCAGAGGTTTCAGTAAACATGTTGTTGTTACCCATATTTATTGATTCGTGATACCAGTATCATATTCTTGTTTTTAATAGATATGGTGCCAGCTGGTTTGCTCAATTCATCAACGTGCTATGGAGGAGTTGGGTGACCAACGTCCGAGATCCAATAGTGTTTAAGGCCAAGATATTCCAGACCATTGTAAGACATAAAACAGTGTTGTTAAAAACCTCATTACTTATAACTGCAGTACAAATTGATCATTTGTGATTGGGATAAAACATAATCTGTTACTTTACTACATTGTATTACTTATAGTACCGGTATACATTAATTTCTAATCCAGATGGATTTATAACATAATGTAAAATCAAAATACTTGGTAAATCAAATTTAACAGCTGGGAAAACAAAACTCACATAATGATGAATGCAGGAATTTATCAAGATGTCAGAATAGCAAAGGGGCCGATACGACTGAATGTCAGATTACTCAGGGGTCAGATTATACAGAATCTCAAAATATTCAGGGTTGGGATTAGATATGCATGTGTGGTGTTACTGTTTATTTACGTACATAGTTTTAAACTACTTGGAACTATAGTGTGTTGCGATCTAGCTTTCAACAGTCCATGTGGAGAGGTTCATGTTATCTCTGGGTAAAAATGTTTCGGTATATATACCCATCAATAAATGTGTAGAAATGTTCAGATAATTCCCTAGTTTAGGTCGTTATAGAAATGTTCAGGTATTCCGCATGCTATTTAGATAAACCCAGTGTTGGTAATATTTTTATAGATATAATCTGCATTGTTTCGATAATCTATTTGTTGGTAATATTATTCCAGTGTTGTTAAGTAAACTCCAGGCTTGGAAATGTCCTTGTATTCAGGTAATCTCTGTGTGTTGTTAAGGTAATCTCCATGTTTAGGTAATCTTCATTTCAGTGATTAGGTAATTTCTTCTGTTTAAGAAATCTGTGTTAAGATCACCTCAGTCAGTGTTTTTTACATAATCATTTATTTTTTAGTTCAGGTATCTTTAGTTTGTTAAGGTATTTTCAGTGTTGTTTAGGTATTCTTCTTGTTGTTTAGATATTCTCAGTGTTGTTTAGATATTATCAGTGTTGTTTAGATATTATCAGTGTTGTTTAGATATTCTCAGTGTTTAGATATATTTTCAGTGTGGTTTAGGTATTCTCAGTGTTGTTTAGGTATTCTCAGTGTTTAGATATATTTTCAGTGTGGTTTATGTATTCTCAGTGTTGTTTAGGTATTCTCAGTGTTGTTTAGGTATTCTCAGTGTTGTTTAGATACTCTCAGTGTTGTTTAGGTATTCTCAGTGTTGTTTAGATACTCTCAGTGTTGTTTAGATATTATCAGTGTTGTTTAGATATTCTCAGTGTTGTTTAGGTATTATCAGTGTTGTTTAGATATTCTCAGTGTTGTTTTAATATTCTCAGTGTTGTTTCGATATTCTCAGTGTTGTTAAAGTATTCTCAGTGTTGTTTAGGTATTGTCACTGTTGTTTAAGTATTCTCAGTGTTGTTTAGGTATTCTCAGTGTTGTTTAGGTATTCTCAGTGTTGTTTAAGTATTCTCAGTGTTGTTAAAGTATTCTCAGTGTTGTTTAGGTATTCTCAGTGTTGTTTAGGTATTCTCAGTGTTGTTTGGATATTATCAGTGTTGTTTATATATTGTCACTGTTGTTTAGATATTCTCAGTGTTGGTTTGGTCATCCACGTTGTCTAGGTAATCTCTGTGTTGTAAGTATTTTCAGCGTTGTTTAGGAAAATTCTTGTGTCATTTTGGTAATCTCAGTGTTGTCTTGGTAATCCATGTTGTTTAGGTATATAATCTCCGTGTCGTTTCGGTAATCCATGTTGTTTAGGTATATTATCTCCTTGTTGTTCGGGTAATCCATGTTGTTTAGGTATATTATCTCCGTGTCGTTTCAGTAATCCATGTTGTTTAGGTATATAATCTCGTGTCGTTTCGGTAATCCATGTTGTTTAGGTATATAATCTCTGTGTCCTTTCGGTAATCCATGTTGTTTAGGTATATAATATCCGTGTGGTTTCGGTAATCCATGTTGTTTAGGTATATAATATCCGTGTCGTTTCAGTTATCCATGTTGTTTAGGTATATAATCTCTGTCGTTTGAGTAATCCATGTTGTTTCGGTATATAATCTCTGTGTCGTTTCGGTAATCCATGTTGTTTAGCGAATCTTTGTGTTGTTGGTATTCTCAGTGATGTTTAGGCAAATTCTTGTGTCGTTTAGGTAATCTCCGTGTTATTTGGACTGATCTACCTGAAGACAAATGATGAGTACAATCAGAATGACGTCCAGAACATCAATGGTCTCCTCTTCCTCCTCCTCATCCAGATGACCATGCAGAACCTCTTTGCTGTTATCAATGTAAGATTGTCCAGAAGCTGTATATTAATTTAAGGGAAGGATGTCGATTAATGCTTTTGACCTGTCAGAATAAAAAAAAACACCTGCCAAAATGTGTAACTTTGCTTTGAACAAGAATTTGTGATTAACTTATTCACCCCTACATTTTAAAACTGGACTTAAGTCTAGTCTTTGCTTTGGTAAGGTTTACATGCGACTTTAGGGGTGAATGGGTTGATATGTTCATTTATTATATATAATATTACTGATGGTTGTACATATATATGTGGAATGTTTTACTAGTAAGGGAGATAACTCTTTATTCATGTTTTATTCTTTTGCCCATCAAGGGTTGTACAGTGAAGAGACACAGAGGACCCTTAATTTAAGTGATGAGAACCAAGGTTGACAAATTTAATAATTATGGGTTTTAATTGTTTGATGATTTCATGACCTTGTTGTAATATGTATAGTATTAACAGATTTGGTGTGTGAATTTTTCTTCTGATGTGTTGCAGCTGTTCCCGCTAGAACTGCCTATATTTTTGAGGGAATATGGATCTGGTTTGTACGGTGTGGATGTATACTTTCTCTCCAAAAACATCGCTGAGGTATGGATAGTCATAAACATTTGTCAGATTTTTAAGCCGCTCCTGGCGAGAGCCGGGCGGCTTATTAATTCTGTCCAGAGAACGAAATGACGGACCCACTTCCGTTCGGGGTGCGTGCGCATAATTCAGTCGTGCATGCTTCCGCTATATCGTTTCGTTATCGTAAATAGAAAGTAGAATCTCTGACACTAACCTGTGGGTTACATAAAGTCTTCTGATACTCTTCTCCAAATAATAATCCATACTTTAAATAATTGCTGAAAACAAAATGTTCATCTCCGGTGCATTCTACGAGTGTTGTGGTGGTGAAATTCGTGCACTAGGTTTGAGCGTTTTAGCAACTCGGATTGCGGTCTGAGGAGTGTTACGCGTGTGAAACACATATGATACGAGAAAGCACAAGTGAAGACTTTCAAGCATTGACGCTATCTGTAGAAGGAAGAAGTAAATGTATATACCTATAAACCGTATGAGTGATGAAGTATAACCTCTATTTTGATGTTTGAAACGGGAACGTAATATGACATATCGTGCTTAGGATGATAACGGTAATGGCTCTGAGACGAGACGATATGTGAACTGTGTATGTTTATCAAACATTTCTGTAACACAGCATGCTATTTCTTGTGTATTGATTTATGAAAGTGCAACAATTTAAGAACATGACACAATAGCCGCGCCGTGTCAAAATAGTATCCAATTCGGTGTAAGGGAAATAACTCTTACGTTGTTAAAGTCACATTGAGAAATATAATTCAAATATATTCCAAGAACATTTGTGAAATTTTGTATATTCAATGACGGTAAATATAGTCGCTACATATATTAATAATTATATATTGATATGAATAAAAAATAAATAAAAATAAAATAGTACAATGTCTCTTTTCTCCATGTTTTCCCACTACTGTTAATTAACCTTCATTTCACAAGCACAAAATGCACCTATTCTTTATTATCCATTCACCGATTGCCATTCTGCACGTAAATGCTCATGTCACATCATTGGAGGACGCTATTTAATGAAATTACAACAATGCGTCACACTTAAAGAGGGTGAAAAAAAGAGGAGAGGGAGAAATGTTTTTAAGGCATCATTTAAGAGGCGATTGATTTTGAAAATCCCAAAGGCAACATCATCACATGACCTGATTTTCAATTAGCAGAATACAGAACACATATCTGAGGTATTTTAGTAGACATTGATGCTCAACGTGTTACTGAAGCAATTAGATTTAAAGTGGTGAGCGGCTGTAATGTCACACTGACATAATTCTAGTTTCAATTCAGTTTGTCATATTTTATGTGGGGGAAATAGACCCTATGCTTTTTCCAGATGATAATACCTGTTCGGATTAACATTTTATGCCCCCACCATAAAATGGGAAGGGGGCATATAGTACTAGCGTTGCCCATGTCCGTCCTGTCCCTATAGTACTAGTGTTGACCATGTCTGTCCTGTCCCTATACATTTTTAGCTCACCTGGCACGAAGTGCCAAGTGAGCTTATGCCGTGGTGCGGCGTCCGTCGTCCGTTCGTCCGTCCGTCGTCCGGCATCCGGCGTCAATATTTTACTTTAAACGACTTCTTCTTAATAACCGAAAGGCCTAGGGTGATGATATTTGGCCAGAAGCAAACTGGGATGAAAGGCTACCAAGTTTGTTCAAATAAATGACCTTCATGTATTTTCAAGGTCACAGGGGTCAAATATGTTAAAAACTTTTAAACAACTTCTTCTCAATAACCAAACTGCCCAGGGAGATGATATTTGGTCAGTAGCATGCTAGGGTGAAGGGCTACCAAGTTTGTTCAAATGAATGACCTTCAATTATATTCAAGGTCACAGGGGTCAATTGTCTTAAAAAAC